>NW_011494947.1:1470908-1497412 GCF_000754665.1 Bison bison bison
TTGGTGATGCCATCCAATCATCTCATCCTCTGCTGCCCCCTTCTCCTTTAGCCTTCAATCATAATAAATTCGTGCTGCGTGAATGACTAAATGAATCAAATGAATTCCACTCAGCAGTCCTCCCAGCAACCCCAGGAAGCGGGAGCCATTGTCCATTTCACAGGTGAGGAAACCGAGACACAAGTGAGGCGCCATCCCATCACTTTTCCCAGGATGCATGGATTAGAAGGTGTGGGGCCAGGATGTGAACCCAGCATTGTCTGTCTGTGCCCAACAGCCCATCAGAGCAGCTTCTAGGCTAAAAACGTCCCAACTGTCTGCCTCTGCCCCTCTGAGTGTCCCTACCCCTAGCTGACTTCTGCCCAGCAAACTAACACTCCAGGGGAAGGAGCATCTTAATTAGGCTAGCCTGCAGCTGTTAGGGGAGCTGCCTGGTCCACAGTGGAGGCGGAGGTTTCAATGACGAATCCCGCGCTTAGCTGGGCTGAGGGCGAAAAGCAACAGGATTTGTCAAGTTGCTCTGGGATCCTCGTGAACGGGCAGCGTTCCAGAACCATAGTGTCATCATCGTTATTATTGTTTTTTTTTTTTTATATCTAATCTGTTCTTGAGAACCATTTTGAAATTGGGCAAAAATACAGCCTAATATATTTAAACATATATATTTTTATTTTTATATAATTTAAAAATAAACGCATTGATGTACATTTTCCAAGTGCCTGCCTGCTGAATTCCTAATGTAATACAACATGACTCAGAGCTAAATTTAAAGAGAGAAGCACATATGTTTAAAGCAGGCACCAACTTTCAATCTGAGGAGAAACAGAGTCAAAAGTATTTTTTTTAGCGTGTGAACGGACTGAGTGCAAAGTGAATTATCTCCAAGCCATCTGGGAAGTCTGGTGTTTTTCAATGCCTTCACAACTCTAATTTTAAGCCGTTATTTGGCCTTTAAATAACAATATCTTTTCTTTCCATTGGAATTTGCACCAGATTCCGCATTTATTGCACTATCGACTCCAAAAAGAGACCTATCTTTTTGAGAGCAAAAAGAGCAAAAGTTATTGAACGTATTACTCTGCAGATTGGCTCTGGGAAAAAAAACAGCAGTCTGATATTTTGCAAATGAAGTTTGACATATTCTGGGATGGCATATTGCACTCACCACAAACAGGCTGCTTGTGCCCGGAGGAGAAAGCTTAATTAAAGCCCCCTTAACAGCATGCAACTCCAGGAAAACGACTCCAAGTGCACTGTAAGTGACCTTAAGTCGTTCCACGGGGTTCCCATTCATGAACGGTCTTGATTTTTACCTAGAAGACAGTACAATGTGATTATAGAATTTCAGCCCTAAGGGGGTTCTGATCTATGCTACCAGCCTGTGCTGGGATCCCCTACATAGACTCCAGGTAATACCTTTAGTCAATGGACTCGCTGCCTTCCCAATTGCAGGAAGTGTCATGCACTATTAGGTTGAAATCTTCCTCCCTACAACTGGTTCTCATTATTGCCACTAGATTACATAGGAGTCTTCCCCATGGTTGACTCAAAGGTGAGTTGAAGGTCACCATCACGACTTTCCACCGGCTTTCATCTGCTCTGCTCCAAATAAAGCACACCCAGCTCCTCTAAAAACTTGGGCGGTTCTCTCCAGTAATAAAGATCACAATTTTTTAGGAACTTGTCTATAAGGGAGAGGACAAAGAGACAAAGGAGAAGATGTCTTGAACCTCTATGAAATCAAATTTGGCCACTAACTTATTTCATTTGAATCCCAAACCTTCTATTTCTTCTACAGCCTCTGTGTACGGTCTCTTCAGAGGTATGGACTTGGCTGAAAACCAAATCCTTATTAGTACAGAGGTTCTCAATTGGTTCTTCAGCCACTAAGTCAAGTCTGACTCTTTGAGACCCCATGGACCGCAGGACTCCAGGCTCCCCAGTCCACTATCTCCCAGAGTTTGCTCAGATTCATGTCCATTGAGTCAGTGATGCCATCCAACCATCTCATCCTCTGCCACCCTCTTCTCCTTTTGCCTTCAACCTTTCTCAGCATCAGGGTCTTTTCCAGTGAGTGAGCTCTTCACATCAGGTGGCCAGAGTACTGAGCTTCAGCTTTAGCATCAGTCCTTCCAACGAATATTCAGGACTGATTTCATTTAGGATGGACTGGTTAGATGTGATCTTCAGATCAGATCAGTCGCTCAGTTGTGTCCGACTCTTTGCGACCCCATGAATCGCAGCACGCCAGGCCTCCCTGTCCATCACCAACTCCAGGAGTTCACCCAGACTCATGTCCATTGAGTCAGTGATGCCATCCAGCCATCTCATCCTCCGTCGTCCCCTTCTCCTCTTGCCCCCAATCCCTCCCAGCATCAGAGTCATTGACTCATTGGAAAAGATGTGATCTTACCCCCTATGAATTCTCCTTTGCCTTCTCTTCTGCAGGAATGCATTTTAAAAAGATATCTTCCCAGGTCAAACCCTAGGCTCATACAGGTTACCACTCAAAGATCCCTTTATCAGACTAACCTGTCAGAATGACGACCTCCTCGTCACTCTGTCCATTCATCCTGCTTTATATTACTTAACAGCCCTCACTACATGAAATATTACAGATATAGCTTTTTTTTTTTTGCCACCTACTTCCCTTTACTAGAATGTAGGCTCTGCAAGGTAGGGACGTTATCTCACCATGTACCCTGTTGAATCCCCTGGGCTTATAATAATATTTGATTAATCAATATTTATTGAATAAATGTTTGAGGATCAATATGTAGATATTGGTCCATGGATATCAAACTCAGAATATCCTTCTGCCAGGCTTGAGAAGGACTGGATTAGCCTGAATGCTACATCCTTCAGGAGCCCTTTTTGCCTCCCAGATAAAGTGACTCTCCCTTCCATATGTTCTTCTCAAACTCAGGGGTCACCATTCATATGGCCTTGATCTTACAGCAGATTGGATTTTAGTTGACTTGCATTTATATCTCCCCTGTTGGGAGCAACTCCTGGAGAGCAATCTCTTCAGCCTGATGGCAGCAGTTGCCCAGAAAATACAAGGTATTGAAAGGAATGGCATCCTCTTCCTCCCTCTGTTCTCCTTCATGGAAA
This sequence comes from Bison bison bison, assembly GCF_000754665.1. Classification (NCBI taxonomy): domain Eukaryota; kingdom Metazoa; phylum Chordata; class Mammalia; order Artiodactyla; family Bovidae; genus Bison; species Bison bison. The sequence goes on from NW_011494947.1 coordinate 1,474,023, forward strand.
GGTTTTGGGGATATTTTGGTGATGGGAGCTAGTCATGATGAAGACTCATCACATCTGGTACAATCTGGGATGCAGATTAACAGTTCGGATGAGGTTTAGTATGGTGAATATCTCAAAGAACTTTTACTCTGTGCTCACTTTTGTCCACTATAATGTCAGGTAGCATTCAGAATTAATTTGAAAAACCCTTTTGAAATGCAACAATGAAAAGACAGAGTTTAAAATGGACAAAGGATCTGAATAGACACTTCTCCAAAGAAGGTATACAAATGGCCAATAAGCCTAAGAAAAGATGCTCAACATCATTAGTCATCAGAGAAATGCAAATCAAAACTACAATGAGATTTCAGTTCACACCTACTAGGATGGCTATCATCAAAAAGGTAGACAATAAAAGGTGTTGATGAAGATGTGGAGAAATTATAACCCTCACACGTTGTTGGTGAGAATGTAAAATGTTGCAGCCGCTATGGAAAACTTTGGCAGTTTCTCAAAAAACGAGAAAGAGTTAACATTTGACCCAGCAAGAAAAAGCAAGAGAGTTCCAGAAAAACATCTATTTCTGCTTTATTGACTATGCCAAAGCCTTTGACTGTGGAATCACACCAAACTGTGGAAAATTCTTAAGGAGATGGGAATACCAGACCACCTGACCTGCCTCTTGAGAAATCTATACACAGGTCAAGAAGCAACAGTTAGAGCTGGACATGGAACAACAGACTGGTTCCAAATTGGGAAAGGAGTACATCAAGACTGGGTATTGTCACTCTGTTTATTTAACTTATATGCTGAGTACATCATGCGAAATGCTGGGCTGGATGAAGCACAAGCTGGAATCAAGATTGCTAGGAGAAATATCAATAAGCTCAGATATGCAGATGACACCACCCTATGGCAGAAAGCAAAGAAGAACTAAAGAGCCTCTTGATGAAGGTGAAAGAGGAGAGTGAAAAAGTTGGCTTAAAACTCAACATTCAGAAAACTAAGATCATGGCATCTGGTCCCATCACTTCATGGGAAATAGATGGGTAAACAGTGGAAAGAGTGGCTGACTTTATTTTTCTGAGCTCCAAAATCACTGCAGATGGTGGCTGCAGCCATGAAATGAAAAGACGCTTGCTCCTTGAAAGAAAAGCTATGACCAACCTAGACAACATATTCAAAAGCAGAGACATTACTTTTCCAACAAAGGTCTGTCTAGTCAAAGCTATGGTTTTTCCAGTAGTCCAATAGTCACACATGGATGTGAGAGTTGGACTATAAAGAAAGCTGAGCGCCGAAGAACTGATGCTTTTGAAATGTGGTGTTGGAGAAGACTCTTGAGAGTCCCTTGGACATCAAGGAGATCAAACAGGTCAATCCTAAAGGAAATCAGTCCTGAATATTCATTGGAAGGACTGATGTTGAAGCTGAAACTCCAATACTTTGGCCACCTGATGGGAAGAACTGACTCATTGGAAAAGACCCTGATGCTGGGAAAGATTGAAGGCAGGATGAAAAAGGGACGACAGAGGATGAGATGGTTGATGGCATCACAAACTCAATAGACACATGTTTGAGTAAGCTCTGGGAGTTGGTGATGGACAGGGAAGCCTGGCATGCTGCAGTCCATGGGGTCACAAAGAGTCAAACACGACTGAGCAACTGAACTGAACTTGACCCAGCAATTCCATTCCTAGATCAATATGCAAGAGAACTGAAGACATATACCAACTCAGTAACTTGTACATATATGTTTGCAGCAACATTATTCATTATAGCCCCAAAAGTGGGAACAACCCAAATGTCCATCAACTGTTGAATGGACAAACACACGTGGCGTGCCCTTTTCTTTTGGCCATAAAAGAATGAAGTAGTGATGCATGCTACAATGGGCTTCCCAGGTGACATGGTGGTAAAGAGTCCACCTGCCAGTGCAAGAGACACAAGACATGTGGGTTCAATCCCTGGGTCAGGAAAATCCCCTGGAGGAGCAAATGGCAACCCACGCCAGTATTTTTGCCTGGGAATTTCCATGGACAGAGGAGTCTGGCAGGCTAGTGTCCATTGCATTGCAAAGAGTCAGACACTGCTGAGCGACTAACCACATGTTACAACATAAGCAAGTCTTGAAAACACTATGCTGAGTGAAAGAAGCCAGACACAAAAGACTGTGTATCATATGATTCCATATATATGAAAATTTCAGAGTAGGCAAATCCCATAGAGACAGAAAGTAATTAGTCTTCCAGGGACTAAGAGGAGCGAAAAATGTTCTAGAATTAGATAGCAGTGATGGTTGTGGAACTTTGTGAATATGCAAAAAACGCTTTTTAAAGGTGAATTTTAAAGCATGTGAATAATATTTCAATGACACTGTTATTTAAAAAAAGAAAGCTTTCCTCACCTTTCAGTAATTGAACACTCAACAAAAGTGATTTCTATAGTTAGCCCTTACATATTCAAATCAATTATGGGGAAAAAAAAAAACCCAAACTCACCTGGAAATAAAGCAGTTGGATAGAGTCAATTACCATTTAGACAGCCTTCAACTCACATAAGATAACATAAGACAACCTAACATCAGATAACACAAGACGTCACCTTTTGAGTGAAGAGAAAACAGAAGTCTCTTTCTTGGGGAAATTACACAGAAGGAATAAAGTGACTGTTGGTCATACCAGGCTATCTGCTTCCATTCCAGCAATGACCATCACAGTGGACAGTGAGTTGGCTGCCGGTGTCCAAGAAGCCACTTAGATCATTTATTTCTACCAGGCTGTCACCAGAACCAACAAATTCTTAAAAAAGCAAAAAGATCTAGAATCTGAAAACCACAAGGCATGTTCAACACACATAATATCCTTAAAAATTTTTGTTTTCATTATGGAAAATATCAAATAGTATAGTGAAACACACAAACTCATCACCAGCTTCAATAATTATCAGCTGACAATCTTCTCTCACCCTTTCCCCCCACTTACTTCTGTCCCTCCATATTATTGAGAAGTGAAACTCATAAATTATATCATCTTCCCCAGAAATATTTCAGTATGACCCTTTCAAAAAAGCCAAAAAATATATTCGTATTTCCTTTGGTGTCTTACAAACATTTACAGGAACAATTTGCATAATGTCCTTTTTAATTGTTATCTCCATTCTCCATGGATACATGAGAACATGAATAGCAATTACTACTATTTACAGGAGCAGCTATTGTGTGCCAGACACTTTACTGGGGTTTCTACATATCAACGAACATGGTGCTTGCATCAATCACAAGGGACAGCGCCCGTGTTCCATCCCCCAGCTCAGGGGGGTGAATGATCCATCCCCCAGGTTAGGGGAGTGAGTGAACCCAACCGAGGGTCAGGCTGGCTGACCCGTCCTCTGTCTCCCACTCGTGGCTCTCTCTCGCCTGCCTCTTTTAGGGCTCTGCTGTCCAATACTATAACCGCTGGGCTCTGCTCGCAGTCTTGTCCGACCCTTTGTAACTCCATGAACTGTAGCCCACCAGGCTCCTCTATCCATGGAATTTTCCAGACAAGAATATTGGAGTGGGTTGCCATACTCTTGCCTGGAAAATCCCATGGACGGAGGAGCCTGATGGGCTCCAGTCCATGGGGTCGCTAAGAGTCAGGCATGACTGAGCGACTTCACTTTCACTTTTCACTTTCATGCATTGGAGAAGGAAATGGCAACCCACTCTAGTATTCTTGCCTGGAGAACCCCGGGGACAGAGGAGCCTGGTGGGCTGCCGTCTATGGGGTTGCACAGAGTTGGACACAACTGAAGTGACGCAGCAGCAGCCATTTTCCTCCTCTAGGGGATCTTCCTGGTCCAGGGATCGAACCCGCGTCTCCTGCATTACACCCGCGTCTCCTGCATTACAGGTGGATTCTTTACCACTGAGCCACCAGGGAAGCCTCTAGTATAGCCACTAGCTACCTGCAAAAAATTTCAAAAATGTAATAGGCAAAAAAGAATGTAAATGATCTCATCAGTAATGTTGATGTTAAAATGATCATGCTTTAGGTGTATTGGGTTAAATAAAACCTCTTGCGGCACAACAATTGTTGCTGTACAACAATTTTATGTGATAAAATACACAAAACATAAGGTTGACCATCTCAACCTTTTTAAGGTGTGCAGCAGTGTTGAGTGCATCCCCTTTGCTGGGCACCCATCAGCGCCATCCAGTTCCAGGACCCATATGTACTCCCAGACCACTTATCAAGCCCTCCTCTCTTTGAACTACCTTTAGGTTTCTCCGTAATTGTTAGTGGCAGCCAAGCATTCTCTAATGGGATCACTCGTAAGTGGCATAGTGGGGACCAGCACACCTGTCTCTCTGTCCTCCAAAGCTTGTGCTCCTTCCACCTCTGCCCTGCCACTGCCTCCCAAGGATGGATTGGTGATGCCAGCGCAGTGGAAACTTGTCTCCTGGTTCTCCTCTGCACCTATTCCCTAAGATCCTACAGAAAAACCCAAACGAACTTTTTGGCCAACTCAACATATATCCCCCAAACAGGGGAAGGAATTTGCAGCCGAATGGTGAACAACCATCAATTGCGAGGAATGTGTGCATTTTACACACAAAAATTGACAAGTTAGGATGTCCACTGCTGTCGTGTTTCAGGTGGAAAAACCTAGATGGTCAACAACGGGGGATTCAATTGCTGTTGTCTAGTCACTAAGGTGCGTCTGACTCTTTGTCACCCCATGGACTGCAGCATGCCAGGCTCCTCAATAAATTATGTTAAACCATCAAATGGGATCCTTGGCAATAATTAAAACATTTTTGAAGACTATTTTATGATAGGGAAAGATATTTAGGCTCTATTATGAAAAATGGTGGCTCAGATGGTAAAGAATCTGCCTGCCAAGCGAGAGACGTGGGTTTGATCCCAGGGTCGAGAAGATCCTCTGGAGAAGGGAATGGCAACCCACTCTAGTAATCTTGCCTAGAGACTTGTTTTGTAAAATAATGTGTATAAATAATCAGAATGTTGAGTAGTGAAATTTTGCATAGCTTCATGTTCTTTTTTTTTTTTTTTGCTTCATGTTCTTATACAGGCTTTTTCTACAGTTTCCAAGATTTCAAAGTAAGTCTACATTTGTAAATAGGAAAAATAAAGCAATACATTAAAAAAAAATGAGGGTTCATCACCAAGGTGAATGGATTGTTTCTTGGTCAGCATTCTGCTTGGTCAGCTTTCTTGGTGTGGTCTTACCTGAGGCTTACCAGGAGCTGGAGGCGGGTGTGGGGAGGAGGAGGAGGGCTAAAGGAGAGTTGCTGAGACAGAGATTCTTTTGCTTCCGTGGCTGCCCCACACCTTGGCTTCCCCTGGAAGCCCACAAGCTTGGCACCTGCCCTCTGCCCTCAGGTTCTGGGTGAGGGCTCCAGGGTTGGTAGCTTCTGATGCTGGCCGTCCATGGTCCCTCTTAATTAAAATGCACCATCCACATAACACAGTAATGGAATTAGAAGGCGGTTCCTCCCTCAGAAGGGCTGCGGTCAAGGCTGCACAAACAACTTGTGTTTCGTTCCACTGTGATTCAGCCTAATGTGTTGGTAAAAGGGTCCATTCCCAAGATGTTTTGTACTTAATTACGTATGAACATGGCAGAAAGCAGAGGCCCCTAACAACATGCTTGGTGGTTGATTAAGTGAGCATCTGGATGGGCAATCAATAATTTACTAAAATATTTAGAACACCGCCTGGCTTCCTGTGATGGGAAAAATACGGCTTGCTTGCGGTCCTTTGGTGGTTGTTCTGCAGGTGGTCCTCCTGGCTTTCCAGTCTCTCTGCCTCTAGCTCGGACACTTCTGCAGCTAGCGTGTGAACTTTCAGAAACGCGCAGATCTAATCACATCACACCTCCACGTTGTCCACGGAACTCTCTTACCTCTGTGTCTCCCCTACCCCGACTGCACCTGGTCACCTGGGCAGACTTGGGCCTCACTGCATTTCACGTCCCATCTGTGACTGTCTTCCCTGCTAGGCTGTGAGCGGACACCACGGGACAGGAACATGTTCTGTTTGGATCCTTACTTAATCCTTTTATTTGGTGGATGTCGCTGGGTAAATGAATGCATTGGCAGCACAGGAATCCTGGCGGAGTGGTTGTGATCAGCGTTAAAGGCAAATGATACTCTCTCATTTCCCCCATCTTAAAAAAAAAACTTTAAAAAATAAATTTATTGTTCTATCTTTGGCTGTGCTGGGTCTTCATTGCTGCACATGGGCTTTCTTTATTTGCGGCAAGTGGGGGCTACTCTTGAGTTGTGGTGTTCAGGCTTCTTGCTGAGGTGGCTTCTCTTTCTGTGGAGCATGGGTTCTAGGGCACGTGGGCTTTAGCAGCTGTGGCCCATGGGCTTAGTTGTCCCAAGGCATGTGGGATCTTTCTAGACCAGGGATCGAACCTGTGTCCCCTATTGGCAGAAGGATTCTCAAACACTAGACAACCAGGGAAGTCCCCGTTTTCCTCCTCTTGAATTAATAGCAAATTCCTTTAATCTTAGGGCTTCCCAAGTGTGGCTCAGTGGTGAAGAATCCACCTGCCAATACAGGAAATGCAAGAGACACAGGTTTGATCCCTGAGTCGGGAAGATCCCCTGCAAGAGGAAAGGGCAACCCACTCCAGTATCCTTGTCCAGGAAACCCCACCGACCAAGGAGCCTGGCGGGCTGCAGTCCATGGGGTCACAAAGAGCTGGACACAACTGAGCGCGGACGCATTGTGCATTGTATCATTCTCTAATCTTACACTCCTGATGGTTAGTTCTGGGAGCCACCCCTCTTCCTTATCCTCTGAATGCAAGAACTGAGGTTCAGAAGGGTTAACCCATTTGCCTGAGAGACCCCAGTGGGGCTGAGCCACCAGCCTGGGTTGACTTCCTGACCTTCAGGAATCTTCTTTGTCCCTGGGATCATTTTGGTCACCATCATCACTAGCGTCATCGCCACCATTGTGTCAAGGTTGTGAGAGGCAGGAAATAAGAGGAAAACAGGAGCGGGCTCAGAAGAGACCAAAGGGGATTCTTTACCATACGTGCTTAAATTGATCATAACAAACTTGGTTCCAAGCAGGTGATAAAAAATGACTGATGCCTGAGTCTTAAGCAGGTGAATAGGGAGGAACACATGTTCCACTTGTGATATTTTCAGTGATATTTATCAGGCGACACTGGGCCTGGTTTTACCACTGGCTCCCCAGCTGTTTAGCAAAATGTCGAGTACATTCAATATCTATATTTGTTGAATGACTAGCTTGAATGCCTACCATGTCCCCAGAACCATGGGCTGTCTCACCATAATCCTCAGGGCCACCCCAAGGTCTTAAGCATTGTGCCACGTTGATTACAACAGGTGGCTCAGTTCCCAGGTGGTTTATCCAGGGAAAATTTGGTTTAAAGCTATCTGGTGACTTTCTGTGCACCCCTCCAATGCAGTGTTCTGTGTCCAGTGAATCCTTAATAATTATTAATTGATGAGGGTGCTTTCTCAGTCTGAATGCTTAACACATGCTCTCTGAATATGATGGGTGTTGCAGCATATTTTAATTAAATCCTGACAACTTTAATTCTGATTGCTCATTCTAATACTCTTGAGCTGCTAGCACCAAGCTAATGACTTGTTCATTTTGGAAGATATTAGTAGCAGGGTGCTGCCTTTTAGCCAAACATAACATCATAATAATTAAAATCTGATATTTCTTGAAATGAACTCCTTTAAAGTGATTTCTATTCCACAAGCACACACAGATGCAAGCATACATGTGTCAACATGCTCAAGAATTTACAACACCTCGGAGAAGCTCTGTCCATTCCTTTCCAAAATGAAAAGTTTGTTGCTGACGTGATGATAGACTCCTTATAAGCTTCAGGGGAAATGTGTATTTCCACTGATCAATGTCTGAGTTTCCCAGAAGAGGGGAGCCGGAGAGAAATCCTGAGAACTAATGACGGTGGGAGCAGAGAATATTTGTACTTCATTGCGCCAATCAGAGTCTAAACCACTGAATCAGAGAAAGAGACAAAGGAAAATCTAATTGTGTGGGAAAGGTGGCGGGAGGACAGCTGAGCAGGTGCGAGAGATGGTATCTGAGTACACAAAGAGATGAGATAATTTGGAGAGAAGATCCAGGAAGCAAATATAATATACTGGGTTAACTCATTGCTCTCACAGAGTGAACATCTCTTGTGCTCAAGGCATCGGAGAGCTGACAGTTACAAGTTAGCTGCCGGCCATACACCCGTGGTGCTTACCTTAGTGCATGATTCTAACCAGAGGTTCATTCTTGGGCTTCAGTGAGGACTGTGAACCCCCCGAAATTATATGCGAAACTTTGTGTTATGGGGACTTCCCTGGAAGTCTAGTGGTTAAGATGCCATGTTCCCAATGCAGGAAAACAGGGGTTCCATCCCTGGTCGGGGAACTAAGATCCCACATACAACATGGTCCAGCCAAACCCCCCACCCCAAGCAAAAATCTGCGTGTTTATAGATACACATGAGTGTGGGCAGAAATAGAGCGGCACAGTTCTCAACCTCTCCTCTCCTCTGGGACAAAAATGCATAGCAAGGACCTCATTCTCTAAGACTTCAGTTCAGTTCAGTTGCTCAGTCGAGTCTGACTCTTTGCGACCCCATGGACTGCAGCATGCCAGGCCTCCCTGTCCATCACCAAGTCCCGGAACTTGCTCAAACTCATGTCCATTGAGTCGCTGATGTCATCCAGCCAGCTCATCCTCTGTCATCCTGTTCTCCTCCTGCCTTCAATCTTTCCCACCATCAGGGTCTTTTCCAGTGAGTCAGTTCTTCCCGTCAGGTGGCCAAACTATTGGAGTTTCAGCTTCAGCATCGGTCCTTGCAATTAATATTCAGGACTGATTTCCTTTAGGATGGACTGGTTTGATTTCCTTGCAGTCCAAGGGACTCTCAAGAGTCTTCTCCAACACCACAGTTCAAAAGCACCAGTTCTGTGGTGCTCAGCTTTCATTATAATCCAACTCTCACATCTATACATGAGTACTGGAAAAACCATAGCTTTGACTAGATGGATCTTTGTTGGCAAAGTAATGTCTCTGCTTTTCAATATGCTGTCTAGGCTGGTCATAGCTTTTCTTCCAAGGAGCAAGCGTCTTTTCATTTCATGGCTGCAGTCACCATCTGCAGTGATTTTGGAGCCCCCCCAAAATAAAATCTGTCACTGTTTCCATTGTTTTCCCATCTATTTGCCATAAAGTGATGCCATGATCCTTGTTTTCTGAATGTTGAGTTTTAAGCCAAGTTTTTCACTCTCCTCTTTCACTTTCAAGAGGCTCTTTAGTTCTTTGCTTTCTGCCATAGGGTGGTGTCATCTGCATATCTGAGGTTATTGATATTTCCCCCAGCAATCCTGATTCCAGCTTGTGCTTCATCCAGCCTGGTATTTCTCATGATGTACTCTGCATATAAGTTAAATAAGCAAAGTGACAATACACAGCCTTGATGTACTCCTTTCCCAATTTGGAACCAGTCTGTTGTTCCATGTCTGGTTCTAACTGTTGCTTCTTGACCTGCATACCGATTTCTCAGGAGGCATGTAAGGTGGTCTGGTATTCCCAACTCTTGAAGGATTTTCCACAGTTTGGTGTGATCCACAAAGTCAAAGGTTTTGACGTAGTCAATAAAGCAGAAGTAGATGTTTTTTCTGGAACTCTCTTGCTTTTTCTATGATCCAATGGATGTTGGCAATTTGATCTCTGGTTCCTCTGCCTTTTCTAAATCCAGCTTGAACATCTGGAAGTTCACGGTTCACATACTGTTGAAGTCTGGCTTGGAGAATTTTGAGCGTTACTTTGCTAGCGTGTGAGATGAGTGCAGTTGTGTGGTAGTTTGAGTGTTCTTTGGCATTGTGTCAAAACATGATATGGAGTTTGCCTTCTCTACTCTTCCCCTGGAAAGGATGAGTAAACTGAAGCCATATCCAAAACCAGCCAACAGACACAGATATTTTTCTTCACTTTTGTAAAGTTAAATAGTATCTTCTGCAAAAAAACTTAAAAAAGAAAAACAACTCCCCAAAAGAGATTTTTAAAAAGACCTTTTAAAATAGCGAACTATAGGACACAGTTCATTGACAAGTTCTTGTCAACAGGGTGATGTCATTAGAGACAATTTGAATAGAACCCTTGCTGATCCTTGTTTGATTCTATGCAAAGACTCCTCAAGTGGGAGATGGAAGCGTAGGTCACAGTCCCATCGGAAATTTTCTCAGCACATCCTCCTCACAGTTAAGATCTTCTGAGTGTTTATTGTATGCTGAGGACTATTTCAAAAGCTTTGCGCGCAAGGTGTTATAAACCCCACAGCTATTTTATAAAGATAGGTGTTGTTACCAGGGCCCTCCCAGGTGGCGAGAGTGGTAAAGAACCCACTTACCAAAGCAGGAGATGCCGGAGACGTGGGTTTGATCCCTGGTTCAGGAAGATCCCCTGGAGGAGGGCATGGCAACCCATACCAGTATTCTTGCCTGGAGAATCCCATGGGCAGAGGAGTCTGGTGGGATACAGTCCATGGGCTTGCAAAGAGTCAGACACTACTGAAGTAACTTGGAATGCATGCATGCATGGATGACTGCTGCTGCTGCTGCTAAGTCGCTTCAATCATGTCCGGCTCTGTGCGACCCCATAGATGGCAGCCTGCCAGGCTCCTCCGTCCCTGGGATTCTCCAGGCAAGAACACTGGAGCGGGTTGCCATTTCCTTCTCCAATGCATGAAAGTGAAAAGTGAAAGTGGAGTTGCTCAGTCGTGCCTGACTCTTAGCGACCCCATGGACTGCTGCCTACCGGGCTCCTCCACCCTTTTCCAGGCAAGAGTACTGGAGTGGGGTGCCATTGCATGATTACTAGACCTAATTTACAGATAAGAAACCTGCGGCTCAGTGAGACTCAATGAATTGTTTACAAGTCCACACCTAGATATTTCCTGCTATCTCTACCCCTTTCCCTTAGGAAACACTATAAATGGCCACACTAGAAAGGTAAGGTAGAAAATGAAACTCTATAAACCCAAGACAATAAAACACCTTTCTTTCTTACGGGTTTATTAACGTCTCTGAGTTGGTCAGACGTCCTGAGCAAATTCAGGGTTTGCATTTTTTGGCCGGAACATCACAGAAGTCATGTTGTGATCTGTGCCTCACATCAGGGGGTGGGTTGTCCTATACTGGTGATTTGACCTTGATCTCTCAGTGTGGTGTCAGCCAGGTTTCTTCACTGCGAAGTTCTATTCCCTACCCACCCCTCACTGACATTATTGAATTAAAAACCTTTATGATAAAATATATATAACCTAAAATTACCATTTTAACCATTTGAAGTGTCCAGTTCTGTAGCATTAATTCCATTCTCACTGCTGGGCAACTGTCACCACCATGCACAGAACTTTTTCATCTTCCCAAACTGAAATTATGTCCTCTGAACAATGATTTCCCCTTCCCCCTTCCGCAGCTCCCGGCAACCACTATCCTACTCTCCGTTTCTATGAATTTGACTCTTCTAGGTACTTCATCGGAGAAGGCAATGGCACCCCACTCCGGTACTCTTGCTTGGAAAATCCCATGGACGGAGGAGCCTGGTAGGCTGCAGTCCATGGGGTTGCTTAGAGTCGGACATGACGGAGCGACTTCACTTTCACCTTTCACTTTCATGCATTGGAGAAGGAAATGGTAACCCACTCCATGTTCTTGCCTGGAGAATCCCAGGGATGGCAGAGCCTGGTGGGCTGCCGTCTACGGGGTCGCACAGAGTCAGACACGACTGAAGCGACTTAGCAGCAGCAGCAGCAGGTACTTCATATAAGTGGAATTATACAGTGTTTATCGTTTTGTGTCTGACTCATTTCACCTAGCATAACATCTTTAAGCTTCACCCATGTTATATGTCCCTGTGTGCTCAGTGGCTTCAGTTGTGTCCTATTCTTTGGGACCCTATGGACTGCAGCCCCCCAGGCTCCTCTGTCCATGAAAGCCTCCAGGGAAGAATACTGGATTGGGTTGCCATGCCCTCCTCCAGGGGATCTTCCCAACCCAGGGACCAAATCGGAGTCTCCTGTGTCTCCTGCATTGCAGGTGGATTCTTTACTGCTGAGCCAGTGAGGATGCCCTGACCCACACTGTAGTATGTGTGGGTGTCAGAATGTCCTTCTTTTTTAAGACTGAATAAATGTTCCCTTGTGTGTATGCCACATGTTAATGAACTCATCCCAGGACGGACACTTCGGTTGCCTCCACCTTTTGGCTCTTGTGGATAATGCTGCTACAAACTTGGGTGTACAAATAATGAATAGCTTTTCCAGACCCTACTTTTCTTCTTTTGATCATATAGCCAGAGCTGAAACTTCTGGATTATTATTTTTTCCTTCTTAATTAGCGAGTTTCTTGAGGGATGCTACGTTGAGACTATATAACCATGCTGCTATTCCTCACCCTTTCACCCCCTGGCAGTCTTCAGTTCCTATTTGAATCAATAATTAATCTAACAGTTGCCAAGTAGTAATTTTCTTTCCATCATTCATTCTGCATTTATTAGCTGGCATTCTACTGTAGGGAAGAAATTTCCCTTCTCCCCCATTGATTTACTAATATGGAGGAATTTTATTCAATCCTTTACACCACGGACCCTTTATTGCTCTGAGCAATTCATTTCCATATGACTCCCAAGGCTGCAAGTTTGGGGAAGTGAGGGAACTTTCTGTATTTCCTTGTTACCATGAAGAAAGCCGAGAGCGCAGCCGGACTTCCCTAAATTCAGGTGATCGCGTTCCTGCCCACGCATTCCTTTAAAGAGGAAATCCTCTCTCCTAGGGTGGCCTCACAAACCTCCCGGACGGCCCCGTCCCACGAAAACTACATTTCCCAGAGTCCTCCGAGCGCTTGCGTCATCAGCCGGCGCGTCTTTTTGCTCGCCGGTTTTGAAGAGCCGGCTGTGGCGGCGGCAACATGGCGGACGTGCTAAGTGTTGGTGTCAATCTGGAGGCCTTTGCCCAGGCCATTAGTGCCATTCAGGCGCTCCGCTCTAGCGTGAGCAGGGTGTTCGACTGCCTGAAGGATGGCATGCGGAACAAAGAGACGCTGGAGGGCCGGGAGAAGGCGTTCATTGCGCATTTCCAGGACAACTTGCATTCGGTCAACCGGGACCTCAAGTAGGTACCGGCTGAGGGGCTGCGGGTCGGGACCTCCTACCCTGCCCCACCCCCGCGGGAGTCTCCTGAGTCACGGGCTGCTCTTTCTTTTCGTTGCTCCCTCTGTCTCCTCTCCAGGCCTCTCCCTGCCCCTCACGGCCTCATCTTCCTTCCACCCCCGCTTTCGCGTCTCCCTTCTCTTGGCGTCCTGCTGTTGGCCGACTCCCGCCACCCAGGACCACCTCTGTGGTCCTTCCATTCCTCGCGAGGGGACGTGCTGTTCTCATGAACTTCCACTCGTCTTCTCGGCTCGTCAGGGTTCCCACCTGTGGGCCCTCTGGGCTCCACTACGTCTGATCAAATAGTACCAAAAAGGACCTGTTCAACGCTGCCCCAGAGTCAAGTGTATTCCACCTAATTGGCCACAGGTTTTCGTCCCTGAACCTGGAATTCATCAGTTCCAGTCCCTACCCCACCCCCAAAACATGATGAAACAGGCTTTGTTCTTTCTCTTTTCTCCTACCCCACCTCCTAACCACCTGATCACTACTTTAACTCCCACTCTCACTGCTTCTGTTAAGTTCCTGCCTCAAAAGAGACCTCATCACAGGCTTAACCAGCTTAATGACTTCTGCTTAAACACCTCATCCCCACACCCCCACCCTGGGCCTCCCAACAAAAGCTAAGTTGGGGTCCTTCAGGGTTAAGGATTGTATATTTCTTTCTCTTAACAAGTCAACTTCTACTTTATCAGTGACATGAAGTGAGAGGATGCTTGTAAAATGCCTGGTACTTAATAGGCAGTTTTTAATAGGTCCTGGTCGTGTGCCCTCCTATCCTTATGAGAGTCAGACCTTCTCAGGGAAGTTAGAATTGCAGGGTTTTTGTCTTTTACTTCTCAAAACTGACCTTAGCAGGCGAAGGCATTGGGTGAGCTATTCATCCTAGTTTCTGGAGTGGCTGGGTTTTTTTTTAGTCTCCTCAACTTGGTCTCCTTAGTAACCAGATGGAAGGAGGGGGTAGAATGGAGGAGGAGGTGGTAACCAAATGATGGGAGCCTCTTTTTATTTTTTTTTTTCTTGTAAGTAAGTTGCCAGTCTTGTTCTGGGGGAGAGCCAGGAGGTCACACCCCCTCCTCACTCCCACACTTACTTTCTGTTCTCTGGTGAAGTTCCAGTTAATACTTGCCCTGCCTGAGTCTGGGTGCTGGTGGTTTTTCCCTTTCTTCTCTTCGGTGGGCTTTCCTTGGTAATGTGCAGGGTGTTGAAACCCATCAGCATTGTAGAAAGTTTAATAATAAAAGTGTTGATCTCACCCCGTTGTCTTCATAAGTCTGTGGACAGCAGCGTGAAGAGGCAAGAGGCTAAAGAGTCCAAGATGAACGTGGCATGAGAAGCTGTTCCTATGTTCAGCTGTTCCTATGGTGTCTTGTTGACACTCTGGGACTGGCCCCTCAGAACGTGCTCCTGAATGTGCTTTTGCTGTTCACTCTCTTTCCCAAGCTGCTCTAGGGTTTGTTTTTTTTTTTTTTTCCCTGCTACACTGAAGCGTGTTTGTTTGACACAGCCCCCTCCGTGGTGTCTTCCTGTTTGTTTGTTTTATCTCTTTTTTGTTTTGTTAAGTTTTACCATCTGTGAAGCACCACGTACAAATCTATCTCTCTGTGAATGGTAAATAATCATCATTTATTCAGGTACTTGCTGTACTGCCAAATAGAATGATCTGTATGTGGATCTGAAAACTCTCTTATTGAGAAGCAGTGTTATACCACATTTTGAAATTCCAGAAGGCCCTCCCCTCCCCCAGCCCTGCAAAGAATGATTTGAGTTGTTCAATCCTGATTTTAGGAGTCCTGTTGATTTCATTGCTCTTGACCCTTGTTCTCCTCTGGAATGGTGCCAGAAAGCTCAGCTGTAAAATGGGATAAGCCCCCTGCTAGGGGTTCTCTCACGTGGCTCTAGTCATCTTCTTCTTTTTAATATTTGTCTATTTACTTGGGATTTTTGTTCTGTCATGTGGGACCTTTCATTGCAGCACTCGGACCTTCCATTTGGTGCTCAGGCTCAGCTGTTCCATGTGGGTTTAATTGCTCCTCGGCATATGGGATCTTAGTTCCCTGACCAGGGATTGAACTCGTGTCCCCCACAATGCAAGATAGGTTCTTGAGCGCTGGACCACTAGGGAAGCTCCTGGCCCTTGTCTTCTTAACCTTTCAGAAAGTATTTCTTCTTAAGGGACTTAAGTTTATGATGAGCAGTTTGAAGAACAGCCTTGGACCGATGCAGTAGGCTAAGGACTGGAGTTTCGGGGGACTCAGGTTTACTTGCTGCGTCTGTTTGCTTTTCAGTGAGCTGGAACGTCTGAGCAACTTGGTGGGCAAGCCTTCTGAGAACCATCCTCTCCATAACAGCGGGCTGTTAAGTCTGGATCCCGTGCAGGACAAAACCCCTCTGTACAGTCAGCTCCTCCAGGCGTATAAATGGTCAAACAAGGTAAGGGGGATGTGTCAGGAATGAAGCTAATACAGGAAAAAGCAAGCTTTCTGACATTGCATAAAGGCAGAAAGTGAGGGTAAGTTTTTCTTTCCTTTTTTTGTTCTTGATTTGGCATGGGGTTATAGAGTTGGAAGTTTTAGACTGTCCCTGGGAGAGATTATATAGTCCTCTGAAGTCTCAGAAATTAATCATGATGCTCAGGTAATTACATTTTTTTAAAAGTTCAAACTCGGGTGTGTTTAACCTGGAGACTGGGTTAAGGAGCAGTTATTTTGACCCCATGAAATCACACTCAGAGTTGTGCTGTGTGTGTGTGTGTGTGTGTGTGTGTGTTTCTCTGGGAAGGACTTCCTAGCTTTCATCAGATTCTCAGGGGGTTCCTGACTCCCAGGAAGTGAAGGACTGGTGGTCTGCGAGTGCAGCTGCTCACTTTGCTTTTGTTGCTTGGCCTGCCTTCCCCATTGTTGATGGAACGGCTCTAGAGGACTGTTTGGTAAATCACTCTCACTGTCCTTTTTTCATCTGTTTTTTTAAATTATAGTTGATTGATAGTATTGTATTGGTTTCAGGCGCATACATATCTATGTATATATTCTTCAGATTTTCTCATTCATAGGTTATTACAAACTATTGTGAATAGTTCTCTGTTCTGTAGAGTAAGTCCTTGCTGATTATCTATTTTGTATATGGTAGTGTGTGCTTAGTTGCCCAGTCGTGTCTGACTCTTCGCAGCCCCAAGAACTGTAGCCCACCAGGCTCCGCTGTCCACGGAATTCTCCAGGCAAGAATACCGGAGTTGGTGCCCTTTCCTTCTCCATACGTATAGTAGTGTGTATACGTTAATCCCCACCTCCTAATACTCTCTCTTTTCTTAACTACTCTGCGCCCATCTGCGGGAGATTGCTCTAAGCGCTCTCTATTGTTCACTTGCTCAATTGTGTCTGACTCTTTCGACCCCTTGGAGGGGAACACTCGCCATAGAATTTGCTGTTCGTGGTAGCCCCATGGCGGAGCCCCCAGGACAGCTGTGAAAGGAAAACTAAGCCGCAGTGTAAAAATAACAGGAAAATGAGGCTCGTCAGCCTGGCGGCGGTCCGTGTGTCTGCTCACAGGTTCATCGTGTTTGGTGCTGTGGGCTGTTGTGCTGTGCTTTGTTCTGTTTTCTGCTGCCGATGGAAAGCTAGAATGTACGTTTGGAATGATTTTGGAAGCTTTTCTCCCTAGGCTGCTGCTCCCTGGAGAGGATTGTTCTTAGCGTTACTGATTGTGATCCGCCCTTCCCTCTCCCATTACCCATCACCCTTCTCCTCTTTTCACTCTCGGGTCTCAGGTGACAGATGAGCCGTGGCAGTGTTTCTGCGTGTAGAATTATTCCTTTGAATTTGTCATTGGAAATATTTAACATTCTTTGGTTTACAGTGGGACCCAGGCAGCTGCGTCTGAGACTCAGGGAGAAACGATTTATCCTGGGACACTAAAGGAGCTTGAACCTGGGAGGCACGCATTTAGCCTGTAAGGGTTGTCCTCCAGACTTGGGCTGCTGTGGACAGAAACCCACTTCAGTCCTGAGCATCAGGTGCCCCCCTGGTGTGGGGATCGGTCATTCTGCTGCCCTCTCTTTGCCTGCTTCCCAGTGTTGGCCTGGTGTCTCCCAGTGGTGGGAAAGACAGTCTGGCAGCTGGAGGTTTGTGTGGTCCTTCACGCCAGACACTGAAAACGGATGCGGGCCCTGTTTGGGAGGGGCCCCTGCCTACCCAGACAGCTTGTTGAGCTCAGCGGTTGGAATTCTCTGATTGCCCAGTGCAGATCAGCTGAAACGCGGGGATTGGGGCTGCACGGATAGAGGCAGGAGGGGGTGCGGGACAGACACAAAATCATGGCTGTCTGGGGCAGTTGCTAGGGCCAGACACCAGGCTGTTCAGGCCCCACACGGACAGCGCTGCCCTCTCAGGCCGTCCTGTGTGAGCTTCCTTGTTTCCCCAGGGGCTCGCGTGGGCATCCTAGCATGGGGGATCTGATGTGTAGGTGACTTATTTCTGGTTGGATGCCTGGTCTTGCCTTTTGGACGTGGAAGCTGTGTTGATGTATCATGTGGGTAATGTTCTCAGAATAGGCTCAAGTGGTGGAGACGTTTCAGTGGTGGGAAGATTTAGGCTGATCTTGAGGCCATGAGTGCCCGAGACCCCAGTGGAAGCAGCTGGTTTTAAATCAAAGTGATGACACGTACCGGTTGAGTGAAGATAGTTTTGTTTGCCCAGTTTAATAGAATATTAAGATAGAAGTCCCTGTTCCTCCCCTCTCAGATGCAGAAGAGGGTGTGTTAGGGGAAAGAAGCAGTACGTGTGTGGAAATACTTGTCCTGGAGATGCTGCGGGTTAAACCTAGATGTAGAAATGTGTCAGGGTGTAAGTCCTGCCCGAGGAGTGTGAGGGGTTGGGGTTTCCGTCGCACCCTGGCCTGGTGCACGTTGTGAAGTGACTGTTCCTTCACCAGCTCTCTATGCCCAGCAGGGAGGGCATTTTGGACCCCTGCACCATTACTCTGCAAAATAAGGAAAATGAATCAGAGATGTTTAGCTTATCCCCTTATTTTATAGCCAGGCAAGTCAAGGCCCCATGAACCACCCTGCCCACGGCCTCATAGCTAGACTAGAATTTGCCACTCCTGACTTAGCCCAGTGTTCTTCACTCTAAAACTGGATGCTGTACTCCCGTTTGGCTTAAGGTTTTGACTGTACTAAACATTTTCCCCTCCCTTTAGTCTTCTTGTCAGGAGCAATTCATGTGTCATACTTTATTCATGAATTTGTATCACGTTTTACTCATTTTTAGTGGTTTACTGAAAGGTGGAGATGGCAAATACAGGCCCCGCTCCTCACACTGTCGCTCCAGTCCAGGGCAAACATCGCTAATCACCCTCTGCATTCTTCCCTGCTGAGGCTCCCTCTGGACTCACAGCTCTGTTGTGGGGCTCAGCCGCCCCTGCCAGTTACCCAAAGTGGGCTGCAGAGAAGACGTGTTTTTTATTTCTGTTACGGTAGATAATGTGTTATTTGGCTATTGCTTATTTATACTGTCCTTACTCTAGAAGGGATTTGAAATCTGTTATAAGAAAGCTGTACTTTGACCTTGAACAAAAAGAGGAAACCAAGGGTAAGGATGCCTTTGTACATTTCTTTAATAAACTCAGGAAGTAGCCCCAAGAAATAAGCCAGTATTCTAATTTCCAGCTGGGGTTATGGAAGCAGGAAGCAATGATAGGTGTTTATCTTGCCCCTCCTACACATGAAAAGAGCTTTTTTTTTTTTGAAAAGAGCTTTTTAATTGCAGATGCTTTCATCATTCATCATTTTACTCTCCAAGAGTTTAAATCAGTAGGTACATTAATATGTTAAGTGAATTTTGGGATAACTTGCCAATGTCAGCTTTCTGCACTGTTGGCTAAGAATCGAAGAAAGTTTGGGAAAGGCTTTGATACCACCCATTATGTGATACACTTTCTGTTTTATGTTCTGTTGGCCAAAGAGAAGTCTTGTTCACGCTTACTGACTAATTATTTTCTTTAGGGGATTTTGTAATTTTTGTAAAGTCAGTCAGAATATTAATTACATGGTAGTTGGCATAATTGTTAGGATAACACATTTAAAAATTAATGTAATGAAATGATGTCAAATTGCTGTGAGCAGCACTTTCCCTGTGCTGAATTGGGGAAGGAAGGTAGCTTTTAACTCTGATGCACCTATAGATAATTGTTCTGTAGAGGGATGACAAGCTCTCTTGACGAGGGCAAAAAATAATTGGCGTCAGCACTGTCCTTGTAAGATAGCGGACGTGGACTTCCGTCACTGATGGCACCCAGATATGCCAAGCGTTAGACTGAACTGACTCCTCCGAGACCCCTTTCTGAAGGTTCCCAGCATCTCCTCACCAGGGATTTGATTTCCGGCTTTGACTGTCTTCCTTTCTTGAAGACCTCAGCCCTTCCCTGGTGCGGTTTGAAGCAGCGAAGACCCCAGAAGTGTCTCCTAGGGTTAGGAAGTAGGCCCTGGGGAATGGGCTGCCACTGCCTTTTTTTGGCTTCTGCACACTTAATTTTTCACTTTTATTAGAGAAAAAGTGACTTTTTATTCCAGGAATATTCAGTTGAAAAGTCTGCAGACATTTCTCCCATTTTACCCTCCCGAGTTGTTATCACCAGAATCTGGTTTTCAGCAGCTTGAAGTTGCTGTAACATCGATGTCCCGCATGTCCAGCCTCGACGGTGCTCTTGACGTTTGGGCATCAGGGAGCTAACGGTGCTGGGACTGGTTCAGGCTGCAACATGGAACCTTTTCCTCGAAGCGCCCTGTCGTCTTTTAAGTCCCAGGGGAGAGAGACTGTGCCTGTCTTGTTCCCTGGGGGAGTCCCCCCGCCCCAGTGCTGAGCAGGGCTCCTGGTACCCAGTGCACATTCAGTTATAATTCACTGAATGAATGAGAGAATAAGTAAAGAGCTTTTTCTGTTGAATTTTTAATTTACAAGTCCTTTTGTGGTTTGTGTGCTTGTATTTTTGATGAAGTGTGATCAGGGTATTTCCATTTGGGGCCATCACTGGGAAATCTAGCTGTGTTACTTGTAGACGAGAGAAGATTCTGAGGTCCTGTGGTGGAGGCTAGGGCCAGGCTTCAGAAGGGTAATTTGACAGGAAAGGTGAGGTCAGTTGGTGAATTGACAGTAAGCTTTTTGAGGGCAAAGCCTGGCGTTTCATCGATGTGGCCTGTCACCTGGGATGCCTTTGGTGTTCAGAAGGGGTGGGGCTTGGGGGAAGCCTTCTGGAGTCGATGGAGTCAGGCTCACTTCAGCGACAGCACCCCATGTCCGGTGTTCTGTGGCAGCTGCTGTTTTAGCAAAAGTGCGAAAACTATCTGGGAAGAGGCACGTCAACTCCGTCAGCCTCTCAGGGTTTATCCCATCTGGTGTATTACCGAGAACTGACTGTCCCGCTCGGTGCACTACCACTCACTGACTATCACACTCAGTGTGAAGTGAAGTGAAGTGAAGTCGCTCAGTCGTGTCCGACTCTTTGCGACCCCACGGACTGTAGCCTACCAGGCTCCACCGTCCCTGGGATTCTCCAGGCAGGAATACTGGAGTGGGTTGCCATTTCCTTCTCCAGGAGATCTTCCCAACCCAGGGATTGAACCTGGGTCTCCCGTATTGCAGGCAGATGCTTTACCATCTGATCCACCAGTGTATTTATTACCAATAACTAATTTACGTTCCTAGTGTTTTTCTCTCCATCAGGCCCACCCTCAACTCACTCAGGGAATATGGATTCATTCAGAACATAATGAGGAAAGAAAAGCACTAAAATAGCCCCCAAGCCTTAGTCATGACTTTGGATTAGGGACTGTTCCAGATTGTTCTGATTGTTAGCAGAGGTCCCTGGTACCATTGTTAGAGGTTTTCTTTCACAAATTTGCCTGGAGTTTGACTAGAGTCAAGTCTTCCCTGGTTGGCCTTGAGCCTGCACCCTTGCTGCCCTCCCCACCCCAAGCCCTGTGGGAACATTATGAGAAAGAGTAACACAACCAAACAGAACAAAACCAGCCTCCAGGGTTTCTAGATACTGCTGGATTCAGAAGTGAAGGCAGATACAGCCAGAAGCGTCGAGACTTGGCTCTGAGTTCTGGAGTTGGGCTGCCTGAGATACGATCCACCTCCGCACTTAGCCTGTGCCTTGAACTCGGGACAGGCTTGTTGGAAACATGCGTTTCCTCGCCTGTGAAGGGGGATGGTGCAAGCCCTTTGTATCATAGTGTTAGAGGGGAGATGAAGGTCACAGCGCGTGTCGTGCCGTAGGGTGACTCCGTGCAGTGAGTGCGTGCGAGTGGCGCGTGGAGACCGTGTGTGTGTCCATGCCGTGGCATTGTTGCTCAGGCTGCAGACTTGGCCTTTGGTTTGCATCCCTGCTCTGCTCCCTGACAGCCATGCGGTGTCCCTCTGTGTGCCTCAGTTTTGTATTCTCTGAAATGGGGATGACAGCTGTACCCACCACAGAAATATTTTGAGACCGAATGAGGTAATATAAGCACAGCACTTCCCTGGCACAGGGTAAGTAGGCTCTGGGGGCTGGTATTATGATCTTAAAAGATGGTGACCAGGACTGACCCTCGGGGCATGCTGGCCTGTCTTCCAGTGGTTTCCTTATTACCCGGCCTCCCAAATGTGACTTCAGTATATTCTTCTGAAATCCTACAAATCACAAGTTCATTTAAGTAGTCAGAACCTTTTCCCCTTGAGGAGGTCTGGACATAGATCTCAGCACCTCACCAGTTGGTATGAATTCTTGGGATGGGCTCTATTTCCTCATAAACCTGGAGATGGGGTGAGGGTTTGGGAGCTTGGTGAGGAAGGCACTTAGCCTCTTGGGGACCTTGTGGTGTGGAGCCAGGGGTGTGGATGGGACGTGGGAGTGGAGGGGCAGTAAAGGCAGCGTGAAGGGCCTGGAAAGAAACCGCAAGCAGGAAGGAGGGGATGGCCGAGGAGCCAGTGGGAAGGGGCTGTGGCCGGCCCAGGGCAGACCATCGCTGTGAACTGAGGCGGAGTCCTCTCACTTAGGCTGTCAGGGAGGCCTTGCTCCCAGAGCTCAGGGTTCAGGTTGGTCTCTGGTCCCTTATCTGGTGGGGAGAATGCCATGGGCGTCAAGGATTTCTAGCGTTATTTCTTTAGGAGAACATTTGCACACATGGGCCTGTGTAAAAACAAGCACTTGGATTATATCCAGTTTGTGAATTGGGTGCTTGTGACCAGCAAGGCTCTGGGGTCGGACTCTGTTGGGTTTGAGGCCCCAGCTTTATGACTTGGGGCGAGTTGGACACCCTCCCTGTCCCAGCCTCCTCATCAGTCACAAGTGGGTGATGACACGTCCCCCTTCCAGGACTGCAGGAGGACCAGTGAGTGTAACACGCCCGGGACCCAGAGCAGTGCCCAGTGCGTAGTGTGCGCACGTGCCGTTAGCACCTCTTATTCCCTGTGGCAGCAGGGTAAGGCTTTATCGAGGCAACGGTTGTCACAGGAATGTTGGACAGAGGTCTCAAGAGTCTGGGGTTTGGTTCTGGCTGTGCGTTGTCCAGCCATGGGCCCCGGCACGCATGGCTTTGCTCCTCTGGGTTCTAGCTGCCTCGTTGGTAAAGAGTGGGCTGGATGATGGCTGAGGTCATCTCTCACCTGGGAAAGAACGGTGGAATCGTTTGTACATTTCCATGGTCCTGGAAATGAAAGTGCACCCCAGGAGTGGAGGAGAGTCAGTCTCGTCCGGTAACGTCTTAAGCGCAACTGTTGTGTGTCCTGCTGTGCCCACTACAGAGCATCTCAGACCAGACCAGGGCAGAGCTCAGCCCCAGAGGCCCTTAGTGGAGGACTCCCTCTCAGAGGTCTTCTAGACAGCGTAGCCTCCTGTGACACAGGAGTGGAGACGTTAGTGGAAGTCATATGAGGTCCCCGTAATTCTAACTGGGCTCCACCCAAGGCTCTGGCCTGACTCCACATCTCTGTTCTGCTCATTAGTTGTGGTTTTTGGAAACTGTCACTGTATTGTGGCCTGGAATCAGACTTGTGACTCCCTCCTCCTCCCTCTCTGAAGGAGCAGGAGATCTGTTAAGAAGCCGCCCCGAGCAGAGGCAGAGGCGGCTGGACGTGTGGCACACGTGCCTTCCAGGAGTCTCTCTGTCCCGGGTGGGCGCTGGGGGGACTCAGCTTGAGTCCC
>NW_011494947.1:1497512-1519185 GCF_000754665.1 Bison bison bison
TGTTTTGCCCAAAGCCTTCTGTGGGTTGTAACCAGAGCCTGCAAAGGGCACTTTCTCTTCTCTTCCAGGGATATTAGTGGACAGGAAATGGCCCCATATCATTTTTCCTCCAGGTAAGTTGCACATTGATGGTGGGGGATGGAGGCGCAGGGTTATCGGTACGGAAGGAATCTGATGTCCCGCCTGCCCACTTTCTCAGCTTCTTTTCCTGGTGGTGGGTTGAGCCGGCGCAGGGCTGTGAGGCGCCTTGTGCTTCTCTCCTGTAATCCAGGCCTCCTCCGGGCCAGCTCATCTTTCCTGCCGCTTCACTTGCCAGCCGTGTCTGGATGACGCCACGCTCCAGGCCAGCCCTAGACTCTCTCCTGACAGGCTGACTCCTGCGTCAGAGAGCCTGCTGGATGTCTGCACTCTAAATATACGTCTTACATTTGTGTCCAAAGGGGAAAAACAGGGTACTGACTTCCTTGCCACTGTTAACATGAGACCTGACCCAACTGGACTGTGTCCTGAAAGAGCTGTCCGTGGATTCTTGGTGCCGTGGGTTAATGACTGCGTAGCAAGGCTGCTGCATGTTTGTTGTTCTGTTTGTGAGTGGGGTCTCTCTGTTTTCTTTTGGCCACGCCGTGCAGCTTGTGGGATCTTAGTTCGCCTACCAGGGATCCAACCCGAGTGCCTGCAGTGAAAGCTCTGAGTTCTAACTAGATCTCCAGGGAACTTCCTGTGAATGGGTCTGTGTAAATTTCAGTACCTGGAGCCCTGATGGCCGATTTTGCCCATAGGCAAGGTCAGCCCCATGAGCTGACCAGTGCCTCCCGAGGGGCGAGCTGGGGGCTGCTGGGTCCGCACCGGACCCCGGACTCCTTGCCTGACTGTCCATCCGTTTACCTAGCTCACCACACTTACGTTTCCTGGAAAAGGCATTGATTCGAAATCTTCCCTTATCCCTGGGGTTTGTGATGAGAGTTAGAACCCCCCGAGTTTTAAGATCACATGAGTTCTTGGCCTGTCTTTTTTAGCGGACGACAGGCACCACTGAAGAGGTTTCTGTAGTTAGCAAGTGGAAGCGTGTTTTCTTTCCTTTGAAAGTCACTGCGATGATTTCTCTGTGTTACAGTTCCTCTCTGCATTTCGTCCTCTTCACCTGCATAGTGAATCTGAAGACACTTCTTTCTGTGGGCTTTAGCACAGGGCCAGCGCAGAGTAAGCCCGCGGTGGGTATGGGCTTTCTTTCAGTGCTGCACATGCCCCCTTCACCCCTCAACACTTAACTTGAGCCGGTGGAGACGTGGCTGGTTAACTAGAGTACCCTTAGCTTGGTTTGGATAGCAAAAGTGCTTGCCCTAAATGCCTTTAAAGTGTTCCAAGAAGCCACAGAGGATTCTAGAGGCCGATGCTATCCGATCTTTGTTTTTCCCAGTCTAAAACAGAGCAGTCCATGCTCATTTTAATTGCTTGGATGAGCTCAGACATTGAGATTTTAATGCGTTTTCACAGTAGTTCAGACAGCGTCACCACATTATCCTGCTGGCAGTTCATCGGAATCCTTGGCCAAAACACTGTGCTTGGGGACCTTGGCTTAGAAAACCAGAGTGTGGTAATTTCCTCGCAAGATGTCTTGTGGGGAATGCTGCCTTTCCCTGGGAGACTTCCCCTGAATCCTGTTGTCCTTCTCCGTCACGTAGTGATGGGCACATCTTGCTTTCGAGGAGGGTTTTCAGAGCTTTTGGTTTGCAGAGGCTGGAGTTGCTTTATTCTGATGAGTCACGAGGTGGGAATGGGCCCTCGTAAGCCTCCGGTTTGTTTTTGATCCTGAAGGCACACTGACAATATCTGGTCCCGGTGGGGTCTGGAGGGCACTTCCTAACGCCTGCATGTGCCCCTTCCTCTCCCACCAATTAGCCAGCAGGCCAGCTTCGTAGGGAGGTGGCCACTGGGAGCCAGTGACCGGGGAGGGCTGGGAATACTGCCTCTGGGTGGGTTGACGAAACCAGCAAAACCAACCAGGCCACATCGCTGCCTCGTGGATTTCACTCCCTCTGCACATCAGCGGCCCTGGACCCTCCTGCGTCCAGTACTGCGGTCAGTCGAACCATGGTTTCTGGTGCTTGGCACGTGCTTAGTAAGCGTTGGTTGCTAAACGGATGAGCGAACACCCCCACCGCTTCTCTCAGAGCCCGGGACATTTGCAGAAGTCTCCTCACTGGCCCCACTGTCTCACCACCTCCTGTCTCTCCCCGCATAGCATCAGAGTGACCTTTAAATGTGCAAGTTTGAGCTCACAAGTCTCCTGCTTAAAATATGTTGATGATTCCTTCTTCTGCTCAGGATGATGACGGGTGCCATGATGGAGCTGGTAACAGTCCGGCTCACTGTCTAACTCCCGTGGTGTCCCAGCTCAGTCCTCAACCTGCGAGCCCTCCTGCTCTTTAAGCAGCCTGTTTCAGCGGACCCCACCCCTCTTGTTTGGCTGATATTCTCTTGCTTTATTGGGAGACTCTTTTTTAGCTCCTCAGGTCAGGGTGAGGTAACCCCTCTGTACTATCCTGCAGTGCCCCTTGCCCACATCGTGGTGTGATCCGAGTTGGCCTGTAAGCACCAATGGCTGGAGCTGGGGCCAGGGACACTGCCTACCTGTTCACCAGTGTCTTTCCAGTGTCCGGCAGGACCTGGCAGAAGACAGACCAACAAAACACCTTCACCTAAGTAGCTTCCTTGTCTTTGAAGTCAGTCTTACGATTCTGATGACCTGTGTTTTTGGAGGGAGGAGGTGGGGGCTTAGGTTGGGCTCTGGGTCCCACTTCTCTTGGTGGGTGGGAGGTGGGTCTCAGCCACTGCATTTTCTGAGCACACGGCTGCTGAGATGTCTTTATTTGGCTTGTGCATTCCACTCATGGCCTGACTTATTGAAGGATAATGCATATTAAGTTTTTTTTTTTTTTTCCCCAGCTAGTTTGGGGATACAAACAGAAGGCAAATTATCTTGATTGTTTTGAGGCAGATCTGAAAAGGGCAAAGAAAGGAGACAGTGAAAAGCTGAAGTGTCTTGTGTTCGTTTCAGCCCTTTATCGTTTCTAAAACATGAACGCGTTTGTCATCTCCTTGGATCAGAGAGGCTGTGTAGCTTGTCATTAAAGACAGGTGCTCCGGGGCCTGCCTGGGTTCAAGTCCTGCTGTGACCTTGGGTGGTTTACTCCTGATATCTGTAAGATGAGCTTGATGGTAGTCTCCCACTCAGGGCTGTTGTAAAGATCAAAAGCCTGGAGTACGCGAGGGGTTCAGAAGAGGGCTGATACGCGTTAGTTACCATGAACAGTATCATCACTGTCACCACCACCGTCAGTTCCCCAGTGGCCTGATTTTACTTACTTTTGTTCTCTAGTGTGCCTTTGCCATCTCCACAGCCCGGATCCAGGTAGCTGCTTGCTTTCTGTAGGACGCAGTGGTGTCTTTATAAGGAAGACATGGTTAGAAAATGGCTCTTCTCTTAGGTAAAAATCTTGGAATAGAAACTTTCAAAGATTTATTAACTGTTGGAAGGACTGAAACTGAAGCTCCAATGGTTTGGCCAACTGATGCGAAGAGCCGACTCATTGAAAAATACCTTGATTTTGGGAAAGATTGAGAGCAGGAGGAGGAGAGGGCGACAGAGGATGAGATGGTTGAATGGCCTCACCGGCTCAGTGGACATGAATTTGAGCAAACTCTGGGAGATAGTGAAGGACAAGGGAGCCTGGCGAGCTGCAGTCCCTGGGGTCTCAGAGAGGGACCTGACTTAGCGACTGTGAAGTATAAGTCACAAAGGTCATTGTAGTCTTACTTGAAATACATATATGGGCTGGCAAAGGAAAACGTCTTATGTGAATTGTAATTCCTTGGTTTAACTATATTACATCATATTTTCAGGGTTTTGTTGTTGTTATTGTGTTTAAATTTGAGTCACTAAAGCACAACTCAGCCCCCAAACCTTCAGAACCAGAGAAGTGATCTTTGGCCTTGATCATCGACAGTGCTCATCTGTTCCTCCGGCTTCTGCCGGCTCGTGGCCAAGACATCGGACTGTGTTACTTTCTGTGCCTGTCGGTCGTCCACTCCCTGCCCGCCTGACGCTGCTTGCCTGTTTTTGTTTGATAAAATATATATCATCAAAGATTAGCTTCGCAAAAGGCAGGGGTCCTTCAATTGGTCCGGAATATATGTAGGTCCATTTTTCGGGAGACTAATCCTCAGCTTTCATCAAGATCTTTTCAGGGGTCTGTGGCCCTGAAAGTTCAACAGCCACTGCCACAGAGAAAGAAGTATTACTCTTTTCTTTTAAATTTGTATACAAAGCATTTTATTAATAAAATGTATACCCTTCTTACAATACAACAAATTTTGTAGTGATTGAGCATGCTGTACTTTGTAAAAACGTATCATAGAAAATTCAAGCCAAAACAAATAGTTTAAAAGTCTGCCACACCACCCTTCCTTTGTAACCTACTACCAGTGTGGGTATAAAAAGCAGTCTTGTAACAGACACCCAAATGTCTGTGCTGTGTCAGTCGTGTCCGACTCTTCGTGACCCCGTCGACTGCAGCCCGCCAAGCTCCTCTGTCCAGGGGCTCTTTCAGGCAAGAATACTGGAGCAGATTGCCATTTCCTTACCAGGGGATCTTCCCAACTCGGGGGTCAAACCCACATCTCCTGCATTGCAGGCGGATTCTTTACTGCTGAGCCATTGGGGAAGCCCTTCAGAATGTCTAGGAGTATTATTATTATTTTAAGTATTTATTTGTTTGCCTGCGCCAGGTCTCAGATGTGACACTCAGGATCTTCAGTCTTTGTTGGGGCGTGCCAGATCTAGTTTCCTGACTAGGGGAACTAGTCTAGTTCCCTGGGCCTGCTGCATTGGGAGCTTGGAGTCTTAGCTACTAGACCATTAGGTAAATCCCTGGAACAGTTTGTTTGAAAATTGAATTTGGAAGCTGAGTGGTGGAGTGTGATTGGTGGAAAAGTGTGGAGGGTTCCCTGCGGAAGCTCCAAAAGGGTGACTCTGATGAAGATTTCAGAGAAGCGTGGCCACTGAGTGGAACTGGGCTGCGGCCCCGTTGGAGGGCAGTGGCAGACCCTGTCCTGTGTGCTCGCTTCCCACCAACTGCAGAAGACAGCGGCGGCCTGGTGACCAGTGTGGAATTTGCTTTGTGACGTATCCATACCTGACGGGCTGACCAGATCAGGAGTGGAGCTGTACAGCTTTTCTGCAGCTCCCCTCCCGTGTTCCTTTGGCCCAGCTTCTTCAGGCTGTGTCCGTCTGCTGATGGCCGGGGTTTGCTTTTCTGCCAGACTGTGTGTCGCTGTTACTTCAGCTCATAGCAGGGGCCTGCTTTCTAATTTTGCAGGAATTGCCACACCTGGGATGATGTTCCTGCAAGTCAGTTTTCATTCATTTGTTAATATTTTTTCCTTCCTTGAATCTCCCCTCCTCCCCTGACAGTGTAGCTACCTATCTAGATTGATCCTAGGCTCTGTGGTTTGTTTACTGTGTGACATTGGGCAGGTCTCTTGGTCCTTGAGTCTCAGGTTCCACATCTTCAAATGGGAATAATAGCAGTTCTTCCTTTCTTGGGTTATCAGCATTAAGTAAAGAACTTTGCCTAAGGCTCAATAGATGTTAGGTCTTAGGAGTATGCTAATGAAATAGAGTAGCATTGATCCTCATATGTCGATGATAACGTGACTTCTAAGTAAGCGGGTTGGGGGAGAGGAGAGCATCCTGGTCACACATCTTTTTGGACAAGCGATCTGGCTTCAGCTGTGTTGCGGGCAAGGCATATTAATGGCTGCTTCCCCTAGGTCTTTGCTTTCCTGAGGATTTATTTCCAACCGTGATGTGTAAATGGCCGTGGGTGTTCAGGCTGTAATGGATCTGGTGTTTAAGGCTTCCACTGTCACGGCTCAGCGGAGCCCTCCTCCCGCCCGCCCCTCCGATTGCCACCCTGGCTTCCCTTCCCCTGGAGCGTGACTGCCTCTCTTCTGCCCCCGTCACCTGCCAGCTCTGATCCGGGGGCTGTGAATCCCAGCCCTGGTGCTGCTGCCAGCTTGGCCTTAGGAGAAGCCAGGCGCTGGAGCTTGCCAGCACAATTTGTACTTTGATTAATTTATTTAATCTAACTATCTTGTATCAACCTGCGAGGATAATTACACACAAATTACTGTTTAAACTTGAAGCTTGCCTCCCTTGAACCGAGTCCCACGCTGGTCCAGAGCTCTTCCCTGTAGTCACTGTGGGGTGATTCTGCTCCCTCCTACCTTCCCTGAGATACGAGCCCCTCCCCGAAGTGAGGACTTGAGTTAGAAGCTTTGGGAAAGGAGAAACACTTGCTTGGCTTCTGATCTGGGAGGTTTCGTTTGACTTGTGGAGAGCTGTTCTCTTTGATCCGTGGACGGGAGATTGGTTCCCTTTCTCTCTGATGTCGTGAGGACACCTAGCCCACCGCTGCTGCTTCCTCCTTTCACATCAGCCGGGTTTCCAGATGCGGCTCGACTGGGTTTGTTAGTTCTTTTCAGGGGTGGGAAGGTGGTGTGAGTGGTGAGGGGTGGCGCCTTCACCAAGGGCCTTTGTTTTATTGACAGCAAGCTGCTGTTGATTGTAAGACGCATTGTGAGTTTTTTGGACCGCTGAGAACGAGGTCATTTTCAGAGAGCATTTTCAGATGCGTTGTGATTTCAGAAGGTTTTAGAATAAGTGCAATATGGTATATTGATGATGGAGCTGGTTACAAAATCCTTAGCTTTTAATACATTTTCACTGAAGCTGTAGAGGTGTGGATCTGGAGGACCAAGATATTTTTATCAGTGTCCTTCACATGACCTTCTAGTTGCTTAAAAAAAAAGAAAATGGAGTGCACTTTTCCTCTCTGTGCAGTAGGAAGAGGGGACCAGAATCCTCACAATGCACATTATATCATGCATTTTATGTGTGACTTTCAAATCATCTCATACGGTCAACATACTTTCATTCAGCCTAATACTAAGATTTTACTTTCAAATTGGTGGCTAAGTCTCATAAAATACTTAATGTAAAACAAAACCAGGACTGTCACTTTTTGTATTTTTTCCTTTGGGCACAGAATATCCCAGTGTATTTGTTGCCTCACTGGGAGCCAGAGTGGTGACAGCTTCCTCACCGTTGTCATGGAGGGGCTGAGAAAGGAGGCGGGGGTCATTGGTTATTCCGCGTCTTGAAGAAACATAAACTCAGTTCTCTGCCTTCAAGGGGCTTATGAGTCCTAAACTCAGGAGTCTTTTCACTTGGATGAGTAATACTTGGGACCACCTGCTAGAAAATCCCAGATACAGGCAGAATTTTCTAGTCACTAGCTGATTTAGTCTCTGAGAAGTTGAGATTTTGGCCTCCCGTTGGCTTTGCCACGTGCTTACATTTTTTCCTGGAGAATATGAAACTCACTAAGGACCCACCGAAGTTATTCCTGACTGACTGAGGCAGAAGGAAGCTGGTGGCGGAAGCCGGGGAATATCTAAGTGCCCAGCTCTGTGCTCCCTCGGGCTCCTTCATAGCCCTCTGGCGCTGTGCCCATGTCTGGTTCCCCCAGAGAACACTGCTCAGAGCAGACCCCAGCCCAGAGCCCCCTCTGTGATCACATCTGGACCTCCCAGAGGCTTGCACATGAGGCTGGCTGGATGCGATGGTCCCTACGGGCTTGCTGGTGAGGATGCCAAACCCTGGAGAGGGGCGACGCCTCGCTTGAAACCTGAGGTGGCCCACGCTCCTTCTCCCCCCTTGCTCCCCTTGGAGGCCAGTGAGACCTCGACAAGCTCCAGCGCTTGAAATAATCATGCTTGATGGGCTTGTCTGGGGATTGCCACAGGTGATAACAGGCCAATGTTTACTTTTGCCTTCTCTGGGCTTTTTTGGTTTCAAGGAAGAGACACACTTGTGTTCACATATGCAAAAAAGGGGGCATTCGTTGGGTGTTCTATGGGGCCAGTTGGCAGGAAACTCAGTGAGGCCTTCCACGGGGTGGCACTGAGAAGCAGGAGGGTGTCAGGAACTGGGCAGTGCCTCTGTGGTCTTGGCCCTCCAGGACTCACGGCCCCCGTCCTGCCTCTCCTTGTCTCCATCAGGCATTTCTGTCTGCAGATGCGTGCGCTGGGCTGGGCCAAACAGCTTCAGGGCCTCGAGGTTTGCATCCCCTCAGCTCAGGTGAGCCCGGGGGCTGGGCGAGGCCCCTTCAGTTCTGCTCTCCACCAGGGAACTGGAGTCAGCCATCTGTTCTGGTCCAGCGAACATGGCGTGGAGGGGGGTGGCAGCTCTTAGGGGAAGGAGTGGTGCTCAGTCCGTCCAGGGGCCTCCTCTGCACATCATGGGTCCTTGGGTAGCGTGGCGATCCCTTCCTCTCTTTTACTCTTTAAGTCAGGAGGTTGCTTTTCTGACATGGCTCATGCCTGTTGGAAGCTGGTGATGTTTCACCTGGCAGTTCTCCTGTTCGTTCGCCATCTGATGATTTGCCAGGGTGCCCAGCTGATGCGGTGGAGGTTTGCCCCTCCTCTTCCCGGTCAGGATGGCCCTGACGAGGAATCTGTTCAGATGCAGGAAGATTAATCTTTATTTCTCACTGGAGCGGTGTGCGTTGTAGGATTAATAATGAGCTGTAAAAACTGCCAGTATTTGTCCTGCTTAATGAAGTTACTTAATGAAGGCATGAAATAAACAATATGCCATAGTTATTGTGGTGGAAATGGGAGCGAATGTGGTGTCAATTATATTTGCGGGTAAAATTGCAAAGTTAGGGGCATGACTGTGGCAGCACGGTTAAGCCCCGGGTTCTGTCTGATGCCAGCTTCCAGCTCTGCCTCTCCCTAGCCCTCCCTGGGAGTCCCGGGGGCAGCTGACATAGCCCCTCATTACTTCTCGTCTGTGAAGTGGGCCTGACTACAGCAGCTTCCTCATTGGGTGGTTGTGGATTAATACACCTTCAGCACTTAGCATGGCATCTGGCATATAATAAGGGCTCGATAAATAGCAGTTTATTTTCTGCGAAGAAGAGCAGCAGGACTGTTAGAATCGGTTGTGACAGAGGTCTGACTAAAGTGCGAGCTCTGCCCTCTCTGTGGGTGTAGTGGTCCGGCTGCCCTGGGGACTCCAGCGAGCAGGTGGGTAATGAGGAGACCTCCCTCCGTTGGTCTCGGTCCACACCCCTTCCCTTCCCAACATGCCGTCTTGGAAGCAGGTTAGTGGTGCTGTGAGCGAGTGGAAGGCATCTTAAGGGCAGGTTTCAGTTGTGGTCTGGAGTCTGAATTGACCCGCATCTCAATCCTTCTTGATTTAATTGTCTTTGCTGTCCTGTTTGATTGGGTAAATATTAATTATATCTGGTCATACATGTGGTTTTCAGTGGTCCAAAGTTTAATTACTGTGTTTTGTTAATAAAGTTCTCATAGAAGGTGAGGCAGTTTGTAAAGTACTTTAAAAAGCTCAGTCCTGGTTTAGGCCAGCAGACTCACTGGGGTGAGTCTTGGAGCATTATTGTAAAAAGAATTTCCAGTTTTTATAGGTGTGGCTCATGACCTTCCTTCTGCAGTCTTTTGTTTGAGGAGATGTTTGAAACATAGCTATTTTGTTGCTAAGTCGTGTCTGACTCTCTGCAACCCCATGGACTGGAGCCCGCCAGGCTCCTCTGTCCATGGAATTCTCCAGGCAAGAATAAGGGAGTGAATTGCCATTTCCTTCTCCAGGAGATCTTCCTGACCCAGGGATCGATCCTGGGTCTCTTGCATTGCAGGTGAATTCTTTACCGACTGAGCTACCAGGGTAGCATTGATGACAGAAGTGATCTTTCTGCTGAGAATGCTCGGGGCAGCCCCAGCGTGATCGTTTAGGAAAGGATTCTTGAGGGCCTCCTTTGCTGGACTGGGTGGGCCCGGGAGGAGACAAGGCTCTGCCTTCACAACGCTCCCAGTACAGAGAGAGGTGAGCCGGAACATGGATCCATGTGGTACAGAGCAGAGGGTCCTCACCCACCAGGAAGGCACACAGCGCCTCCAAGGGTCTTTTGGAGGAGGTGACCCTGGTCAGTACACCGTAAAGAAGACTGTAGAGGAGGGTGTGCTGACCTGCCCCTGAAATATGTCTGGACTTTTGACAGGCAGACATGGAGGGTACGGAAGAAAGTGGGAAGAACATTCCAGGTAGAAAGGGCAACGTGAGCAAATGTTTAAAAAATAAAGTGTTCAGTATATTTCCGAACTGACCAATCTGAAAAAAATGAGATTCCCAAACCACCTTCTTCTTCTCATATTATTTTTACTTTTGATTACTTGATACCTTTTATTAGCTTTTTCCCTTAATATATATTGGCTTTAAAAAAGAAACTTCATGACTTCTTTATTTATTGTATATGGATTTTCTAACAGACGTTGTATTGCAGAGCTGCTGATATGAAAAGCATCACCTGGGAACAGCCCAGGAGTCAACCTGGCAGACCCCAGCTTGCACACTTGGTGAACTCCGTATTTGGCTAACGAGGTGCGACTGTTTTGCCTGGAACATAACATACACAGAGGAGAAGAGTAGGAGAAGCCGGGCAGCAGCGTCAGGACTGCAGCACAGGTGTTTTAGGCCTGCGTCCCGGAACCTGGCCGCCTGGGTTCACAGCCCGCTTCTGCCGTTCCCGGGCTGTGTGCCTTCCGCCGCGTTGCTCAGTGTCTGAGCACCTCCGCTCTGTATGTAGCACGGGCTCAGTGATGGTGTTCTCCTTGTTGAGTCCTCGTGGGGACTGAGGTGGTGCCTGGAGTTCCTCCCTACGGGGTTTAACACGTAGGAAGCAGTCCCTGGGATGTCCGTGTGTCTGTGTGTGTGTTGTAAGAAGGATGCCTTTTCTTCTAACCCGCCTGCCTCTCCCCCACTCCCTCCAACCCCCTTTCTGTATTCAGATCTTCGGTGCGTATCATACAGAGATTGGCACCTCCTGCCTGTGAGCTTCTTTCTTCTTCCTGTGCTGTCCTTTATAGCCAGGCTTCCTACCAGGTTTCTGAGCCATCCTTCTGTGGAATTGTTAAAGGGCTGATTCATAAAGAGCGGGATGGAGCAGTCATTTCACTTGACCTGGAGTGTGGTGTGGAGAATCTCACTGCTCCTGAGTGAGACTGGATTTTGTTACGGAGAGTTGTTTTTTTTCTTCTCATTGTGTGAGCATTTAAATCTTACCTTTGAAATGTTAGTTCTGCACAGAGTTGTTAGGCTTTATGCCGAGAGCCACTGTATTATTCTACAAAAACAGACCCCGTGCATGACTACTAGATAGTCACTGTGTGGAATTAATCTGTTATTATGAAACCTCAAAATAGGGGCCGTTGGCAGATTAAATGTCAGCGCTTCTCTAAGATGTTTTGCTTGTGAAGCAGAGGTTTGTAGGCAGATGGCTGGCCCCTTTGAAAGGAAATATACAAGAATACAGTTGTCTCCAGGCCACTCCCTCCTGGAGTCAAGAGATCAGGTACCTGCTGCTGCCAGTCCTCCTCGGTCCCTCTGCTGTGTGGGGTCCGTCTGCCCTGTGGCCATCCGTCTCTGCTTGTGAGAGCTCTGCTGCGTGCAGTTGCCTGTATCGTGGCCAGGCTGATGCTTGGGTCGGATGGAAGAAATCAGAAAGCAGGCGGTAGCCCCATTCTTCTCTTCTGTTGCCCTTTTTCTGGACCACAGTTTGTTTTGTTTTATGGTTCCCCTTTTGTATGGTTGATCATAGCTGAATGCCCTGTCATGGTTAAGATGCCAAGGGAAAGGGCCTGCTGTGGCCCTTCAGTCTCCTCCATTGCAGTTCTGGCCTCACTGTGGTACGGGACACACTCATTTTTGAATCCAGAGCGGTGCTGGCCAGTAGAACTTTCTGTGATGATGGAAATATTCTCTAGGTTACCCAATATGGTCGTCACTAGTGGCCTGTAACTCTTGGCATACAATAGGTATTATTGACATGTAACTTGGAATGTGGCTAGTGTAACTGAAGGACTACATTTAAAATTTTTAATATTAAGTTTCAGTCACATAGCCGCATGTGGCCAGTGAGCACTGTGTTGGATGGCACGGACTGGAGGCGGGACAGACCCTGGGCCACATGGGCCAGCGCTGCAGCCCCTTTCTGTTTACTTGCATGTCTCCACAGTCTGAGTCTGGCTCAGGGGTATGGCAGGAGGCGCCACAGGTCTTGGAGAAGCATTGTAGTGGTGCGATGAGAAGGAAAGCAGACTCTCAGCTAGCGGGGGCCAGTCTCTGACTACGCCAGGCCCTCTCTTTTCCCCAGCATCGTCAGGTTTTAGAACAAAGTGTAGGTGGCATTTGGGCTAATCCTTCCAGAAATCCATGTCCTAGCTAGCTATAATGCTGTGACTTTCTTTCCCACTCAAGAAGGCTTACTGAAATGCAAATGAGTGGCAGATGTGTTGGGGACAACCTTGAATCTGCTCTGATATGAGTAAATAATTCACAAGCTCCTGTGCTTTAACTGTTACTGGGAACACATTATTTGGGACACACCTCAGCATTGATTATAAAAATAAAGACTACCATTGAAAAGGACAGATTGATTAGAGCGTCGGCAGCAGGGTGTGCGTGTTGGATGGCGCATGTACGTGGGGCGGTGTGTGTGTGAGTGCATGTATGTATGTGTATGTAGGTTAGACGGAAAAGCGTCTGCCTACAATGCGGGAGACCCAGGTTCGATCCCTGGGTCGGGAAGATCCTCCGGAGAAGGCAGTGGCACCCCACTCCAGTACTCGTGCCTGGAGAATCCCATGGACAGAGGAGCCTGGTGGGCTGCAGTCCTTGGGGTCACAAAGAGTCAGACACGACTGAGCGACTTCACTTTAAGGCGCGTGTTGAATCAGGGTTCCCTGGACAAGTTACGATTGAGAAACGCTGACTGAGGCCATCACTGAGTCTTTCCAGTTATTCGTCCACTATGTGCTGAGTGCCTAATCTATGCTGAGATGTCGATATGGTGGTAACAGAAGGCTCAAGGTCCTTGCCCATGTAAAGCTTATGTTCTTGGTAGACGTGTGTGTGTGTTAGTTGCTCAGTTGCGTCTGACTCTTTGTGATCCCGGGGACTGTAGCCCGCCAGGCTCCTTTGTCCATGGGATTCTCCAGGCGAGAACGCTGGAGTGGATTGCCCTCTCCTTCTTCAGACAACTGAAAAATATAACTGATATCAGGGAGTAAGAAGTACTTTAGAGACACACTAAAGCAGGAGGAAAGTCTGCAGGCAGAGGGGAGAGGAAGGCCTGTGTGAGGTGGGGGAGAGGTCCAGCCTCGGAGTCCGTGAAGGCATTCTGCTCCAGCTGCTGCTGTTGGCACTTTTTTAAAAAAAAATTTATTTACTTATTAATTTTTGGCTCCTGTGTCCTCTGCATTGGCAGGTGGATTCTTCCCACTGGACCACCAGGGAAGTCCTGCTGTCAGTATCTTCTACTGTCAAAAAAGATACTTTCTGTCTGGAGCATATATTGACTTAATTAAAAGATGCTTACTCCTTGGAAGGAAAGTTATGACCAACCTAGACAGCGTATTAAAAAGCAGAGGCGTTACTTTGCCAACAAAGATCCACCTAGTCAAGGCTATGGTTTTTCCAGTAGTCAGGTATGGATGTGAGAGTTGGGCTATAAAGAAAGCTGAGCGCCGAAGAATTGATGCTTTTGAACTGTGATGTTGGAGAAGACTCTTGAGAGTCCCTTGGACTGCAAGGAAATCCAACCAGTCCATCCTAAATGAGGTCAGTCCTGGATATTCATTGAAAGGACTGATGCTGAAGTTGAAACTCCAATACTTGGGCCACCTGATGTGAAGAATTGACTCATTGGAAAAGACCCTGCTGATGGGAAGGATTGAAGGCAAGAGGAGAAGGGGACAACAGAGGATGAGATGGTTGGATGGTGTCACTGACTCAATGGACATGAGTTTGAGTAAACTCCATGAGTTGGTGATGGACAGGGAGGCGTGGAGTGCTGCACTCCATGGGGTTGCAAAGAGTCGGACACGACTGAGTGACTGAACTGAACTGAGTGTTCTTTTCCCCGTGAATATAGCAGGGCCTGGACCCTGTCTCTTACAGTCACTTGTTGGACATCTTTAGCCAAAATCAGGCTGTGAGTTGCCACCCGTGACCTGCCTTCTCCCCTTCCGGCCGCAGTGATGTGCTCGGTGGTGGTCTTCTTGGCAGCTTCCGCCTTCCTTAGCCTGGCGTTCAGACTGCAGCCCACCCGGCTGCCTGTCCCCTCTGACACCCTGTGTGCATCCTGTAGTCAGAGTATGCAGTCTTCTGTCAGCTCGTATTTTCCAGATTTCCCTCCTGCTGATGTTGGACCTCTTCTGAAGCGTCCTTTTCTCCTCAGCCCTTCCCAGATCCTCTCTGCCCCTGAAGACCCACCTGCCCTCACTTCCTGTGTGACACTTGCCACGTCACCTGCTTGTGACCTTCTCTCCTGATTTGTAGTTAAGTGCTGTTCATGTGACATCACAAGAATGTCCTAGTGTTTCCTGAGTTAGTGATAAGTATGATCAGGCCTATTCTACAGTGTAAGAAACATTTTATTCCTCCAGTTCCTTGGGCTTGAACCCAAGGACTCTTTGTGGTGTTAGGTTTAAGAGAAAGGAATAACTTTATTTTAAAATTGTGTAACGCCTCTGTGTACACACATTCCAATTCTTTTTTTTTTTTTTTTTAAAGAAATTTTACCTTTCCTTGTCCTCTTTGGATTGCCTCCATTTCTTTCTGGCAGCGTTCTCAGTTTGCTGCTTTTCCTGAGGATTCAGTGTGTGGTTAGGGTAACGTGGGGTTCTGGGAACCAGCCTTGTTGGCAGTTGGTGGAGCAGAAGTTTAGAATCAGCTGCTGAATGCTTGAATTGCTGTGTTTCTTTCTCAGGCTTTCTGATCATAAGGTCCTGTCCAAGTCTCCATGTTCTTTGATGGTATTTTCCTGGTTGAGCCTACCTGGTTCTCTGTGGAGCATTGGACCAGATCTTGCCAACTTGCCATGAGAAGTGCAGGAGCAGTGAACCATTGGCGTGAGTGGCCTTCCAGCCCCTCACACAGGGGCTCTACCCCCGGGACTCTAGAATCACCTTTTGGCTGCTCTTCTGGCCCTGAAGAAGAGCACGTGCACACAGAATCTCGTCTCAGGAATATTGAACTTTTTCCTTGATTTTTCCCACAGTCTGCAGAGCCTGATTTAGGGCCGCATCAGGATTAAGTAAGATTACCAGCATCTTCTCTCCGTCTCTCCTGTGTATCTTGTATGAATGTGTCCTAATAACTATTGATATCAAGTTCATCCCTCAAGAAACCAAGCCGACCTTTAGTACCCTGCTGAGGTTGCAGTTTTATGATGTGTTTTCCTTGCAAGTAAAATCAATTGAGATAAATCTCGGTAGCTTTTTCTGCACGATGAGCTGGTGAGGCCCTGCTGCCATGGTGGGTCCCCCTCTACAGGGCGCGCTCCCGTGTCCCACGCAAGGTTTTGTTTCACTAAAATTGACTGTTGATCTGCTCCTCTTAAAGGTCATGCTTAATCACATTTCAGGGAGACCGAAGAAGATACCAAATTGCCCAGGTACCAGAGTTGACTCTGCTCTCCTTCGGTGCTGTTTGCTTTTAGCAGCACATCTCTAATTAACTAGGCAGTTACACCAGTGCTTAAAGGGCAGAAACCCATTGTGCATGTTTTACCCGGAAAATTAGTCACAGTGAGTTGTGCTGTGGTTTCGGAATGGTCTGTTTTTCTCCTGGACATTGTAACGCCGGTGGACGAGACCCCAGCATGCTGCCAATCCCTGCTCCCCACCCCCGTAACCAGGGTGTTGGTTGAAGGACAGAGCTCGGTCACACAGTGGCCTG
Organism: Bison bison bison; assembly: GCF_000754665.1. Classification (NCBI taxonomy): domain Eukaryota; kingdom Metazoa; phylum Chordata; class Mammalia; order Artiodactyla; family Bovidae; genus Bison; species Bison bison. The sequence goes on from NW_011494947.1 coordinate 1,513,396, forward strand.
GCTTATCTGTGTGGTTGATGGGCCAGGCTGACGGGCCCGGCGGGTTCTGCTGTTAGCCTTTCATGCTAAGCCTGGTATGGTAGAACAGATGGAGGGGAAGGGGCCTCCTTGACGGTTTGGGAAGGTGGGGACCTTTAAGTTAGGAGGAATCAAAAGAACAGTTTAGTTATTAGTGGCATCTGTGTGACAGCTTGACATTCTGTAATTGTCCATGGAGACCAGGCTGCTTTGGAATGGTGTTCTTGCAAATGTGTCCTATTAAAATTTTTTTCCTAATAAGGAGGACTGGTCTGATTTGAGTAGTTTGAGTTGTTTCACATTACTTATTAACCATCAGCAGTAGGAATGTTTTTCCTTGCCAAGTGTTTGACTGGAGGGCTAGAAACAAGAGTAATTGAGATTCCTGCATTCAAGAAGCATTTTTTCATTCTCGAGAGAAAATTTTTGATTGGAAAATCTGTAACATGACTTAGTATCTTGAGAGATAATGTTGAGAGTGCAAGATAGGGAACATTTTGGAGGAGGCAGGAAGTAGTTACTGTTTTCAAAGTAATACGCACTTATTATCCCAGACTGAAAAACAGAAGCCGAAAGAAGAAAAAGTCATCTGTAATCCCTCTACTTAGTTTAGCACCGTTAACACTGTAATATTCTTTTCTTTTCGTCTTTTTTTTCTAGGTGAATGCGTTTGTGTTTAGATTTATTGTGTTCATTCTTTATATATAATCAAAGCTACCCTCACCCCCACTTCCCGTTATGTCTCAAGAATGATGAAAAGAACATCTATTTTTTGGTGTTAGTTCTAGAAGGTCTTGGAGGTTTTCATCAAACCATTCAACTTCAGCTTCTTTGGCATTGGTGGTTGGGGCATAGACTTGGATTACTGTGATGTTGAATGGTTTGCCTCGGAAATGAACCCAGATCGTTCTGTCATTTTTGAGGTCTGTCATTTTCAAGTACTGGATTTCAGACTCTTGTTGATTATGAGGGCTACTCCTTTTCTTCTAAGGCATTCTTGCCCACAGTAGTAGATGCAGTGATCTGAGGAGGCTGTACAAATAGCTGAGAAAAGAGATGCGAAAGGCAAAGGAGAAAGGGAAAGATACACCAACCTAAGGCAGAGTTCCAGAGAACAGCGAGGAGCGATAAGAAAGTCTTCTTAAGTGAACAATGCAAAGAAATAGAGGAAAACAATAGAATGGGAAAGACTAGAGATCTCTTCAAGAAATTAGAGATACCAAGGGGACATTTCATGCAAAGATGGGCTCAATAAAGAACAGAAGCGGTATGAACCTAACAGAAGCAGAAGATATTAAGAAGAGGTGGCAAGAATACACAGGAGAACCATACAAAAAAGGTCTTAATCACCCAGATAACCATGATGGTGTGGTCACTTACCTAGAGCTAGACCTCCTGTATTGTGAAGCCAATTGTACCCTAGGAAGCATTACTACAAACAAAGCTAGTGGAGCTGATGGAATGCCAAAGTATTTAAAATTGTAAAAGGTAATGCTGTAAAAGTGCTGTACTGAATATGTCAGCAAATTTTGAAAACTCAGCAGTGGCCGCAAGACTGAAAAAGTCAGTTTTCTTTCTTTTAAATATTTATTTATTTGGATGCCTTGGGTCTTGGTGGTGGCAGGCAGGATCTTTGATCTTTGTTGTGGCATGTGAAATCTTTAGTTGTAGCATTCAAGCTCTTAGTTACAGCGTGTGGGATATAGTTCCCTGGCCAGGAATTGAATTTTGGCCCCCTTCATTGGGAGCACAGAGTCTTAGCCACAGGACCACCAGGAAAATCCCTGGAAAAGTTCAGTTTTCATTCCAGTCCCAAGAAAGGCAATGCCAAAGGTTGCTCAAACTACCGTACAGTTCCACTGATTTCACATGCTAGCAAGGTAATGCTCAAAATCCTTCAAGCTAGGCTTCAATAGTATGGGAACCGAGAACTTCCAGGTGTACAAGCTGGATTTAGAAAAGGTAGAGGAACTAGAGATCAGATTGCCAACATCCATTGGATCATAGAAAAAGCAAGAGAGTTCCAGAAAAACATCTGCTTCTGAAGCCTTTGACTGTGTGGATCACAACAAACTGTGGAAATTCTTCAAGAGATGGGAATACCAGGCCACCTGACCTACCTCCTGAGAAACACCTGTATGCAGGTCAAGAAGCAACAGTTAGAAGCAGACACAGAGCAACGGACTGGTTCCAAATCAGGAAAGGGTTACGTCAAGGCTGTATGTTGTCACCCTGCTTGTTTAACTTATATACAGAGTACATTAGGTGAAGTGCTGGGCCGGATGAATCACAAACTAGAATCAAGATTGCTGGGAGGAATATCAACAACTTCAGATATGTACATGATAACACTCTAATGGCAGAAAGCAAAGAGGAACCAAAGAGCCTATTGATACGGGTGGAAGAGGAGAGTGAAAAAGCTGGTTTAAAACTCAACATTCAAAAAACCTAAGATCATGGCATCCGGTCCCATCACTTCATGGCAAATAGATGGGGAAAAAGTGGAAACAGTAACAGATTTTATTTTCTTGGGCTCCAAAATTACTGCAGACAATGACTGCAGCCATGAAATTAAAAGATGCTTGCTCCTTGTAAGAAAAGCTATGAACAACCTAGGCAGCATATTAAAAAGCAGAGACATTCCTTTGCTGACAAAGGTCCATCTAGTCAAAGCTATGGTTTTTCCAGTAGTCATTCATGTATGGATGTGAGAGTTAGACCATAAAGAAGGCTGAGTGCTGAAAATTGATGCTTTCTAAGTGCAGTGCTGGAGAAGACTCTTGAGAGTCCCTTGGACAGCAGGGAAATCAAACCAGTCAATCCTAAAGGAAGTCAACCCTGACTGTTCATTGGAAAGACTGATGCTGAAGCTGAAGCTCCGATACTTTGGCCAACTGATGCAAAGGGCCAACTCATTGGAAAAGACTATGATGCTGGGAAAGATTGAAGGCAGGAGAAGGGGGTGACAGAAGATGAGATGGTTGGATGGCATGACTGACTCCAATGGACATGAATTTGAGCAAACTCCAGGAGACAGTGAAGGACAGGGAAGCCAGTTGTGCTGCACTGCATGGGGTTGCAGAGTCTGACTTAGTCTCTGAACACTAACCGCGTTACTATGTAGCATTCTGAAAATTTAAATTTTAGTAACTGTGTAATACTCTGCTCAGGGCCTGTACCATACTTTCCTATAGGATTTCCCTGTTGGCTTGGACATGTAGTTTACCATTTACCACTGTTACGAATATTGATGGGATAAATATCTTGGAGCACAGAGTTTTGTCTTTGCTTAGAAGTCCTTTCTAAGGATAGAGCCCTAGAAGTAGAATTACTGGGGCAAAGGGTAGTGATTTGGACGGGCTTTATTATAAAACCACAGGTTACCAGTTGAACTACTGCAACAGTGCCAAGTGGTCTAAGATGTGTGTGTGTGTTTCTGTTTTTTGCTTCTAAAATTCCATTTAGCTCTTCCTTGTATCTTTCTTTGCTGAGACTTTCTGTGTTTCTGTTCAAGAGTGGTTACTCTTACTTGTTGGAGCATTTTTGTGATAGCCATTTAATGCCTTTATTAGAAAATTCCAACATCAGTGTCATCTTGTGGTATGTTTACATTACCTATTTGAATTGAAATTTTCCTTATCATTTACATGCCAAGTAATGTTGGCTTGTATTCTAGACATTCTGTTATTATGAGGAAAACTCTGTTTAAATTCTGTGGAGAATGTGGATATTTTTCTTTTCAGCAAACTGTCGACCCTGTTGTTTTAGGCTGCAGGTTCAGATCAGCCTTCTGAGTTGTGGTTTCGTTGTGTTGTTTTCAAAGCCTTTGCATGACTCTTCTCATCTGTCTCGTGCTCATGCCATTCGTATTGGTGATTTGGTGATCATCTATCCCATAGGCAAGTTGTTGAGAATGTGCATGATGCTTTCTAGGGGCAAACCTGTGCTTGTGCTGGAGTTAATAAACAACTTTAGGAGTTTGCTTCTCCAAGCACATCTTTTTCTGTGATCTCATACGTTCTGTTTCTCTGGGCCTCTCCTTTTCGGTCCTTGGCTAGAAAGCTGGGGCCTTATTTACACTGCTGTGCTGTGTACTTCTCCCGGTTGCCTTTGGGATGAAATAGTGGGAGGGCAGAGAGAGAATTAAAGGGTTGGAGCATGTTCCTCCACTCCTTCAGGTCCACAGTGCCTCAGATTGGGAAGGAAGTTCCCCACATCCTCAAAATTTCTGGCCCTTTTGGGTTGCCATTGTGAGAAACACACTAACTAGCCCAGACTCAAAAAATGGAGACACCAAGTGCAGTGGGAAGTGAGGCTTTCATGACAGGCTTGCAAGATCAGGTGTCTGGTGGGCAGTCAGACCTAGAGTCCCCACGGGAGCAAGTTACCCCTGGCACGCAAGTCTCTCCCCCAGTTCCTCGCTGGCTGAGTGCTGTGGGGTGAACGGTCTTCCCGGATGTCGCCTCCCTCTTTATGGCTGGCCCCTCCCTGCCACTCTGTGTCCTCCTTTCCTGCGCACCTATTCCTGTTCTTAAGTTGTGAATTCACCAATAGGATGAACCCACACAAAACCCTAATCCAGTTCCTATGTTTAAATTCACCAGTGGAATGAACCTGTGTGAAAATCCTAGGCATCTTGCCCTCCCATTGTCTGCCCAGTTTTGTAATCCTCAACGGCCATTGGCTATTACATCAGCAAGCTGTCCCTCAAAGCTCCTGCTCTTGAAAGTGGACCACTCTTGAGTTTGTTTGTTATACCATGGCAGCTACGAATGCTGTTGTCGCTGTCCCTGCCACAGTTGCAGAGGGACTGGGACAGGAGAGAAGGAAAAAGTCCAACAGGGGACGATTTTGCCCACTGTCTGAACTGGGGGACCCTTTCCTGACTCGTTGAACATAGACGGGAGAACTTTTCTGGATGTCTTAGTCTTCGCTGACGCGTGCATCTGGTTTCGGGCAGCATTGAGTTCAGGCTGAGGATGCTGGAGAATAAACAGATAGTTCCCTCATCACTGGTTCAGTGGTACTTTGCATTCTGGTCTTCCTCCTTAATTCATCTGCTGCTGTCCACCTCTCAGAATCCTCAGATCATAGCCCCTTACGTGCTGTCTGCGTTTTGTAGCTGCTGTCAGTGGAGAGGCAGAGCGGAAGATGCTCACTTTTACCTGGGTCTGATGTGATTTGGACTTTTAGAAACACCCTCGGTACATATTACCAAATGGCTTTCCAAAATGACTATCAGTTTAGTTCAGGTGCTCAGTCGTGTCCAACTCTTTGCGACCCCATGAATCACAGCATACCAGCCTCCCTGTCCATCACCAACTCCTGGAGTTCACTCAGACTCACGTCCATTGAGTCAGTGATGCCATCCAGCCATCTCATCCTCTGTCATCCCCTTCTCCTCCTGCCCCCAATCCCTCCCAGCATCAGAGTCTTTTTCAGTGAGTCAACTCTTCGCATGAGGTGGCCAAAGTACTGGAGTTTCATCTTTAGCATCAGTCCTTCCAATGAACACCCAGGACCTATCTCCTTTAGAATGGAGTGGTTGGATCTCCTTGCAGTCCAAGGGACTCTGCAGAGTCTTCTCCAACACCACAGTTCAAAAGCATCAATTCTTTGGCGCTAAGCTTTCTTCACAGTCCAACTCTCACATTGATACATGACCACTGGAAAAACCATAGCCTTGACTAGATGGACCTTTGTTGGCAAAGTAATGTCTCTGTTTTTCAATATGCTATCTAGGTTGGTCATAACTTTCCTTCCAAGAGTAAG
>NW_011494947.1:1519285-1526348 GCF_000754665.1 Bison bison bison
ACCTTTGTTGGCAAAGTAATGTCTCTGTTTTTCAATATGCTATCTAGGTTGGTCATAACTTTCCTTCCAAGAGTAAGCGTCTTTTAATTTCATGGCTACAATCACCATCTGCAGTGATTTTGGAGCCCCCCAAAAATAAAGTCTGACACTGTTTCCCCATCTATTTCCCATGAAGTGATGGGACCAGATGCCATGATCTTCGTTTTCTGAATATTGAGCTTTAAGCCAACTTTTTCACTCTCTCCTTTCACCTTCATCAAGAAGCTCTTTAGTTCCTCTTCACTTTCTGCCATAAGGGTGGTGTCATCTGCATATCTGAGGTTATTGATATTTCTCCTGGCAATTTTGATTCCAGCTTGTGGTTCTTCTAGCGCAGCATTTCTCATCATGTACTTTGCATATAACTTAAATAAGCAGGTGACAATATACAGCCTTGACGTACTCCTTTTCCTATTTGGAACCAGTCTGTTGTTCCATGTCCAGTTCTAACTGTTGCTTCCTGACCTGCATATAGGTTTCTCAAGAGGCAGGTCAGGTGATCTGGTATTCCCATCTCTTTCAGAATTTTCCACAGTTTGTGGTGGTGATCCACACAGTCAAAGGCTTTGGCGTAGTCAATAAAGCAGAAATGGATGTTTTTCTGGAAGTCTCTTGCTTTTTCAATGATCCAGCAGATGTTGGCAATTTGATCTTTGGTTCCTCTGGTTTTTCTAAAACCAGCTTGAACATCTGGGAGTTCACAGTTCACGTATTGCTGAAGCCTGGCTTGGAGAATTTTGAGCATTACTTTACTAGCGTGTGAGATGAGTGCAATTGTGCAGTAGTCTGAGCATTCTTTGGCATTGCCTTTCTTTGGAACTGGAATGTAAACTGACCTTTTCCAATCCTGTGGCCACTGCTGAGTTTTCCAAATTTGCTGGCATATTGAGTGTGGCACTTTCACAGCATCATCTTTCAGGATTTGAAATAGCTCAACTGGAATTCATCACCTCCACTAGCTTTGTTCGTAGTGATGCTTCCTAAGGCCCACTTGACTTCACATTCCAGGATGTCTGGCTCTAGTTGAGTGATCACACCATCGTGATTATCTGGGTCGTGAAGATCTTTTTTGTACAGTTCTTCTCTGTATTCTTGCCACCTCTTCTTAATATCTTCTGCTTCTGCTAGGTCCATACCATTTCTGTCCTTTATCCAGCCAATCTTTGCATGAAACGTTCCCTTGGTATCTCTGATTTTCTTGAAGAGATCTCTAGTCTTTCCCATTCTGTTGTTTTCCTCTTATTTCTTTGCACTGATCGCTGAGGAAGGCTTTCTTATCTCTCCTTGCTGTTCTTTGGAACTCTGCATTCAGATGCTTATATCTTTCCTTTTTTCCTTTGTGTTTCGCTTCTCTTCTTTTCACAGCTATTTGTAAGGCCTCCCCAGACAGCCATTTTGCTTTTTTGCATTTGTTTTCCATGGGGATGGTCTTGATCCCTGTCTCCTGTAATGTGTCACGAACCTCAGTCCATAGTTCATCAGGCACTGTATCAGATCTAGTCCCTTAAATCTATTTCTCAGTTCCACTGTATAAGGGATTTGATTTAGGTCGTACCTGAATGGTCTAGTGGTTTTCCCTACTTTCTTCAATTTCAGTCTGAATTTGGCAATAAGGAGTTCAAGATCTGAGCCAGAGTCAGCTCCCGGTCTTGTTTTTGCTAACTGTATAGAGTTTCTCCATCTTTGGCTGCAAAGAATATAATCAGTCTGATTTTGGTGTTGACCATGTGGTAATGTCCATGTGTAGAGTCTTCTCTTGTGTTGTTGGAAGAGGGTGTTTGCTATGACCAGTGCGTTCTCTTGGCAAAACTCTATTAGCCTTTGCCCTGCTTCATTCTGTGTTCCAAGGCCAAATTTGCCTGTTACCCCAGGTGTTTCTTGACTTCCTAAAATGACTATACCATGTTACACTCCGTGACAATATCTGTTAGCCTATTTCAGTGTGTGAAAAGATGAATACTGGAAAAAATTGTCAAAAGAAGACAAACGTATTCCCATCTTTACTTAGTTGATAGATGAACTACAACAGTTTACTGTGTTCCTTTATCTCCTTAATTAGTAGTGCAATTGAATGTTCACCTTTATATTTCTTTCTTAGGTGTAGTTCTTGTCTTCTCATTTGTCAGTTCAGATCATTGCCTATTAATTTGCTAAGTTTTAGACATATACGTTTGTTTGTATCAGGATCAGGTTTGGCTGTAAATACCATAGTCCTTTCAGAATAGTCCATGGTTGGTATGGAGCTCTGTATTGTCAGGGACCAAGGTTCCACTTATGTTACTGCTTTGCCACCTGTAGTCTTCATGTCTAAGTTGTCTGGTATGGCTGCTGGCGCTCCAGCCATCATCTCATTCTCATTCCTAGCAGGTTTCCCGGAACCTGGCAAAACGTTTTGTTTGTTGGTCAGAACTTAGACACTTGGCTATACCTAGCTGTAAGTCTTGTTGAGAAATAGTTTTTTGGCTGGGTAGCAACAGGTCCTGTTTAAAAGCTTGAGCTTCTGTTTCTAAGAAAGTAAAGGAGAATGGATGTTGACCAGCAGTTAGAGGTGGCTGTAAAACAAACATAGAGCTCTGAAAAGTAAAAAGTGAATGGCGAGGGCGGGGTCCTGCCCACCCGTTCCCCCTGCCACTCAGATAAAATCTTTTTCGTTTGTTTGTTTATAACCATTATTAACAGCTTGATGAATAGTTCTTTAGGACTTTTGTGTGTGTGTAGTAGAAAAAACAAAAAACCAAATATAGATCTCATTAAACATCTTATAATTCTCTTTCATTCAGTAATATACAGATCATATGTATGAACACAATACATTTGCTATTCTACTGTACAGATATAGCCTCTATATTTTACTTTTTTCTGTTGATGGACAGATTGCCTAGTTATTTCATACTTAAAAATTATGCAGCAGGGAATATTCTTAAGCACATATCTTGGCATACTTTATGCAAATATTTTTCATTGTTTTTCTTTAACACTATTAATATTAAGCTTTTTTGTTTTTGCATATATCTTCCCAAATTGTTGTTTGCCTTAGATTTTGTTATGTTTTCTTTTTTTAACCAACAGAGGTATTTATTTAGTCAAATCTGTTGATCTTTTTCTCTTTTGTCTTGTGTTTCTTTTAAATGAAGAAAGTAGTTGTGAAATGGTCATATCTTTTTTCTCCCATGTTTTTCTGTGACTTGATTCCATACTTTTAACTCTAATCAACCTAGAATTATTTTCAGTGTATGATGTGAGATAATACTTTCCATTAGAACCTTTCCCTGTGTTTAATGCATGTCTACTGAATTAAATAAATTTTATTTTTGCCTTGTTAATGGCACGCTCCTTATTAAATGAAAACTGACCAGAAATGAAACGAAGTAAATGAGTGTCTTCATTTGACTCAGTTCTATAGGTAATTTTCCAGCCATGGACTTTGTGGGTAAAATGTGCACTGTTTTTGATCATTTAAGCAGATACAGGATTGTCCTTCAGATGTAAGGTCAGCAGATCCAACTGCAAAGCAGATAATTAGAAACAAAGTTAGCTTGCAAACTAAAAATGTGGTGCAGTGGGCAGAAGGCTGCCAATAGACCAGCTGCCCCAGGGGAGAGAAAGGCTGCACGATCCTCCCTGTTCTCTCCTTGCCCCTCAGGACAGACCTCCTGGGCACTAGCCCCCTCTCCCTTCGGGGTTTCTGGTGAAAGACCCCTGAAGAAGTGGCAGCCATGAGAAGTAGGAGTAATAATAAAAAGAGCATTTGTTGTGCACTTGTAAAATCAACCCTGAATATTCATTGGGAGGACTGACGCTGAAGCTCCAATACTGTGGCCACCTGATGCAAAAAGCTGACTCATTGAAAAAGATCCTGATGCTGAGGAAGATTGAGGGCAGGAGGAGAAGGGGGCAACAGAAAATGAGATGGTTGGATGGCATCACTGACTCAATGCACATGAGTTTGAGCAAACTCCAGGAGACATGGAGGACAGGGAAGCCTGGCATGCTGCAGTCCATGGGCTCGCAGAGATTCGGACACGACTGAGCCACTGAACGACAGCAACAGGCTCTCAGACTCTGTGCTAGGCCCTTTAGGTTATTTCTCAACCAAGAAGCAGCTCTGACAGATGCATTGTCGTCTGTCTGTCTTTTCATTCTTTCATTTAAAATAATACTTTTATTTGGCTGCCCTGGGTCTTAGTCATGGCATCCTCGACCTCCACTGCGGCATGCGGTGCTCTGAGTTGCAGCGGGTGGGATCTGGTTCTGTGACCAGGGATTGAGCCTCGGCCCCCTGCATGGAGGTGCAGCATTTTACCCACTGGACCGCCGGGGAAGGCCTGTGTTGTCCTTTCACGGAGGAGAGAACTGAGCCCGAGAGCTAGAGACCTGTGCCAGCTTCTTGGCTGCCAAGCCTGGAGCCTCAGGTTCTCCCTGCCGCCTTCTCCTTCCTTCTCTCCTCCCAGCTCTTCATCCACCCTTTGTCCTTCTCTCCTTTTTTCTTTTCAGTAGCCTCATGAATCACTTACAAAATTACATTTAAAATGATGGAGGTAACAGAATTATTATGGAAGTTTGGAAGCAATAGCAGGTGGGAAGAAGGAAAGTCCTGACTGACGCCCTGGACCTCAGTGTGTGTGGATGCCATTTCTCCCGATTTTTGTCAGTACTGGATATCAGTGGGAGAGGATCCTCATCAGCTCCCCAGGGGAGACTGGGGTTTATGTGTCTTCATTCACACTTTGCTCATTCATGCTTTGGCCCCTCTTTCATGTGGATGGTTTCTCAGTTTTCTTATTGATGTCCATCCACTGTGCTGCCCAGTGTTGGTTCTCTCATGCCAAGAACCTTCTTTTCAAGTCATAAATTATGCTGCCCATTAGAAGATGGTCATATTTTGCTGACCATTAGCATTTCCTTTTAAATCTCTTAACCTAAATTTTAAGTGAAGTCATCTGTTTACTCTTGTCAGGTAGTGTATATTTTTATTTGTTCTCCACATTAGGGCAATCAGTGGGGCTTCCCGGATAGCTCAGTTGGTAAAGAATCCACCTGCAATGCAGGAGACCCCGGTTCAGTTCCTGGGTTGGGAAGATCCACTGGAGAAGGGATAAGCTACCCACTCCAGTATTCTGGCCTGGAGAATTCCATGGACTGTATAGTCCCTGTGGTTGCAAACAGTTAGACACGACTGAGCGACTTTACTTTCACTTTAAGGCAGTCAGAAGCTTTTTTTTTTGTTTTAAAAATTATGCCAGATTTTATATGCAAAATATGAATCTATTCATATGCAAAATGCATAAATAATAGGAAAGTGAAGATTTGTTCACCTACTCCTAGTTTAAGAGACCAAGTCAGTTCTTGCCCTGGTGCTTGTGAGCCCCTCCCCCTCGCGCTCCCCCAACACACACCATTATGCAGTGTGCTGGAGTTTGAGTTCCCTTCCTCAATTTTTTGTTTTTAAATAAGATGGTAGATGGGAAAATGGAGTCTGGCAGTAAAGATAACTATGATACTGGCACCTACATTCTGAGCTGCTAGTAGATCGTTATTTTTTTCTTTCTCTTTTGAAACATTGTACTGTCCGCTCACTTTCTTGGGAGCATGATGTCCTCCTGATCGTCCTAATTTTATCTGTATAGATTTATGAAGAGTACCTTCAAGTTGTTTGCAGATAGTGCTTTTATTACTGAGAGTTTTACCTTTGCCTACTTTATACGTTAGAAAACTTACCCTGACCCTCACAAAATAACCTGATGGTCCCCCTGATTTGTTTCCATAGCTAGGGTTGCTTGAGGTAACGTCCACGTGATTAATGGGAACACGGTCACCTCTTTTATATAGTCCATGCCGTGACTCCAAGTAAATAAGCATATATTGGAAGATACTTAGTGAGCCTCTCAAAAAACCAACTGCTGGGGATTTTCCACTGCATCTAGTTCAGGTTTTGTTCGTTTTTACAACTCACATCAGCATTCGGGTCACAGGCGTGGTCTGAAGGTGGCGCCTCATGGAACGAGGCCTGTCTGGCCGTCCTGCTGGGCGCAGCACAGTCCACTCCTGGAGCTGAGGTTCCAGACGCTGAGTTGCTTAGTGCTCATCTCGGCTTTTGCTTCTGTGACCACTCAGAGCAAAGGCAGATTGTGGCCACTGGACTCTGGGTACTGGAGGGATGGAATTGTAGGGCTCTTCATGGGCTCTTCAGTGGCTGCCGGGCAGCATGGTACCGTGGCTACAAGCACAGTCTCTGGGGTCACATACCTGTCTTGGCTTTCCCACTCTTAGCTGTGTGACTTTGGGCAAGTGACTTTACCTCTCTGAGCCCAGCTTGCTCAGCTGTAAAATGGGGACATTAGTACACACACTCTCGGACATAAGGAGTTTAAACAAGGTACAGAGAGGGTATAAGTGAGGTTGTTTGTGTAAAACGCTCCTCTCTTGCGTCAGGCACACAGCGTGCACTGAGAATCTAGCTGCCAGTCAGGATTGCCAGTGTCACTGTCATCGCCATCTTTAAGCCAGCCCCCGTTTTTCAAGGAAGAAATCGAGTCCTGGATCTCCTGGCTGAGACAAGAGTTGCGTCTCTGCCTCCTCGCCTGCGGTGCCCGGTCCACGGCTGCCTGCCCGTCTGCCCGCACCGCGTGGCCTTTGCGGTGTCACCTCCACGGCTCTCCGCAGTGCTGCGCCGGCCCCCGCTCCTGAGCCGGTAGCTCCTAACGACAGATGGTGCTGTTTTGAATTAAAACAATTTAACTCGAGATCCATCAACTGCCAACATCAAACACCCTTAAAAGAAGGAAAGAAACTCATTATCAAGAGTATTTAAGCAAAGTAGGTATTTAATCTATCTTAATCATTTGCATTCTTGAGAAGAAGAAAGTTGGTGGCAGCTGCCACCACAGACCGGACCCCCGAACGCGGCTGCATGTAATTGCTTCGGACTGAATTCTCCCCACTTTTCTTCTCACCACAGAGTACTCATTTGGACTTCGGTCCTAAGTTTTTAAGCCACACTGAATATTTTAAAATTTAAAAACAT
>NW_011494947.1:1526448-1568785 GCF_000754665.1 Bison bison bison
GTCCACAAATTCTGTGACTGCACGTTTTTCAGTAGCAGGGGTTCAGCTCCCAGCCGGAGCTTTGTCAGCACACACAGGAGTGCTGCAGGCTGCCCACTCCTCAGGGGGCGGTGCCCACAGCCCTGGGCGAGGAGGGGGTGAGGCTGAGTCCGTGGGCCCCGCACTCAGGTCTCAGGACGGGGGTGCGCCTGTGCCAGCTGGATTCTCAGAAGCTCAGTGTTCTCTCAGTGCTGCCCCGCTCTGCTTTCTGCACCTTGTTCTTTCCAGAGCTGGGCGTCCACGCAGTTGCAGTCGCCTCTGGATCACCACCTGATGGTGGACGTGAGATCGAGGACAGGACGCCCGCTCTGAGTACATCTGTGTGTCCAGCTTGACTCGTTCCTGCCCAGCTCCTCGTGACTGTCTCCCGTGCTGCTCTCTGCTCATCGCCTCTCCCGTCAGCGCATCCCCCGTTTCTGCCTTCTGGTGCCCTGCCCACAGCCCAGGCTGAGGGGTGCTGATGTTGGAGGCCCTCACTTGACCTACCTTTTCTTCTTCATGGTTTTCTTTCTCTGCCCCTCTTCTTCCGCTTTGTTTTGTTCTTTCTCCTTCCTCCCTTTTATCCTTCTTCGGTGCCCCTGGTTTGGTCCGTTGAGTAATGCTGGTCCTGCCTTGCGCTGCTCCACGGACGAGTGGTGAGCGGCATGCCCGGGGTCATGCGGGAACCCCTGTGGCCCTGGGTCCCGGCTCCTGACCATGGGTACAGCCTGGCTTCAGGCCGCAGATCCTTCTCTCAGCCAGTCTCTCTGCAAGAGGAAAGAAGATTACAGAAGGCATCCGTTATCTCTGAAATTGGCAAAACACAGGGGAAATAAAAATGTCTCCTGGCCTTCCCAGAAAATCCTGACGTGTGCCATCGTGTGAGCGTGGAGGGGAGTGTGTGTGCAGGGACGCGCTGGCGGGAAGAAGTGAAACCTGCTGCGTCAGTGGAACACTTCGTCACTCTTCATACTTCTCGTTGGACCTTCGTGTCCTCGATCCGGATTTATCCTAACGGGCTGCCAGGCCTGGGTGTCGTCAAGCCCTGCTGTCTGCCCCTTCAGGACACGGCTCGAGATAAACATGCTGCCTGAGTACTTGTTTGCCGCCTCACACTTTTGCCCAGTGTATAGATCTGCAGTCTTATTTATAGCTTTCCTACCGTCCGTGCAGCAGCCTCCAGTCAGGTGACACCCTCTCTGGACCTGGAGCCGGGCTGGGCTCCCTCGCCTCCTCCCTCGCGGCCCCGCCCCTCCACGCCAGCCTTTCTGTGCCTGTGTTTATAAACGGCTGTTCTTAAGTCACCTGCCATGCAGGCTCTTCCCTTGTGTGGTTTCAGCTGTCCTTCCATAAGGAAATAAAGCAGAAAGGGGGTGGCACGTGCTTTTATCTCTTAATAATTCAGTTCCCCACCTCAGGGACGAGAGTGAGGCTCCGACGGCTTGAGAAGCCTGGTTTTGTTCAGTGTCGATGGGCCCACGTGTCAGGACTGATGCTGAGCACAAGGAGTAATCAGTTTCTATCTGACAGCATTTTGAAAAGTGACCTGTAATGGTTGATACGGGTGTGGTAGCGTGAGTGAGATCTGTCACACCAGAAAGGGTGCTGGGGGGTAATGCTTATTGTCTGTTTTCTCTTTCTCAAGTTATTCTACCTTTTTGTTGATGCTTTCCCCCTTTCTAAGGTCTTATGAAACAAACAAAACCAAAACAGAGAGTCATGACATTTCAGAGCCAGGAGAGAGGCTGTAGAGGCGGTAGTTTTTATAAGGGCTGGGCCTGTGGTCCCAGAGGTGAAGGGTGTCTGCTGGGTAAGCGCCTTGCGGTGGGACCCAGTGTCGTGGGTCATGGCGTCCCCTGGCCCGCACAGGGGCTGGCTCTGCTCTGGCAGACACCCGCTCCCCGGTTCCTCTTCCTCCTCCTTGGACAGTGGTGTCCTTGTTTGCTCCCTTGAAGGAGGCCTCCCTGCTGAGTCCCAGGCTGGCCTCTGATATCAGACAGCCCAGGCGGGATTCAGCTCCGTGTCCCCAACCCTAGAGCCCACCTCGTTCTCCTCCCTTAGTGCGGTGGCCTGGGGCCTATATGAGGACTGCATTATCGGTGGCAACTGGTAATGACAGTGGCCACCGTTTATTGAGCACTGGCACGTGCCAGGCAGTGGGCTAGGTTTTTTGTGAAGTACCACATTGAACCCCAACAGCAGCCCTAAGTCGTACATACAGTCATTACATTGTTCTCATTCTGGGGGCACTGAGTCTGCCTTCAGAGTCTGGCCCCGGAGCCATGCCGTCCGCCGGCCTCTGAGTCCTCCCACCTCTCAGCCAAGCACCTGCCACACTGCACTCATGTAGTAACTGACAGGTTTGCTGATAAAGCATTTGCACATCAGATCTCCTAAAAGTTCTGTTCGTGTTCTTTGTTTTTTTGAAGCCTGAGAAGTTCACCTCCCATCCGAAAATCATGAACTCTATGTTCTACAAGGAGGTATTTTGATCTATGATATTCTTTGCAGTTTAGAATCCGTGTTGAAAGTAAAAGGACGAGAATGTCACCACTGGATCGGAAGCCCTTGTTAAAGCCGGTTGACCTCCACGTTCTCGTTCTGGACCTGCCCTGGGCTTGGTGGCCCTCCCTGCTTCTCTCGCTTAGTCTCGACCAGCGCTCAGGGCGTGCTTTAGTGGGAAAGTCCAGACACGTCGTGCCTCTGCCTCAAGCCCTGCAGTGGCTCCCGCCTGTCCCAGAGTAAAGGCCCAGCTGCTCTCAGTGGCCCCCACCCCTCCCAGCTCCATGCGTCTCCTCTCCTCTGCGGTCTCTGCTCCAGCTGTTAGCCTCCTTCCTGATTCCAGGACACTGAGGCGTGCCGCATCTCCTCTCAGAGTCCCTGTGCTGACTGTTCCCCCTCTCAATAGCCCACGTTCCTGTGTCCTCATTTTCACATCTTTCTTAGTGTGCACCACACTTGACCTTGCAGCACCCTCACTTCCAGCCACCCTACCCTGCACGTGTTAAAACCATAATGTGTTTCATCTTCTCATACACCAGATATTTCACTTAAAAAAAGGAACTTACTGTCTGTCTTTCTCTTCTTGGAAATGTTCTTTATTTCATTACTGTTTCCCAAGGGCACATTTTAGGAAGTGTCCCATAAATATTAGTTGAAGAAATGAATGAATGAATGAATGAAAGAAATGATTGAAGATGTCACCTTGGTGAAGTCACTTCTCTTCGGACCTTTTTTTTTTCCCTTAAATACACAGCATGCGTCCAGGTGAAAGGTCACATCTGTCCGCCTGAACTTCTGCGGATTCTTTGCACCGTAGTTGTTGGCCACTCATCTGTCCTCCCCCCACCCAGCTTGAGGCGCGATTTAGCTGGTGCTGGGGAGGCAGGTGACGTGTCACTGCTGGTTGCAGAGAGCCGTGTTCCCTTCTTCTGGCGAGGGAACACGCTCTGTGTCGGCCAAAGCTTGTGCGCAGGAAACCTGCCTTTCCACCTCCGCGGGAGGCCTGTTTTGCCCTTGGCGTTTGGTGCTGTCCCCGGAGCCTCGTGGCTGCACCGCTGTCCTTCCCCTCGCTGCCCGGCAGCTCCCGTTTGCTCTCGTCGCCCGAGCCCGTTGTTGCCGGGAATGTGTTTGCATATTGCAGAGCCATCTGTTCTTGCTACCATCCAGGCTTCAGATTTAGATACGAATTACCACTGCTCCACGGATTTCAGTGGCTTGCTGTTTGTTTGCATCCCAGCAACTAGTCTTTCAACTGCTAGAACCTCTGTTCTCAAAGCCTACCTTACTCCCGTTTGTGTGTGTGTGTATAAATCCCTGGGGTGATTTGCACTGAAGGAGCTGCTGCCCAGGTACAGAACAGAGCCGCAGGCTGGAAAACCTCACGCAGCTGTTACTGCTCATGCTTTCATTCTAGAGGCGACACTCAATCAGAAAGTCATTTCAGAAAGTGACCAGAATATGACCGCCCCATACATGGTGAACCTGTAAATTAAGAGGACACTCATTTCAAGTCTGCTTATGTGCACTGTGACTCGGGCTGCCCCGTGCCCACGGTGTATGGAGCACTCCGTGCATGCCATGGGCAGGCTGTGCTGCTTCTCCAGCAGCGTCGGTTGCACCGCTGCCCTCTGTGGAGGGCCCCCTGCTCCCAGCCCTGCCAGTAAACGTTTCACACACGCTTTCTCTTTCCACTTCCACAGGCTCCCCTTACCTCTGCTTTTTCACATGCTGTTCCTTCTGCCGGGAATGTCCTTCTGACCTAAGCTTTTAGCACTGGGCCTTTTTATTGAGACATTGTCACAGAAGCTTGTGAGTTTTTAGTTTTGGGAGTTATCTATTTAATATCTAGCTGTACTTACAGACTCAGTGCCAAAGAATTGATGCTTTCAAACTGTGGTGCTGGAGAAGACTCTTGAGAGTCCCTGAGACTGCAAAGAGATCAAACCAGTCAATCCTAAAGAAAATCAACCCTGAATATTCATTGGAAGGACTGATGCTGAAGCTGAAGCTGCAGTACTTTGGCCACTTGATGCGAAGGATCAGCTCATTGGAAAAGATCTTGATGCTGGGAAAGACTGAAGGCAAAAGGAGAAGGGGGCAACAGAGGATAAGATGGTTAGATAACATCACCAACTCAGTGGCTATGACTTTGAGCAAACTCCAGGAAATAGTGGAGGACAGAGGAGCCTGATGTGCTGTAGCATGGGGTTGGACGCAACTTGGTGACTGAACAGCAATAATACTCACAGGGTGTACGCTCCATGAGGCTCAAAGCCACATCCCTAGCACCCAGCACTGTACTTGGAGGTAGAGTCAGTACTATTTATACAGCAAATGGTGTGTTTCCGTTTTCACAGACAACCCTATGAAATTATGTGTATTATATGTTTTTGAAACTGGGGTTAAAAAAGAGGTTAAATTACTTGCCCTGAGATCCTTCAGGTCATAAGGGGCAGAGCCAAGATTCGAATCCAAACTGTTAACATCATGTTCATTCTTAATAACCAGGAAATGTTGGCCCTCCTGACATACGAATTACCAATACAGTTAAAACACAGTTAACACATAAACCAAATGACCTGTATTCTGAGTGCATCTAGATGCTTGGAAAAATGAGGTGTTCTTACGTATTAATTGTTAACTAGATAAAATTTTTGTTCTCTGGCTTTTTCAGGTGTTTCCAAAACATCTCTTTTTCCTACTTTAAATAATCCAGCACACAGATACAATGCTTTCGTTTTTTCTTCTGAGGAGTCTGCAGGTCCTTCACAGCCATCAGTGAGTGTCTGCTCTTGTTGGGCCAGACTGAGGAGACGGGTGGGCGGGAGGGTGGGCTGCATGGCCACTGACCCAGAACCTAAGTTGGAACTTACTCTGTTGCCTCTCAGGCTGGGTCAGGGGATGGCGTGCCAACTAGCTGACTGAGGCTTTGGGCCAGTTACTGCCACGCAGAGGTCTTCCACCCCCTTCCCTTCTCAGCTGGCTTCGGGTACCCGCCTAGACGCCGTGTCTCTTTGAAGGGGCCCCCGCTTGTCTGGGTGTTGTAATACTTTCTGCTAGTGATGCCTGGCCATGGCCATGACACTTCCCTTAAATGTTATGCTTTGAAAATATTTCCAGCTTTCAGAAAAGTTATAAGGAATAATAGTGCATTAAACTCTGTATACTCAACTGGATTCACCACATTTACTCTGTCTTTGTCATTATGCATATTATCGTTACTTTATTTTTTGCTAAAGCACTGAAGAATGCATAGCCTGTATCCTGAGCCTTTACTCCTACAAGAATGAGGGGATCTTCATTTATGACCACTATCCATGTCAGACATCGTCTTTGGAAAGACTAGTATTTCATCCTCACTGCTCGTAGCTCATCTTTTCTTAAACATCTGCTTATATAGAGTCTCCTCTGTGGAAGTACTGGCTTTTCTGGTGGCTCAGATGGTAAAGCATCTCTCTGCAGTGCAGGAGACCCAGGTTCGATCCCTGGGTTGGGAAGATCCCTTGGAGAAGGAAATGGCACTCCACTCCAGTACTCTTGCCTGGAAAATCCCATGGACATAGGAGCCTAGTAGGCTACAGTCCATGGGGTTTCACAGAGTCGGACACGACTGAGTGACTTCACCTGTGGAGGTACCACACCCAGCTCTCCGCAGAGGGAGTGTAGGTTATTTCCAGTCTTGGCCACAGCAGGTGCTCTGGTATGTAAGTGTGTGCCCAAGGGTCCAGTACGTTTCTAGGGGACTGCGTTTACCATTTCCATAGACCCTGTCCACTTGCCCTTCAGGGTGGTTGTACCCGTTTACACTCTCCACCAACAGAGGTCAGGTGCCTGGTTTTCCCCCCACACTCGATTTTATCTAGTCTTCCGCTCTTTGTTAATCCAGTGGGCAAACAGAGGCACATGACCACATCCTTACCCACGTGTGCCTAAGTGTGGTCGGAGTGAGGGATGAGCAGTGTCAGAAGGAGCACTCCGTATGTGGAATGAGTTTTGACAAGTGGAGTTGGAGACAGAGGAGGACCAGGCTTAGGACCAGCCAGGCTTAGAGTCTCGGGTGGTGACGGTGAAGCCAGAGACCTGCTCAGCGCCCACGGGTACCCTCGGGCTGGAAGCTGTGAGGGGTGATGCGCAGCTGTCCTGAGAAAGGCTCCCCCTGGAGTTCTTCCAGGCAGACTGCAAGTGCGTCTCCTTTTCTGTCCCAGTTCTCAGACCACCTCAAAGATGCCTGGGTGCCCTTCAGGTCCTGGCTCAGATGGCGCCGTCTCAGAGGGGCCTTCCGAGACCACCCTGCTCAGTGTTGCAGCCTCCGAGCTGCCCCCATCTGCCTCCGTGTCATTTTTCTCCTCGCTCACGATCACATTTATCACCCTGTGTGTTTTACTCCTTTTGTTCATTGTTTTTCTCACACCCCCTCTGGAATGTTCTGTCCATGAGGATGGGAGTTGGCTTCGCTCATTGCTTTATTCCCAGTGTTGTACTAAAGCAGTGCCAAGCGTACTGGATTCACAGTACGTATTGTTATCATTCAGTACTGAATGAGTGAAATTCTGTTTATCAAGGCAGTACAGCTTAATAGTTGAACTTGCAGGGTGGGGTTCATTTGGACCTGAAATCAGCTATGTGACTTTAGGCAAGTGACTTCACTTTCCTCAGCTTCTTTCCTTAAAGGTGAAGTGGGGTTTGTGAGAACACCTCCATTGTTGAGTCATGAGGATTAAGTGTCTGGCATACATTGGACACGTATTATTGTTTCATAAGTTATATAGACTTTCTGTCTTTTTTTTTTGAAACTTTTTATTTTGAATTAGCTCATTAATAATGTGATAGTTTCAGGTGAAGACATGTATCCATTCTCCTTCAAGCTCCCCATCCATCCAGGCTGCCTCCTAACATTGAGAGGAATTCCCCGCACTATACAGTAGGTCCTTGTTGGTTATCCATTTTAAATACAGCAGTGTGTACATGTCCACCCCAAAGTCCCTACCTATCCCGACTCCACGTCATCCCCCAGCAACATAAGTTCACTCTCTAAGTCTGTGATAGACTAGGAGTCTTTCTATGGGAGAGTCTGCTGGGTGGGCCCCAGCCCTCACCTAATGAGGTGAGCTTTTTACTTATTTTTTAAATCTGTTTTACTTAGCTTTGGCTCTGCTGGGTCTTGGTTGCCGTGCGGCTTTTTCTAGTTGCAGCGAGCCGGGCTCCTCGTCGTCGTGGCGCGTAGGTGTCTCACTGGGGCGGCTTCTCTTGTTGCCAGAGCACGGCTCTAGGTGTGCGGGCTTCAGTGGTCGTGGCTCAGAGGCTCGTAGTTCCTGCTCGCAGGCCCTAGAGTGCGGGGCTCAGGAGTTGTGGCTCACGGGCCTGGCTGCTCTGTAACATGTGGAATCTTCCTGGCCCAGGGATCAAACCCGAGACCCCTGCAGTGGCAGATGGAGTCTTATCCACTGCACCACCATGGAAGTCCAGACTAGGAGTCTTGATTCGTCTTTTCTGTGATGTGCGTTTGAGATAAGTGTGCGTGTATGTGCGTGTACTTGTGCGCTGTGGTGAATTTGTCATGCGGTGAATGAACTAGGCCACCTTCACAGGTAGTTTTAAGAGCTGAAGGCTCAGCACAAACAGTCCCTGTTTTTTACTCGGCAGTCGGATGTTTTATAATAAAGGCATTGTAAATCAACTATATTTCAGTAAAAAACTTAAAAAAAGAATGAAATGAAAAACCAAACCAAACCCTGTATATGACATCCTCCTGCCTTGAGCCTCTTCCTCGCTGACCTGTGCTCGTGGCCAGATGGGAGAAGGGTGGCGGCCACAGACAGCACCCAGCCAGGGGCTCTGCTTGAATCCACTGCAGGCAAAGGGAGGAGCCATCCCTAAGTGGACTTGTGCGTGGGGTTGTTCAGGAAGCAAGGAGGGTGCTGGTCAGTGTCTTCATGGCAAGATAGCAGAGCCCCAGGCTATTGTTTTGAGATTCTGTTCTCCACCGCCTGCTCATGTTTAGCCATCTTTGGACCTGGGAGTGAGGTATACCTTGGTTTCTTCTACAGACATCTCTAGAGAACGTTTCCCCGGCTGCATCCTCGGACAGAGCACTGGGATGGTAGCGAAGTGAAGGGCAGGCTTTGTTAGGAAACTGGTTCTTGGCGAAGTGAGAACTGGGCTCTGTTTCACTGTCATAATCATACTAGGTGACTTTGGTGACCTTAAATCCTTGAGTCTGATACACTTTGATGAATTTATCATCTCCATTTGTCCATGAACACTTTAAAGCTCACCTTCCCTGTCTTCCTTGAATCTAATAAAGGTAATCTCTTGTTTTCCGTTTCAGATCTGTTTATATTTATGAGAGCTAATGATATGTTGTGCCTTTGGGAAAGAAAGCAAAAATTCTTCCTCATTCTCCAGCTGGGGAGGGCAGAGCAGTCAGCTGCAAACTTTATTCCCATGCATTTAATCAGTTTGCAGTGGTACTCAGGATTCCACGTCTGTTCAGACGGGGCTGTGTGCTGGTGCTGTGTTGCTGCTGCTAGATTGGCACTGTTATATTATTAATAGCACTGATCACACATGCCTTGCATTTAATATAGAACATAAGAGGCTCACCTAGCATGAATGAGAAATCCCAAATTGAAAGTGTAGATGCTATAAAATTTTTAAAGAAGGGAATGTGTTACGATTGAACTTCTGAAATAAAAATAGTGTATTTTTAATCACCAAGTTATGAATGTCCTTGGATTCTTGAATGGGGTGGGGGGCTGGTGTGGGAAAGGGAAGAAGGTGTCTTCCTCCTGCTTTTGGGCCACACAGAATCCAGAGGCTTCCATGGAACACCGTGGGTCTCAGTTACGCCAACAGAAATGAAGAGAAAATAAAAAGGAGTTTAGGGAGGCAGCCGTTCCATTATTAATTCATCTGGTTATGCCAGCAATGGTGGAGATCTCAGAACAGTTGGAGATTTATATACATAAATGTGTGTGCTGAAATACCACACTCTGATGACATTCGATGGAGGGGTAACCTTTGATGATGAATTTTCTTGCCCTTTTTAGGGGAGTGGAAGGGGAGGCGGGTGGTACTTCACAAGACTCTAAATTTACCAAAGTTGTTCAAATTTGAATTTTCTTGGAAAAAATGTCAAATGATTGTAGATCCAAAAATGCCTTTGTTGGCATTTTAATGGTGCCTTTGGAGCCCAGTATGGTGCACAAATGAAAGAAAAAAGGAATTTCTTTTCTTGGTAATAATGGTATTGAATCTGAAGTCCTGGACCAAACAATATCCCAGGAATCTTCATGATTTATATATTGTATGTGATCTTTTCTTAAATGTTGTTAACCTGTGCCCTTTACAGACAATGTCAGGTCAGAAAATGTCAGAGAACCTTCAGCTTTCATAAGCATGTAAAGAAAATTATTGTCCTCAAAATCCAGGAGCTCTGACAGGCATTCTTAGTAGAGTGATATGTTCAGAGGGCCAGACACTGTGCGTAAGACTGCTTTTGGCTGGTGGGGAATGAAAAATATTTGAGTGATGGTTTACTTCTGCCCGGGACTCATTGTGAAGGAGAAAATGTGTGTTTGCTACCTGTCAGGCTGCTGTAGACACCTGTTTAATTTGTTGGAAAGGTGAATTCTCAAAGCAGGAAGCCTTCTGAAATGCTTATTCACACTCAGATAGTTTATCACAGACTAGAAAGACGGCTCAGCGTGGGCTGCAGTCCCAGGCGCTGCCCATGAGGAGAGGGGCTTGATCACAAGGCTTCGGGAGCAGAGATGTGATGCCGGGAGGGAGGCTGGGTGGGAAAGAGGCCTGTCCTGGAGCAAGTGGAACGAGGAAAAGGAACCTTTGATGGGGGTGTTCGCCAATCCTGCCGACTAGCTCTACCTGACAGGCTGTCTTAGCTTCTTGCGGTATTAAGAGCTGCAGTGGATAACTTGTTCTGTACAAAATGCTATTTGCATAGGTGAAAACGAAGAAGTGTCTTCTTGTTCATCTTATCATTTGGGTCATTAAAAAAAAGAAGGGTTTTAAGTGAAAGTGAGAAGAGAGACAGTTTTTTGGCAGAGCCAGAAGCGGTATAACTATTTTCAACCCCGTGTTCTGAAGCAACGTTGGTTACTTCGGTTCAGCTCTTTCAGAAAGAAGAAGAAGAAGAAAAATAAAACGTGTGGGCTTGAGAGGCGGTTTTGCCAAATCACAGTCCAGAGTTGAACTCAGAGTGCCACATCCTTTCTTTTCAAAAAGTTTACTTTCTTGGTAAACCCGGAATGAGAACCTATAAAAAGGAGCAGAAAAGCCATGATGCTATTTCATGAGGCGGAGACGGTCTCTCACTCCCTTGCTAGAGTGTCTCTAGAATTTTTCCATTGCTTTTCCGTATTCCACGGTGGCTGCCCTTATGTTCCTTCTCTTGATTGGAGGCCGGGCTGGTCCTTGGGGCCCGTGGGCTAAGGCAGAGCAGCCTCGGGAGTCCAGTCGGCTCTGGCTTGCTGCTGACAGCCCAGTTATCGCCTCGCCCACCACAGCCACCTTCTGACAGCAGCGTTCACCAGTGGAAAGAAGCTTTCTGCACCTCATTAGTTCTGCAACCTGAGTGAACTTGCAAATTAATTGATGTGTGGGAGGGACAGCATCTGCTATTATAAAACCCTTTAACTGTTGCCATAAAACTTGAAATAAAATTAAGTGTTACTATAGTAAGCTAATAGTGCCCAGGTGATGGAGCACGTTTTGTAGAGTGTAGGGGCTTCATGTCTTCAGGACCTGCTTAACTGAGGCTCTGGTTGTTTGTTTTTTTTTTTTTCCTATTATAGTTTTTAGTTTCATCAAAGGAATACAAGAAGGTGAATAAGGAAGCCTACAAGATTTATAGCTCAAGCATTTGTCCTTTGTCTGCCTGTTCCACAAGCCAGTCCCTGGAGGGAGCGCCTTTAAACTCTTTTAGTTGCTTCTTTGGATCCCTGCCTGCGTTTTTCTAGACAGCTTGCCTGGTCTGCTGTCTTAGGTGTCATCTGTTGACTCCAGTATGGATGATGAAGATTTAACCCGCATATCCCACCTTCTCCCCATCAGTTTGCTTTAATATTCAGGTTGGACACTGTTTCACGGCTGTGAAGTGTTCACAGCCGAGCCATGTAGTATACTACGATTGCTGTTCCTTCTGTGCAGACAGTGGGAGGGAGGCTGTCTCGCTATTCAAAGGGCAGGTCTGTTCTGTTTTCAGTTGTCCCTGAGCCTCCCTGGGGCAGCCTCATGAATTCTGATGGGAATAGGGGTCTATGTTTACAGTAGACTTAACCAGTCCACCTTGTTTTTATTCCTACCCCACATCCGGCCTTCTACCATCCTGGGTGCCTCCGCTTCCTTAGTCTTTGCAAATCCCACAGTCCAGTTCCCTTTGCTCTTTCTTGACTTCTACCCTCCTAACCTCCCTAACCCTGCTTCCCTCGTTCTCCCCTCTGCCAGGCAGCCAGAGGAAGTTGCAACACACTGCTCTCGGCTGAGGTAGTTGTGGTCGATGCTTTGTGTTTTCTCAAATTTAGTTGACGTCTCTGTTGTTGTCTCTCTCTATCCTTGTGGGTTTACACTCTGCTGTCGTCTCTGTGGTTTGGGATTAGAGTGTAGGGAACGCGACTGTTCATGCTTACCATGTGCAACAGGAAGACCTGGCTCCTGTAGGAAACATTTTGCTTCTGTTACACATGGGCTTCCAGCATCTTAACTTAGTATTTTAAAAGCACATTTTGATGTAGTGGACTTCTGTTTTCCATGAGGGGTCTCTTTTTCCATTGCATGCTTCTAAGAAATTTGCGCAGACACTTGCACATGGCTGACTTGAAATAGAGGAGTATGTCTCTGTGTCCCTCATCTGCTTTCTAAGAGGATCTGTCTGATGCTAGCATTTCATTATGTAGCAGCAAAGAGAGATGATAAAACACCGAGTTCTTGAGAAGACAAGACTGACCTTTTCCCCCTCTTTTACCTACAAGCTGGTTTTAAAACCTCTTTCTCAGCGGAGCTCTCTCATTATTTTGGCTCTCAGCAGTTAGCTTTTCCAGAGTGTACAGTTGAGGGCTGGAGTACATGGGGGATGACTACCGTGTTAAAAGCTGAACTTTTCAGAGACTGTGACTCCATTAAAATTAGGGCCACTCTCCTTGTTCTGGGACAGGGGAGGGCCAGCAGTGCTCTAATGAGGGGCTGGGGGACGCTGTCCCCAGGAGGAAGCGTGGCTCTGGAGCCAGTGCACAGGGCCCTTCTTGAAATACTGCTGGAGCGCCAGGCCAGGCCCTCACCAGGCCTGTGCCGTCTTGAACAGACGGACCACATTATGGACTGAACGTTTGTATCCCCGCTAGATGTCTTACGTTGAAGCCCTAATGTTAACCTCATTGTATTAGGAGGCAGGGCCTTTAAGATGAGTTAGTTAGATGACGTCATGAGAGTCGGGTCCCCGTAATGAGATTAGATATCCTTACTAAAAGAGGCACAGGGACCTGAGTGCTGTGAGTATGCAGAGAACAGGTCACATGAACCCATGGCGAGGTGGTAGCCAAGTGCAGGCTGGAAAGAAGGCCCTCACGGCGGGCCAGGTTTGCTGGTGCCTGGATCTTGGACTTCTCAACCTCGTGTGTGTGTGCATGCGCGTGCAATCGTGTCTGACTCCCTGCGACCCCAGGAACTGTAGCCCACCAGGGTGTGTGTGTGTGTGTTCAGTCGTGTCTGACTTTTTGCGACCCCAGGAACTGTAGCCACCAGGGTGTGTGTGTGTGTGTTCAGTCGTGTCTGACTCTTTGCGACCCCAGGAACTGTAGCCCACCAGGGTGTGTGTGTGTGTGTTCAGTCATGTCTGACTCTTTGCGACCCCAGGAACTGTAGCCCACCAGGCTCCTCTAATACTGGAGTGTGTTGTCATTTCCTACTCCAAGGGCTCTTCCCAACCCAGGAATTGAACCCATGTCTCTTGCATTGGCAGGCAGATTCTTTACCACTGAGCCACTGAGAAGCCCCTCAACCTCCAAAAGTATGGGAAATAAGTGTCTGTTGATTAAGCCTCCCAGTCTATGGCATTTTGTTATGGTGAGCAGAGCTGATGAAGGCAGACAGGTAAAGCCTTTTGCATCTCTTCCTGTCCTTGCAAATGAGGATGTAAGCCACCAGTTTTAGCGTGCTGCCTTTGAGGGATCTTTGAGTTTTCTGTCTGGGAATTAAAGCCCATGTAAACCCACTTTTCTTGACCTCTGTGCCACCTTTAGCAGCAGCTGGCACATAGTAGCCTATGTACTTTGATCTACAACTTTTGGATACCTCTCCCGCCCTTCTTTTGCAAGGGTAATGCAGAATGCAGCCCCTAGGCCTGTCTCACACCTTATTAAAACATCATTTCCCCTGCCTGTTCCCACGTCTCTGTGCTTAATCACAGAAAGGCAGCTTGTTCAAATATACATTCCTCTTGTTTGGAAAGTTCTGTTGGCTTGTCTTCCTTCTCACCCTGCCTGCATATTTTGTAACCCTGCCTCACGGAGGCTGTTCTTATTAAATATCAAAATTTGCTCATTGGCAAGTTACTTGTAAACTTAATTAACTCTCTGTCAGTGGTTGAGTTAACTTTCTCCCTTTAATTTCAGCCTCCTTGGTCATGGTTTTCCCTACTCTGACCTGTGCCTGTTAAAGACTTGGTAAATAGTTTTGAAATGCCAGTTGGTGATATATGGGCCTCTTTAGCATTTCTTTGATTTATGTGCAGTGCTGTGGAAAAAGGCAAAGAAAGCAAATTATATGGCAAAAAATGTTGCCAATCTTCACTTTTTTACTTGTAGTTTTAAAAAGTACACTTATCAATCACATCTGATGGATTTTCTTTTTTATAAAGATTGAAAATTTAACTATTTGAAGACTCTTGCCGTGCAGGTTCTGTGTCTGCTTAATCAAGTGCGATTTAGAGCTTGGGGTAGAGTCTCAGAATTCTAGAAGCTCTTTCAGTCTCTGCTGTGTGTCCTGCTAGGACACTCTTCAACAATATATGCTGGAAACAGATTTTTGTGGAAACATTTTGCATTCATGTTTCAAAACCTGAATCTGTGCAGTGGACCAACAAGAGTTGTGTCTGTAGAGTAGCTAATTGTGACTGGTCTGAGGTTTCCTTGTGTAGCATATTCATGGTGAGTTCCAAGTAGAGATTGACTTTGTCAATCAGTGAGTCGACAAATATTTTTTAGATTGTCCTATGAAGTGAAGTGGCTCAGTCATGTCTGACTCTTTGTGACCCCATGGACTGTAGCCTACCAGGCTCCTTCGTCTATGGGATTCTCCAGTATTCTTGCCTGGAAAATCCCATATACGGAGGAGCCTGGTAGGCTACAGTCCATGGGGTCACAAAGAGTCGGGCATGACTGGAGCAACTTTAGCACGCACGCACTGTAGGTGGTTCTGCTGCAGATGGGCTCGGGCTGTTTTGAAAAATGACTTGAGGACTCTAGTGCCCTTTGCTTGTACCACTCCCAGGCCTGATGTCCTCAGGGGCACCCCTCCCCCAATCGTCTACCAAATAAAGTCCACAGAGGGTGTAAAAAATCCATACTGCTTGGGAGGGTATGGATTTTTAATTTGTGTAGGCCGGGTGTGTGGATCTGGCTGGGCACAGTTCCTGCGATGCCTCCGTGCCTCTTCTGAGTGTTTTCTTATTTCTTCATTCATTCGTCAAGTACTTACTGAGCTGTGTGCCAGGCACTGTTCTGGGTGTTGGGGCCCCAGTGGTGATGGAGAGAGCCGGGGTCTGGGTTTCAGGGGTGCTTTCATATCCAGTGTGTTGTTGGCGGGTGTGGCGGGCGAGGGGTAGAGCAGGGGACAGATACACTAAACCCAGAAAGAAACAGTGTGTATCAAATACCTCTTTGGATTTACTGCTGTGGTTAAGGAGAGACCCTGTGGTGTGATGAGATGACCTCCAAGAAGGTGAAGTTCAGGCTGAGACTTGAGTGACAGGAAGTCAGAAGTGCTGCCCAGCCCACTCGCCACCACGTGTCCCAGGTCCACAGCTCCTCCTCCAGAGCTTCCGCGTCCGTGTTCTGGGTTTGGAATGTTCTGGGTTATTGAAAGGTAGTATGGTTCATATACCACCAAGTTCTCCAGCAGGGTCGGGGGCAGTACCCTGTAACCAAATGTTGTGTAGCAAGACGTTTGACTGTTCACACTAAGTGAGATAAATTAAGATGTAAACAGACTCACATCAGTTCATGTCAGTTTTTGCTGCCACAGGAATTTTGGCGCCTATATTGATGAGAAAGCTTTTGACTTTCAGAACTTTTTATACATTTTTATACTGCAAAAAAAAAAAAAATATCGTGGCTCTGTAATGCCAGCACCTTGTGCACCTTTCACCTCTCTGGTGTGAGAAGGCACTCCCTGGGTGAGGGGGTATGCACGTTTGCACCCTCACATGGCGGCGGGCAGGGGCCTGGGTGAGACGCATCCCCGTCTGCTGAGGGCCTGTCTGTGGGTTCACTGGCTCTCTCCTCTTCCCTGGGAGCCTCACAGCAGACCCTTATTAACTGAGTGACTGGGAAAGGCCGAGCTGGGGAGGAGGGGAGGCCATGGAGCCCCACCGTCCTCCTACTCTGCAGGGCCTTCTGCATGAAGGTGATTCAGAGTCCAGATTCCCTCCATACTCTGGCATTTAGTTCAGGTCTCCTGGAGCTGTCCCCTGCTACTTACGTATTCATCTATTCATTTACTTAAAAAAACACTTTGATACAAGGGTTTGTTTAAAAAAAGCAAAGCAAAAAGGAAATAAAAATGAAAATCCTTCCGGAGAACATGCCAAGTTCTGGAGAAGCCATCGAGTGTTGTGGTTGCAGAGCAGGGACTCTGGGGCCAAGCTGTCCAGATTCCAGGCCTTAACGGCTCCATGACCTTGAGCAGGCCACTTACCATCTGTGGCTCCATTTTCCTCATCTGTAAAATCGAGCTAATAGTACCTGCCTCATAAGGTGGTTGTATAAGTTACAACGAGCCCTATGTATACAATGTGTGTGCTCGGTCGTTCAGTCATGTCTGACTCTTCATGTGGGCTCTTCTGTCCATGGGATTCTCCAGGCAAGGATACTGGCATGGGTTGCCATTTCCTCCTCGAGGGGATCTTCCCCATCCAGGGTTCAAAACCACATCTCTTGTGTCTCCTGCACTGGCAGGCAGGTTCTTTACCACTAGCGCCACCCGGGAAGCCCATTGTGTACTTTGGCTCATGTTGCTGTTTTTGTGATGCTGAGCACTGTTCTAGATACTGGGGACCTAGCAGTGAAGACTAGGGAGCTCTGTGGAGCTCTTAGCTGCTCTCATGGATCTTGTATTCTAGGCAAGTCTTGACCCTCTAAAAGCCGAGAACATTTCTTTTCACATCCATCCATGTCTAGCACTATACTCGGCATCCATCAAGTCATCCCGTTCTCGGCGAGGATTTATTGAACATCCGTGCAGGCCCCTCTGCTAAGCCTGTGAGGCTTGTTAAACGATGTGAGTCAGTCTGGCAAACACAGATACACAGAAAACCATACTCTAGGGTATAGTCATCAGCCCTGTAAAAGGTGCTTCAGAAAGGCTTCTGGACTGGCTTGCACAAGCTTCAGCTCTTTTCAGCTTCTACCTGCCAAGTACTTAAGGGAAAAGGCCCTGTATTTATCGGAGTATCCTGTAGCGAAAGGAGACACTAGGTGTGGCGCCAGTTGCCTATTATTTTCCCATCTCTGGTCCCAGTGGAAGCTGCTTCTGAACATCTGGTTGGATGTAGCTGATGGTAGACGTGTTGTTACTGTTTCTTCTCAGACATTCCTGGCTGCCTGCTGCTGATCCACATTTTGGATTGACTTGTTCTTCATAGCACCGTTCAGAGTTTCAGTAGGGCTGCAAAGCATCATAGAATTAAATAAATAACTAGCCCATCAGAGTAACCCGTTTTGTATCAGAGGTTCAACTCTCTTGTGATCCTGCCATCCCTGTACACTCCCCAGCCCAGATCCACCCAGAAACAAGCCTGTTTTTCATTGGCTCATCTCTGAGGCTTTTCATCAGAGGCAGGGCCTGGCTCAGTCACCCCTCGCACTCAGTCTAACTGTTAGTGGCTCGGCAACCTCAGCGAGCTGCAATCATAGCAGACATTCCTTGCGTCTGTATTTTGTGCCAGCCACTTTGCTCAGTGCTTTCCCATGCTTAGTCTTCACTGATTCCAAGAACCTGACTGTGATGTTGCTTCTTTAAACTCTGGGTTGCTTCTAGGGTAATCATGTGGTATCTAGCAGCAGTATTATCTGTGACAGAAGAGAAGAGAACGGAGACTCCAGAAAGTTGAATAACTCAGCTAAGGTCACAGTTGGTTAAGCGGAGGGTTGATGGTTTATGTTCAGGTGGTTGACTCCGTGCTTCCACTCTAATGGATTAAGAAGCTGTGCCTCAGTCCTGTTGATCAGTAGAAATAAACTGACCTGGCGTTCATTTTAAACCAAAAACATACCTGTTGTATGTGTGACTTTTGCCTTTCTTTTTCCCTCCAAAAGAAGATATCTTTGCACCACATTTGTCATAAGAAAATCCTGCATTGACTCCGGCTTTTACCTTTTCTCATATTTCCTCAGTCAGAACTTAAACCAACAGAAAACCTTCAGTAGTCCAATAAAGAAGGAAACAAGTGCAGTTCAGTCCACCCTCTGTATCCATGGGTTCTGCCTCCTCAGATTCAACCAACTGCAGAGAGAAAATATTTGAGGGAAAAAATTCCAGAAAGCTCCGAAAAGTAAAACTTGAATTTGCTGTCACTGCAACTATTCACATAGCATCTGCCTTGTTCTTATAACTATTTACATAACATGTGCATTGTATTAGGTGTTATTATACAAGAAACCTAGAGATGATTTAAAGTATCCAGGAGGATGTGTGTAGGTTATATGCAATGCTGCACCGTTTACGTAAGGGACTTAAGCGTCTGCGGAGTTTGGTCCCCACCTCAGGTCTTAGATCCAGTCACCTCCAGATACCTAGGGGCAGCTGTACTCAGGGAGTCTGGAGAGAGACTTTGATCTTCCTGTGCTGAGTTCTTTGTCAGCTGCCTGGGAAGTGCTCTGTAACTTTCTTGTTTAGTGCATCAAGGTTGAGCCAAGTTTCTGGGCATTTTGATTGTTCGTAACTTTAAGACTAGTCTCCACAGTATCCTGGCAGGGGCTTCTGCATGGATCCTCTCATTGCCTTTGTGTGGAGTGTTTCCCGTGTTTCCACAGGCCCCATACAGCTGCCCTGGGTTCTGTGGAGAGTTTTACACAGAGTCGACCACGAGGCATCACAGTGTGATGGATTCCTTTCCTTGTTTGTACGAGAAGAGCCAGGCTGGGGCGCCTCCTCAGTGTACCTACTGGTTCAGAACAGCCTGGAGGGGGGGCATTTTTCCCTTTTTCCATTACACTTGCCAGTTTATTATCTGACATGTTTAGAGTGACGGTGTTTGATTAAAAGAAGTGAAGTGAAAGTCGCTCAGTCATGTCCAACTCTTTGCGACCCCATGGACTATACAGTCCATGGAATTCTCCAGGCTAGAATACTGGAGTGGGTAGCCTTTCCCTTCTCCAGGGGACCTTCCCAACCCAGCGACTGAACCCAGGTCTCTTGCATTGCGGGCAGATTCTTTACCAGC
Organism: Bison bison bison; assembly: GCF_000754665.1. Classification (NCBI taxonomy): domain Eukaryota; kingdom Metazoa; phylum Chordata; class Mammalia; order Artiodactyla; family Bovidae; genus Bison; species Bison bison. Next base: position 1,545,644 of record NW_011494947.1, read on the forward strand.
TGAGCCACAAGGGAAGCCCAAGAATACTGCAGTGGGTAGCCTATCCCTTTGCCAGTGGATCTTCCCAACTCAGAAATCGAACCGGGGTCTCCTGCAGTGCAGGCGGGTTCTTTACCAGCTGAGCTATGAGGGAAGCCCTCATTAAAAGGCAATGCTTTTACTTAGTTGTGAACATTCTCATTCCTGGTATTGTTGGAAGAGGTGAATTTGGGGGCATAGTCACTTCTGATAATCACAAGACCAACTCTGTCTGTTCCCGGGGCGCTGGGCTCTGTGCTGAATGAAGTCTTTTGCATGCATCATATCACTTCATTCCTACCACTGAACCTTCCATTTCTTCATCTGTAAAAGGAGGCTGCCATACCTCTCTCCATGGGGTTGTTGTGCTATAAGGAAAAAGCACTGTTAAAGTCTGCTTTAGGGAGTGTGCTCAGTCAACAAGAGAACAGCTTTGTCCTTGTGAGAGAAAAAGAATCCCCCTACCCCTCATTATTGGACTGAGGAAGAAACAGGCTCAGAGGGGAGAGAAAACACCCAGAGATGCCCGGGATCATTTGTGCTGAAGCTGAGGTTTGGACTCTGGGCCATCTGACTACAAAGCTCGTCCCCCTACATGGTAGCCACACTGCCTCTGGAGTTTCAACCTTTCTGCCAGAGTACAAAGGAAAGCACTTGCCTCCTTAGACTTATTGCCCCTTAAGCCACCTGACCTTGTTCCTCCTATTCCTGAAGGGAAAAGGCAGTTGTTAAAAAAGATCAATAAAAAAATGCGTCCTCCTGAATGTTTTCTTCTGTTTCCTGATTCCTGCTCTCACAGGCCTTTGACCTGAGCAGCTCACTGTTTCTTTCCTTCCACTCCTGTTATTCTCAGCTTGTCTGACATCACGGTTATAATCTTTTAAAGTCAGTGATCATGAGCCCGCTTCCTGTTCTTCCTCCTTCTGAATCGCATCTGTGCTTCCTTTCCTTCTTCCCTACCTCCTGGCTTCATTTCCCGGGTAAGGGAGGGGTGGGGTGAGGCTGGTCAGACCCCTGATTTGGAACCAGTTGCCTCCCAGCCGATGACTGGTTGATAGAAGCAGAAGAAGCTGATGGGGGCTGCTTTTGATGGTCATTGAAATGATGCTTAAAGCAGAAATTAGCATTTTCATGACATGAGATAAAGGAAGAGCTAAACTGTCCAACTACATCTAAGCTGACTTTGAGCACACAGGAATCACTTTTTCTACCTATAAAAGAAGTTTATAATAATCTGATTGGAATTTTAAACTGATCAGATTGATCATTTTTTAAAAATCATGTTTACTAGTTTCTTAACTGAAGTCTTTTTAGTGATAACTCGGCAAAGGATTAATGCTTAGAAGTCAGTGGCTAGAATCAAGATGTGGAAGTGACCGGTGATTTTCACGTTACTCATTTCTCAGTTGGAAAAAAACCCTCGTTTTCTTTTAGGGGAGGAAGAGGGAAAAAGAAATAGCCAAGGACATACCTATTATATGGAAATATTCAGTTCCACAGACCTCACCTATGAATGTTTGGGGAGAATAACAAACTAGTGTTTGTCATCAGGCATGTGCTGCTTGCTGGGCCTCCAGCATTGCACACTAGGCTTTGTTTAGAGCAAAGAGCTGACTCACTGGAAAAGACCCTGATGCTGGGAAAGATTGACGGTAGGAGAAGGGGGTGACAGAGGATAAGATGGTTGGATGGCATCAATCGCTCAATGGACATGAGTTTGAGCAAACTTTGGGAGATGGTGAAGGACAGGGAAGCCTGGCATGCTACAGTCCAAGGGGTTGCAAAGAGTCGGACACGGCTGAGCGACTAGACAACGACAGTAAGGTTTTACCTGACACCCGGCCTCAGACACCACAGGGAGCCCTTTCCCCTCTTTAACTGCCTGAAGTGGAGACTTTTGGTGACTGGTACAATGTTTGTGTTTAATAAACATATTTAAATTTTACCAGTGCAAGTTCAGACTGCAGTTTCATAGAGAAATACAGCAACATAGAATTTCGGTGTTTGAGGACCTTCGGCATAATTCCAGCCATCTGTTTTAGCCTCTGGCCCAGGCCTGAGGCATGTAATAACAAGCTAGTGTTGGGCATTTCTGGTGGAAACACGAAGCTGAGTCCGGGATGTGCGCTGTTCCTCTGCCGCTTCTCTTTTGGTCAGGAATAGAAAAAGGGCTAGGACGCACTCTGTGTTTGTGGGATCCAGTGTGGTATGTGAATGGATAGTGATTCTAGGGCGGTCCAAGCCTAATTGCGGGTGGCCCTCCTGACACAGGCTGCTTCCTCTAGTCGGAATGCAGGTGAGCGAGACTGCTGCCACGCTGTCCTCTTCAGAGAGCGTGTTCTCATGTCAGCGCCCGTTAATAAGCTGTTAGGGTGCCCTCATCCGTGCACTGCCAGACTTGCCTTGATCCTGTTTGTATTTCCTGCCTACGTCTTCCTAAGTGGCCCTGTGACCTTCCGCCAAGATCCTTGTGAGCTTGTGCACTGCACTCCGGGACCCTCAGGTGCAGAGGCTGAGAGCCTGCTGTGAAATGTGGGGTGGTTCACAGGAGATGGGCAGCAGCCTAGTCTGTTGGTGTTTGTAGCTCATCTTTGCTTTTTGGCTTGCTTTTGTCTGCTTTTTCTCTCCCTCTACAAATAGCCCCTGTGATGGGTGTTTCCTCCATTTTTAGCCGCATTCACAGTTTACCTTTTAGTGAATCTGTTTGGATATCTGAGTGATAACTCTTCCGACTGATTGGCATCCTCTCAGTATGATAACGTGCATACAGCTGTAGTGTAAACAGAAGCAGTTGTGGAGAAAGGCCTATTAATAAAGGTGTGAGTTCTGAAACATTCCAGAGGAACAATTCTAAACAAGCCTAAACATTACAGATATTTAAGAAAGAAAAAAGCTGCGGTCTGTCCTCTTGGTTTACTTTTTTGACAGTTTTAAAGTCTGGACCTTTGAGGATTCACGTGCAGGAAGTAGAAACCCAGACGGCCTTCGGGATGTAAATGAGCCCCAGTTGAGCAGAAGCGGGCCCCTTGGTTCGGTGTCCTGCTTTCATGGTAATTGAAAGGCCTGAGCCCAGCTTCCCAGTAGAGAACAAATGGGCAAAGAAATGGGAGGCTTCCTTCTTATGGTTTATTGATGCTGTTTTGCCCAAGTAAGGAGATCATTTACCCATAAAAGCTCAAATCTGAGGGTGTTTTTCTTTCTTTCTTTCTTTTTTTCATACTGGCTATTTGAAAGAAGCATTAGGAGATAAAAGGAGAAAAGAAGCCAATATCATTGTCTAATATTTAGATAAAAACCAAGCAAAACAATTAGATTTATGATATTTTTCTGTAGCTGTTTTCCTTGGCACGGATAATACCAGGCAACCTTGCTTATTTCTTTCCTTAGAGTTATGTTCAAAAGAAGAAACAGGGCTTTATTGTAAGACTTGGTTCTTTCTCATTAGCTGGGAACAAAACACATTTCAATAATGAGGGGCAAAGGTCTTTGCAACTCAAAGTGGTGACGAAGTGTTCCTAGTTTTGCACAAATATTGGTTTTAGTTGAAAGCTTAATGGTTTAGGAGAAATATGGCTCCTAAGTATGAGAGTGAGAGTCTCACAGGAGCCTCCCCCACCCCGCAGTGCCGCATACGCACGTGGCAGCTTCACGGCGTGTGGCTCAAGCCAGGTGTTGTGGCTTGAGTTGATCGAGGTGCCGTATGTCCCTGGATTGGCGCCGGGAGCCTGGCGTGCACTCTTGCCTCTGGGAAGGGTTTGCAGTGCCCTTGGGCCCACCAGCTCTGCAGCGCTGGTCAGTGCTCTGCAGGGGAAGTGGTCTTCCGTGCCTAATGTCCTTACCTGTTACTGTCGTGATGTATTACACAAATAATCAAAGAGAATCCTAAGTAAAAACAGATTATGCGTGTGGCTGCTCCTGGGCAATAAGATGATTTATAAAAACCCACGAAGCACTCCACAAGCACAGTTGCCCCATTAGGACACTGTCAAGGCTGCTAGGAAGGTCAGATGTGTTACTGCGGAGTCTAGAAACTAGGTTTTTGACAATCTTGAGGTGTCTGTGGTTTCTTGATTATTTTGTCTTTGAAGTTTTTGTTGCTAAATGGTATTAAAACCATAAAATGAGAGCATTTAAAACTTCCCCAAACTCCCCACCTTAGGCATGACTGGAGTCAGTAGGAAGAAAAAGGCATGTGACATCTCAACGCTGAAAGGTGAGAGTGAGGGAGCGGACAGGAGCTGGCAAACGCTGGCGATGCTCTGTGCTCCTTTCCTCAGCTCCGGTTCCTGGCCTGAGAAGAAGGGCTGCATTTCACAGCCTGAGCAGTGATAATAAATGCCAGGTCCCGCGGTTAAAAAGATGCAGCACACGTAAAACAGCAGGACAAAGTATGTGAGTTGAACCCTGAATGGCCTGTTCCCCTTTTACGATGTGTGAGACCCTGGGCTGGTGACCACTTTACGATCAGAGTCTCCTCTCCCATAAAGTGGAGTGGAGTGGAGGTGGAGGGTGGCTTCTCCAAGCCTCCTCTGTGACGTTAGAATTCTGTGATTTGAAGCAATTGGAGGGCAGTCCCTATGAAGGTCTTTTCCTGAGCTCAAGCCTGCAGAGGGGTTCGACATACCTGCTTTTTTAGCATTTAGAATAAAGAGGGAGTCGGGACTCTTTCGTGGCTCACGACAGTGAACATCTGCAAAGCCGAGAGTCTGCTTTTGTTAGAAACCAGCCTCGAGAGGGCTGTCTGATGGAGTCGTTCTGTTCTCTAGGTTGGCTCCAGCCACAGCCAGGCCAGGGCAGCGTCACCAGTCAGTCAGCCCACTTAACAGTTGACAAATCCATTAGCATCTCCTGTACTTAACGCACTACCCTGCACACCGTAGAGAATACAGAGTTATCAGTAGTAACAAGGCTGTGTCCTCACGGTATGTCTGCCTCGTGGCCAGCTTCACTCCTGGCCCAAGAAAGAACACCAGGCCTCCCTACCGGGATGCCGCGTCCCAGAGACAGAGAGGAGCTCTGTGCAGGGAGGAGGGGTGGGGTTCTCCAGCCCTTGATCTCTTCTTCCCCTCCTGTGGGCCCCGCTGCACTCAGGCAGCCAGAATTTATCATAGCTTGGCTCTATCGCATTCTTCATCCAGAGGGTTTAGTTACTGGAAGTGCCAATGTGTCTTCCTAGCGTTCTTAGGAACCTATATGTAATTTTGTGTAAAGTGATTTTTTTTAATGGAGTTGAAATGCCTTAAGGTTAAGGAGAACTCTGTCGTTGCTGTTTTTAACTTGCTCCCCCCCGCCCCAAAGAAGCCTTTGATGGAAAAGAAAATAATGATTTTCATGGTAGGAAGAATCAAACCTTGATTGAGCTGGCTTATAAATTTTGAGACTTTGAATGTTAGTTTTCTTAAAGTGGGATTCAGGCCATATGGCATGGGAAGGATCATGTTGCTTATGAATAGATGCTATACCCCGGACTCCAGGGGGGTTCTAGCAAACACATCAGCTTTTAAGTTCTAGGCCTGATTGAATGCCAGTGGCTTAATCAGTATATTGAATGTGATCAGTGGGATGGATTTCCTTCTGTTTTCTTCTCAAACTTCTGTCTATTGCAGAACATGTCCTTTATTTATCTTGGAGCAGGTAGATCATTCAGAACAGTGTGGAACATGGAAAACCAGTTGGAGGACTAACTAAGGGGACCATTGCTCACTTGATTTTCTGAAACTGAGATTTAAATCAGAAACTTTGCATTTGAGTTCTGTTTTTAAAATAAGTTCCTTTCATATTGTTTCCTCTCAGTCTGTTTTGTCTTTGTAATTTGAAGCATATTAAAGCTAACTGGATTTGAGCCTCAATAATTTGGACTTTAAAAATAAAGACCTTAGGCTATCCAGAGGAAAAGGGTTTGCCGTTGTATGAAATTGTAGGGACGTTACTTCACCAGTTTTTGGTGAAGCCAAATACCCTTGTGATGTGTTTAGAAGCCTAGAGCTTGGAATTAAACTTGAGAGTTTGGTGGGTCCTTGGAGAAAATGTAATGCAAATGAGCCATGTAAGATCGCACAGCTTTTATTAGTAGCAGGTCCAGCAGCACATTCTAGAGGCTCTTAGTCTGTACATTGGAATTCACCAGGACCTGATCATGTTCCACGCTTGTGCATGTCTAATATTACTAAAACAGCACTTATTCAGTAAATCAAGGTTTTCCTAATTCAGAGTTGTGTTTCCCTCAGATCATTATGAGGTGTTGAAAATATCGCAGGCATAGAGCTAATTAGTAGGTATAATTGATTAGAAAAGGCTTTAGGTTGAGAACTGACAGAAAAATACGACGTTCGTTACAGAAAGTGGAAGTTTGACATGGATAGGTTTCTCTTGGAACCTAGAAATTTGCTCTCAAAATTCAGAGAACACGGAAATAGCTAGACTGCCAAGCAGCAGCCAGTAAAGACCCCCTCCCCCCAGCTGGCCACGCAGCACTCCCTTTCCCCAGCTGCAAGACGTGGACGTTCACAGAATGGACTGTTTGATTTCTCTCCCACTTTCATTTTACTCTTGCTGGTTAGTGGAGAAATGATCTTGGATAGAAAAACCACATTACAACCTTGATAAGCTGCCTTTTGAAATAGAGTTGTTTCCATGCCACAGACGTTTGGAGCAAAGTATGTTTATTGAAATATATTTTTGTAGAAAATATTACCGAACCTGTAATTGAACACGTATGGCAGTATTTTGAGGAGTGATATGTTCTTAATGTTAATTTGTGGATTAGCTCTGAACTCCCTTCTGCTGTTTTGAAACCATTGGCTGAGTGAACATTTTCCAAGAGTCTTTGCAGATCTACGCAGTGTTTCATGGAATAGAGTATTTAGTGCTTAAATAATGTATAAATCCAGTTGGACAGGAGCTGCCTGTCAGTTTTATTAACTTTGACCTTTTCTCCCATTATAAAGATGCTTTGGTAAATATTTAATGGACCCCTTATAGATCTTGACAGTCGGAGCTGTGTTCCTGGAAACTGGGAACCGTATATATGATTAACAAATGTCGCTTAATCACTGTGAGTCAGCTTTCAAGGGCAGGTTTTCTTCTGGGAGAAGAAAACTCCTTCCATCTCCATGTGCTCTTGGGTGTGGCGTACATTGAGAGCATCCAAGGTGGTAGAAGTCTCATCGGAAGCCTGGGAAAGACAGCAGCTAGCATGCATTTCTGCTGTTTGGGGGTTTTTGTTTGTTTGAGCAAATGATCAAAATGATGCCAGGTGGACAAAAATCACCCTGCCACTCTGCATAGTTAGCAGGACTCTTCCACTCAAAAGAGTCAGCAGGGCTGGAATGGCTGAGCTTGCATGGACCCTAATAAGATACAAAGGAGAAGGAGAGCCAGAAGGAGAGCCGGTTCCTGGAGCCAGGAGGGGCCCCTGCCAAGCTGTCTTTCCCTTTAATTCCATAAAGCCCCGTGCATATTGCACTCATTGCAAATTCTGGTGGGGAGGATCGAAACCCAAGTAGCTGACATTTTGAAACATTGTCTTTCAAACTTGTACTGTCCCTTGCTTCCATTGATTTCCCATTTAAGAAATCTGTAGGAGAAAAATAAATTTGAGCAAAATTCATTGGTCTGCGATGAGTTGTTAGAGCCAAATTGTACCCCCCTTTTTCCACCTCAAGAAGAGCTCCGTTTTATTATGAATGTGATATGTCTCTGTCTCGTATTGTGCAGCCATGAGGCTCCCACAGCAAATCGACCAAGTAAATCAAGAGCCTGTTAAAAAGCAGTATGGATGCTCCAAACACAGACATTTCAGTCTTTGCTGGGTCGCTGGATATCTTCATTTTTATAGCCACTTCAAGAAGCAGATCGTTTCAGTTGGTTGTGTTTTCTTTCACTCTGTTTGTGTGCAGCCCAGTGGCTTTACGGGAGGCCATTTATTTTTCAGGACGTTATTACCCTTTGCATCCAGGGCCCAACCCCTTTTATATGGTGGTCACCGATTTCATTACCATGAGCTTTAATGTAGCTGACTCTGCAAAGGAAATCTATGCAATGGAAGAGCATTTTGAAAAGAAATTCAGAGTTACAGAATGAATTACTGTTTGTATATTCAGTTAATTCTAAATAAATGTTTGAAAAACCTTGCTTAATTTGAGGAGGGAAAAAGAAACATGTTGGATGTTATAAATGGTCTCAATCCAAGTTTCTTAGCTTGGTGTTTTCAAGTTCGAATGTTTTATTTACATCTGTTCAAAATTGGGATACCTTTCAAGGATAATTTTGTTATAGAGATGGATGACAACTCTTCACATCTAAAGTACAAAAGTATGGGATTTTAAAAGGAAAACGGGTGTCACTGTCACATGTCAAATTGGAGATAAGCTTCATTTGGTAATGAGCGAGAGTGATGAGCTGTATTGTAAATCAGAAGATCCTGATGATCTGAGTTGAGGGCAGGGGGAGATTGCCCGAGTTGGGCACAGGGGAACTTTCTTCTGTGATGGAGGTTGCACCTTGATGGGGGTGACAGTGTCACAGGCGTATGTTACCAAGACATCATCACACTAGACACCTAAAATGTATGCATTTCATTTTATATGAATTATAACTCAATAAAGGTTTTTTTTTTAGTCCTGTTTGGTTTAGAACTAGGCAGTGTTATTTCTCTTTTCCAATAGAGAAAGTCTAGAGAAGTAAAATGATCTGTCCTGAGTAACCTCGAAGCTCAGCAGTTTGTCCAGAACAAAGCAAATGATGCTGGCTCTGAGCCCGCTTAGAGTCTGCCGCGTCCTCACTTGCATTGTTCCAACTGCATGTGCATGGAGTGGAATTAACTTCTCCAGCCAGTTCTCTTCAGTGAGCCTGTATCCGTTTGTGTACATTGTCATGAGATGCATTTCTGTGCTTATTTTTGTGATCGATACTTGGATCTTAACCACTGGGAACAGCAGCCCAGCTGTGTGTTTGAATCTGTTTATGGTCAGCCTGTTGCGCTGCTGTTGACCACAGTGGTCTGTGAGTTATGTTCTTTATTACAAGCAAGACATGACAGTAGCAAGAGTTCCTATAACTAATTTTTTTTCTAAGGAAACCCACTGGATCCTCTTTTTAAAAACCATTTACATAAAGCAGATGTGAACAGGAGTGAAAAAAGAAGTAAAAAATTATCACAGTTCTCCTCAGAAATACACTGTTAACCTTTTGGAGAGCACGCTTTAACCGTCTGGAGAACGTTTAAGTACCTCTTTGTTTACAATGCCTTTTCTTTTAATTCAACAAAATGATGTCGTAAAGTTCTTTATGTATTTACCCAATTTCCCTCTTATTATTGGGCATGTAGATTGATTCCAGCTCTTTATCATTTTGTAATGCCATGATGAACATCCTTATTCATGCTTGTTTTCCTGTTTGTCTGATTATCTCCTATGAATACATTTCTTGAAGCAAGATGTTAGCAGGTATATTTGAAATTATTAAAAATGTTCTGAGCTGGTAAGATGTATCAAGTACTGATAGTTTAATAGCCCTTGTCCTGCTTTTACCAAATGTTATTTTTCTTCCCCTTTTGTTTGGTTCTCCTCTGCAGTTGCAGTACCACGCTGGTCTGGCATCTGGCCTTTTGAATCAACAGTCGTTGAAACGTTCTGCTAACCAGATGGGAGTGTCTGCTAAACGTAGACCAAAGGCTCAACCCACGACTCTCGTCTTACCGCCTCAGTGAGTGATGGGTTGGAAAAAGTTCTTTTGTCCTGGGTGAACTCTAATTTGTGCTTGTTTTTGGCTATTGGAAACTCATTTTGGCAAGATCGTTCTTTCTTTTAAAAAGGTTTCTGTTAAGATTGGAGACCGTGGTCACCTATTTTGCATAGGTCTTCAAAGAAGCAGTGATGATGCGCTTCCTAGTTTACCTGGCCTGTGTGTGTCTCTAGGACTTGAAGATCCCTCATGGCTTATTCTTTGTTTCCGTTCACACTCCCAGAGTTGGCAGCGTGTGAGTGCAGTTCTGCATATTTCACAAGTGAGGCCACTGAGGAGCACGTTTTGATAAACTGCAGGCCGTCTAGAAAATCTGGTAGCACTGGGATTAGAATCAGTGCTGGGCTCACTTGCTCTTTTTTAAAAGAGAAATGTATGTGCTCTTCTTTTTCCCAGTAGGAGGGAGAGCAGACACTGTGAAGTGTACGTTCGGATGGATGGTTTTTTCACGTGTCTGCCTCTGTGTAGCTCCCCTAGATCAGGCCACTGGCCACCACTTCCAGGACTCCCTGAGGGTTCTCACATTCCCACCCTGTACACAGGCTGCCACCTCCCTAAGTTGACCACTGTCCTGACTTTTTTGAACAGTTAATTTGCCTTGTTCTTGAACTTCATATGGATGCGATCACACATTATGTAATCTTCTATAGGAGCTGTCTTCACTCAACATAATATCTGTTAGATTGCTTGTTCTTTTTTGTTGCTGCATAGTATTCCTTTGAACATGCCGTAGATGTTCCACCCATTGGATTGGCCTTTACTCCAAACCTCAGTAGTTGAGAGCCATGGCTCACTCAGTGATGTAGAATCAGAAATTGAACACACCAGTCTTTGCTGGCAGTTTTTCCATTCCACACACAGACTCCCCTGGAAGGGGTGCCGCCTCCCAAAGGCTTGACCTGATTTTTAAACACATTGCCCAGCTCAGCCTGTTCTCCTGTTGTACCCTCTTTCCTTAATATCCTCAGTTACAAACTGCATTTTAAAGTTTCCAGTCTGAAGGGGGTTTGCAAGGGAGATTCAGTTGTTTGCCTTCACACAGGATCTCATTTATGTTATGTTTAGTTAGCAGATATTTATTATACCTCCTGTCTGCCATGCACTGTCCTCAGCTTTGGGGATACAGTCACAAGCAAGACAGACATGGTCCCATCTTCCCAAAGCTTTTGATTTACTGGGGAGGAAAGGCAAAAAGCAAGTACCCCTAAACCAATAAGTAAACCAGTACAGTAATTTCTGGTTATGGTAAGTACTTCTGAAGGGAACACATAGGATGGTAAGGAGGGGAGGCTGCTTAAAACAGGTGGTCAGAGAAGGCCTCTCCAAGGCGCTGGTGCTGGGGGAGACTTGAGAACAGGGAGGAGAAAGACCAGTGAGGAGCTGGGAAAACTACACGGCATGATTCTGGGGGGGTCTCTTCTCTCACCAGTGGATGTCATAGCCCACCATTTGTATGACTTTCAGGGTTTCTTCACCCGTAGCATTTGCTTCCAGGGTGGGATGAACATAACCAGCTGGCCTCCAGCAAGTTCCTTTCTGTCTGCCACACACACAGGCGCCATCCTTTCCAGAGCCAGCAGGGCCCGCTTCCTCGAGTGATGCAGGAAAGAGGGAGTTTTCACCATTTGGCAAAAAGCTTCCTCTGTCTGATGTTTTGCACATGTTGACTTGGCGATTCTGCACATCTCAACTTTTGGCTCTCAGAAGTCTAATGGGCCTTATAACTTGTCATCCTCCCTGCCTGGCTTGTCTACTGAGGCAGGATGTGTGGCGAGAAGTGAAAGACTTTCTAATGGTCCCACAAGACTGGAGCCAGAAGTGTTTGTTACTGTCTCCCGACAAAAGTCAGTTCGTAGTCCATCTGTTCACCATTTGTTAATTTGCATTGGCTTGAAACCTGTTTACAGGTGACATGCTATTATGAGGACACTTAGAAACTATTTTAAGCAGCAAGGCAATCAACAGACTCTGTTCTCATGCCAAGGAAAAAAAAACTGGGTGTTCACAACTGTCATTATAAATTTATAATAAATCACTCAAAATACTTAGTTTCAAAGAGAAAAGTGGTTCCCGTGCCCTAAGAACGCAGTGTTGAAATGATTTTCTATACTTGATAGCCTCTTTTCCTGTGAAAATTGACTGTAGCCTTTTCATATCCTTGAGCTTTGTGGATTCACATTATCTTGACCTCCCTTTTAGAGCAACTGTCCAGTAGGCGGGATCTATAACTAAAGGACATTGTGCTCACTTTTACTGAGCACCTACTATGTGCCACTTACTGTGTTAGTTGTCAGGAGTAGACACACCAGTATATGGCATAGCTGCTGACCTAATTGGATCATACATCATTAAAAAAAAAAAAAGAAGAAGAAACTAGTAATATATACATATTGTAGATTTTGGCAAAAATCAAAGGTTATTAAAAAAGAAAGCATAATAGTGCTGCGCCCTGATAAAGGCATTGTTAAAGTTCCGAGGGCTGCTCTGGAGTTTTTCCTATGCATGTGCAATATAGAATTTTTAAAAACAAAAACCAGCCTTTAAGAAGAATTGTCTTCTGATACTGTTCTGTATCACATCCCAACATTTATTGTAGTTGTTAGTTTTAAGGTAGTATAATTTGACCCATGGAGTATTTAAAATTGCCTGTTAATCTGCCGTGTTGTGGTTTTATCATAGGACATTTCCTCATTACAGAATTCTTACTATAAACATGGTATGACCATAAACTTTATCTTTAAGGAAATCCCTTGAACTCCCTTATAAGACAGCATCTAAATGCTCCAAGGTTGCTGCATTTTCACCCATTGCTACAAAACAAATTCCCCCCAGACTTAGTGGGTTTAACGACAATAAACATAATCCCCTATATTTCCTGTGGGTCTGGAGACTGGGAGTAACTTGGTTCAGAGCCTCTCATAACATTGCTGTCAGATAGCCAGGACCATAGCCATCTGAAAGTTGGGCCAGGGCCCAAAGGCCACTCCCAAGGTGGTCACTCATGGCTGTTGGTGGGAGACCTCAGTTCCTCCCCACACCTCTCCACAGGCTGCCTGAGTGTCCTCTGGACATGCGGTGACTCTCCCAGAGCAGGCACACTCAGAGAAGGCAAGCCGGGCAGAGCCTGTCCTTTTTATGGCCTCACCTCAAGCAATGTAGCATCAGTTCCACCTGTTCTGTGGATTAGAAATGAGCTGCCAAGTCTGACTGACGCTCGTGGGGAGGGGGTGAGGCGCTCGCTTCTGAAGGAAGGAGTGTCCAAATTTGCAGACATATTTTAAAACCACCACGATTGCCAACAAGGAGACACTGCACAGAGAGTAGGGTGGTAGGGCCTGTGAGCCCAATTCTCTTGTTTATCCAGCAAATACTTACCTGGGGCCTACAGGTGCTTGGTTCTGTGCTCCGAGCTGGGGATTTGTAGATGAATAGGATAGGATTTTCAGAGAAGGCAGTGGCACCCCACTCCAGTACTCTTGCCTGGAAAATCCCGCAGATGGAGGAGCCTGGTGGGCTGCAGTCCATGGGGTCACTGGGAGTCAGACACGACTGAGCGACTTCCCTTTCACTTTTCACTTTCATGCATTGGAGAAGCAAAGGCACTCCACTCCAGTGTTCTTGCCTGGAGGATCCCAGGGACGCAGGAGCCTGGTGGGCTGCTGTCTATGGGGTCGCACAGAGTCGGACACGACTGAAGTGACTTAGCAAGATAGGATTTTGGCTTTTGGGATGCTCCGAGTAGAAACAGAGGAACAAATGAGCAGCAAGGGATGACCATACTGCAGCATCATAGTCAAGTGTGCCAAGTCCTAAGGACTGGATCCTCACGTGCCCGAGAAGGCCATGGCAATGCTAAGAGAGGCCACGCGGGGACCAGACTTAACCGAGTCTCTCCGCTGCCGGCCGAGAGGGATGGAGGCTTCCTTGTGGAGAGCTAGGAGCTTTCTTGCATAGGCCTACAGAACTCTGAGGAAAGGGCTTATTTCTAAACAGTGGAGGAGGTGGTTAAGGGCTGGGGGCTGGTCTCCTCACTCGCCTTCCCCTAGAACTCTGTGTGCCTGTTAGTGCGGAGGCGCTGGGGCTTCTGCATTGGCTCGTGTCAGCAGTTGGGTGGTGTGGAAGCTGCTGCCCCAAAGCCTCTTCCTGAGCGTGCTGAGACCACGGTTGTGTCAAGAATGCAGGAGATTTGTACCATCATTGATGTGTTTGTTTTTAAAGTGCACTTGGCTTTAAAAGCAATAGTCTTTGAAGACTCGGATTCCATGCCTCACCACCACCCCCCACCCTCCAAGTTCCCAGAGGATTAGTGATTTGTGGGATTAACGATTCATATCTTTCTCCCCCTCCAAAGACGCTTGTAAGGAAACAAGATGCTGTTCATGATGAAAGATCTCTGATCCTATATTAGCATTCAGAGGGCCCTGGTGAAGCGACCTCACTCCCAGATTCCCGAGTGTTCTTCTTAAGTCTTTTGCAGAAGGACAGACACTATCGTTTTCATAAGGAGGCTGTGTCCCCCGTTGCTGGGTAAACATGGTTCGCCTTTCACCTTGTGGGACTGGTCTCAGTCTAGGAAGCGGCTATCGCACTTGACTGACCTGTAAGTTGCATCCGGGGATCCCTGTGTCAGCTGGCGCCTTATTTCCTTGTGCCGTCGTGGACGGCAGCTTCCGCTCTACAAGACCTTGCTCCGTGTACTCTTGTGGCAGCGTGGGGTGTTGGTTTTAATCATTGTGGCCAAGTCACACACAATCACTGTGACTCCTGGGTTTCATCAGAGGTGAAAGACCCTTGTGTGTTCTTATTTTGCACATGTAGATCTCATTTGGGTTTTTTTTTTAATACTTATTTTCATTTATTTGGCTGCACTGGCGTGTGGGATCTAGCTTCCCGACCAGGGATTGAACCCGGACCGCTGCATCGGGAGCTTAGAATCTTAGCCACTGGACCACCAGGGAAGTTCCAGGTTTCACTTAGGTTGGAAGGGAAAAAAAAGTTATTTGTTTTACAGAAAGGTTATTTTTAAAAGTATTAGCTGCCCTCCCCGCCACCACCCTGCTGGAGGTTGTGACGCCAGGTACTTTCTGGGTATCACATTATGGTTTGTGAAGAGGTCCTGCCTGTGAGACTAGGGGCGCTTCAGAGGCCGCCTTCGCTCTTCACCGGGGATGCTCCAGCCCTGCTTGCAGCCCAGAGCAGCCCTTCTGCTCATTCATGGGTCCAGTGCCCCTCACCTGCTCCCACGCGTTTCTGCAGGGGCCTCCTGTTTCTCTCCCACCCCGTCCGTGTTCCCTTTCTCCTGCTTCGTTCTTGGTTGAATGGAAATGGGCAAACCCCAGAATCATCTCCTGGGAGAACACTGACTCCTAGGACCTCCTCCATTCCCCACCCCTGCTCCTCTCTGCAGCACAACTCCTGGAAAGACTGACTGTACTTGTCCCCGGTTTCTCAGCCACCCCAGGCGACAGGCATTGGTTCCGACCCCCGTTCTCTAGCTTTGCCTCTTCTAGTGCTCCACGTAAACAGGGTCACGTGGAGCACAGTGCTTTCCCCCTGGCTTCTTTTGCACGACGTGATGTTTTGGAGATTCATTCATGGGTGTGTCAGCGCTCTGCTCGATTTTATTGCTGAACAGGATTCCTCGCTGGTCTCCGGAGCACACCAGTGGCACTTCCTCGCCGTGTGGCCTCCGCCTCAGTGTTGTCTCATGCCTCTGAGAGTGTAGGGCATCTTCACTTCCTGCCCCTGCTCTTGGATGACCTACCTCAGGTTTGAGTAACAACGACATAAAAACCACGTGCTGGGACACGTGTTGCTGGGGAGAAATGCCACTGATGGAGACAGGCACTGGCATAACGACACCGCTTGGCCACCTCAGGCTTCCAGCGTTTGAACAGCAGATTGTCTCAGTATGGCCACTGATTGGATCCTGGAAGTTGAACTGAAAGAGGCTCATATTCTGCCATTGCCTTGCACACTAGTCCTGTGAAGATATGGACTTGAAATCACACACGGTACTTGTATCAGTGACTGGATTCTCTCTAAGACACGTGGTAAGTGCTGCCTCTGCTCTTGAAAGGGAGAGGCTCCTGTTGTCTCTCGCTTAATGTGAAACTGCCGGGAGACCCGGAAGGCAAAGTGGAGACGTGGATCCGTGCTGGGCGACAATGAGGAACGAGGGGGCCCACTCTTCGTCGTCATTGACGTTGAAATCGAGAAAGGCAAATATTTGCCAGGATGAGCATACAAAACCCAGGTCTCTTCCTGTAGCTTCCTGGCCATTACATCATTCTCTCTCCTGTTGCTGATTTTCCCAGACGTTTTCTTTGAGTTTTTTTCTCAGCCGCACAGAGATGAAACTCCAGGTTTCTGTGTTTGCTTTGCTATTACAGAAGCCTTGATTTAGCCGTCATTTGATAGTGACTATGACCCTGCTTCCTTGGAGGTACCTAACCCTTCTCTTGATTACTTAGGCTTTGTTTTGTCTCCCGAGGATCTTGATATTTTGTTGAGGGCAGCATTTGGTTGTATGTTGATAGGTTTATATTTAAGTGCTTCAACTCAGATGGTGAGAGGAGCCCTGAACAGGAATGTTTGGCATCTCTTTTCATGGGAGTTTACTTTGTCTCTGAGCAAAGGAGGCTCAGATGATAAAGAATCCGCCTGCAATACAGGAGACAGGGGCGGGAAGATCCCCTGGAGGAAGACATGGCAACCCACTCCAGTATTCTTGCCTGGAGAATCCCACAGACAGAGGAGCCTGGCAGGCTACAGTTTATGGGGTTGCAAGGAGTTGGACACGACAGTGACTAAGGATTTTTCACTTTTCACTTTCAAAGCATCAGTTAATATACCACGAATGAGAAGCAAACCGATTGATTGCTGTGGGTTTTAGAAATATACAGCATCGCCTCCTATAACCCCCTCTTCCGGGTTGTTTATTTGCCAGGCCTGCACTCTCTGGGCCTCAGCTGGCGAGCAGAGCCAGTGCATTGTTGGCTGTTGCAAGTGTCCCCGAAATGAAACAGAGAACTTTGCAGCTTTTAAGTTTCCTTGAGGTTGGCAAAAAGTCATCAAAACTTAAGTAGAGATTCACAAAATTCCCCTTTCCCCTACTGGCATGTATTAAGTAACAATATTCATTAGATACCACTGAGAGGCTGTGTAATAAAGAAATAATCCTAGGCCTTGGTGGCTCTCACTCTCCAGAAGAGTTGAAATTGAGAATATAATTAAAGATTAAAACATTGTTTGCATTCTAGAACATGGAGAAATCTTCCTCTCCATTGCGGGACCATATTAATAAGGAAGAGATCAGTTTCCAATAACCAGGACTACAGAAGCTCATTTATTAACATCAGTCATATTGAAGCTGTCTGACTCGTTACTTCTTTGTCTTTTTCCTACAAGACTGGAGCTGTGTCCAGGAATAGTGAGGGATACCAGTCTTATCTCAAAAAAGAATTTATCAAAATTGATGCAGCATCCTGAATTTGGATGGGAGTGTTCACGGGGAAAGGGTGCGGCAGAGGATGAGATGGTTAGATCGCTGACTCGGTGGACGCGAATTTGAGCAAACTCCGGGTGATAGTGGAGGACACAGGAGCCTGGCGTGCCCCAGTCCACGGGGTTGGAAAGAGTCACACACGACTTAGAGACTGAACAGCAGTTCAGTGCAGGCGCTCAGTCACGTCTGAGTCTTTGCGACCCCGTGGACTACAGCATGCCAGCCTCCCTGTCCATCACCAACTCCCGGAGTTCACTCAAACTCATGTCCATTGAGTCGGTGATGCCATCAAACCATCTCATTCTCTGTCATCCCCTTCTCCTCCCACCTTCAATCTTTCCCAGCATCAGGGTCTTTTCAGATGAGTCAGTTTTTTGCTCATTGGCCAAAGTATCGGAGTTTCAGCTTCAACATCAGTCCTTCCAACGAATATTCAGGACTCATTTCCTTTAGGATGGACCGGTTTGATCTCCTTGCAGTCCAAGGGACTCTCAAGAGTCTTCTCCAACACCACAGTTCAAAAGCATCAATTCTTCGGTGCTCAGCTTTCTTCACAGTCCAACTCTCACATCCATACATGACCACTGGAAAAACCATATCCTTGACTAGACTGACCTTTGTTGGCAAAGTACTGTCTCTGCTTTTTAATATGTTGTCTAGGTTGGTCATAACTTTTCTTCCAAGGAGTAAGCATCTTTTAACTTCATGGCTGCAATCACCATCTGCAGTGATTTTGCAGCCCAAAAAATAAAGTCAGCCACTGTTTCCACTGTTTCCCCATCTATTTGCCATGAAGTGATGGGACCAGATGCCATGATCTTGTTTTTCTGAATGTTGAACCTTAAGCCAAGTTTTTCACTCTCCTCTTTCACTTTCAGCAAGAGACTCTTTAGTTCTTCTTCGCTTTCTGCCGTAAGGGTGGTCTGAGGTTATTGATATTTCTGCATGTCTGAGGTTATTGATATTTCTCCCGGCAGTCTTGATTCCAGCTTGTGCTTCATCCAGCCCAACATTTCTCATGATGTACTCTGCATATAAGTTAAATAAGCAGGGTGACAATATACAGCGTTGATATACTCCTTTCCCGATTTGGAACCAGTCTGTTGTTCCATGTCCAGTTCTAACTTGCTTCCTGACCTGCATACAGATTTCTCAAGAGGCAGGTTGGGTGGTCTGGTATTCCCATCTCTTTCAGAACTTTCCACAGTTTGTTGTGAGACTGAGCAAAAGCAACCTCAGTATGGCGCTTCAGTTCTGTAATTCACTGTATTCCTCTGTTTGTCAAAAAATAATTTTCACGCTGTCAGGTTCAGCCAGTTTCTTATGCAAAAATAAAAAGTTGATAGGAACTTGTGTACCTACCTGTGTTGAGGTTGTGTCATTGAGGCTGGGAAAGAGGCAAGAACACCATAAAATGTTGTCAGACCATCTTGACATGGTGACAAAAGAAACCTCGGCAGTCAGATACCTTGTACTCCGAGCTCCTTGCAGCCCACTGCACCCTGGACCTCAGAGAAGAGCCTGGGCCTTGCCCAGTTGGATTGTAAAAGTGTAACTGCACAAGCACCGTTTCATTTTCTCTCCGCTTTTTTGTTGCTGTTCACATTTGTTTGTTTTCCATGTGCCTCAGAATCGAATCTGAAGGCATTCAAGGCCAAGGGTGCGGGATAGTCTTGTGCATCCAGGCGCCGCTGTCGCCTGTTCCTGCTCTCTAGAGCTTTTGAGGGCCCAGAGAAGATGCTGTCAGTAATAGTTCTTGAAATGTCCTTTTTTATGTTTATTCCTAGTGTTATTGGCAGGTGGAGGAGGAGAATGTGGTTCAGCGACTGGGCAGAAACTCTCCGCTCCCGGCTCTGTACAGCTTGCATTTGGTAGCCAAATGCCTCTGGCTTTGCCACTCTCTGCCTTGTGTTTTGTTGAGACTGGAAACTCCCTGGGGACCAGGGCTCCCTGCATCCCCTTCCTGCCTGGTCTTGGCTCCCCTGAGTGAACCAGCCCTGAAGGCTAGTTCCCCTCTGTGCCTCCCTCCCCGCTCCCCGCCCAGCTGCTGAGGCAAGAATGTCTTTTTACAAGATGCGCTGGTCATCATCCTTTATACTGCTCATGGCTCTCAGTAAACTGGAAGCGTTGAGCATTGGGTATTTAAGTGGATGGGAACCAGGACTTCTCCACTGGTTAGGAGTCCGCCTGCCAGTGCAGGGGACACGGGTTTGATCCCTGGTCCGGGAAAATTGCATGTGCCTCAGGGCAGCTAAGCCTGTGCGCCACCGTGACAGGAGCCCACACTCCAGAGCCTGCACACAGCAGCTAGTGAGCAGTCCTCGTCACTGTGCCTGGAGAAAGCCTGAGCACAGCAACGAAGACCCAGCACAGCCGGAAGTTTAAGAAGTCAGTGGCTGAGAACCAGGTGCAGGGGTGCCTGCAGGTGAGCATGCGAAGATGACTCTGCTGTGTTGGGGGGACAGGATTGGATCTGCAGGCTCCGGCAGCAGGCAGGGCCAGAAAGGCAGGCGGAGGCCTCATAGCGGCCACCGCTGGGGGCAGCAGGCCCTGGGGGCTCATGAGCAGGCCTGGTGTGTGCAAAGTGGTGTTTTAGGACAATTAATCAAGTGGAAGAATGCAGCTAAATAAGGTAGTTCTTTGTAGCTGTTAAAAAGATAATTGGTTCATGTTACTTATCTTTTATCCCTCTGTTTGGGCAGGAGAAAAATTTCCAGGAGAAATAAACGAGGAATCCCTCATAAATATTAATGTAAAAATCTGTCTATGGAGAATAAATATAGGGACATTTTGCTTTAAATGCTCTATGTCATTGTGCTTCATTAGCATATGTGTTGTGAAAGATCCTCCTTTCCCCTTGAGAAAACCGTATTTAGTTCAGCTAATAGCTGCCTGCTGAGAGCCGCAGTTTGTCAGATCCTTGTACTTCAGACGGCCAGGAGAGCTGCTGTGCTCCGTGTCAGCCGGCTGGTTTCCTGGGCTCTCCGTCCTCAGGAGTGCTGGGCCCCGGCAGGAAGCCAGCAGCAAGTCCTGGATCCAGTCTCGTTTTCTGGATCCTTTTTCTGGACCTTTGCTTCATGCCTGGGTTCCTAGTGTGTCCACGTGCACGTGTGAGTGCACAGACACACGTACTTGTGTTTTGTACTCTTCAGTTTGCAGGCATTCATCAGGCCCTCGCTGTACGCTAGGCGTGTGCTTAATCAAGCTGGAACTGTAAGGTGTTCAAGTACTCCTGTCTGTATAAACAGACAGAAAAGAGGACGAGTTGCCTGTGAAGCTGGTTAGGTTGGAGGCCCCCACAAGCCTCGGGAGAAACAATATGATGGACTTGCCTACACTCCATGCCTCCCACTTCTCAAAAGTGTTGGGGAGGAGACTTCCCCTGGGGTCCAGCCAAAAAAAAAGTCCTCTTCATTATAGGGGACTGGAATGCAAAAGTAGGAAGTCAAGAGCTACCTGGAGTAACAGGCAAATTTGGCCTCAGCATACAAAACGAAGCAGATCAAAGGCTAACAGAATTTTGCCAAGAGAATGCACTGGTCATAGCAAACACCCTCTTCCAAGAACACAAGAGAAGACTCTACACATGGGCATCACCAGATGGTCAATACCTAAATCAGATTATTTATATTCTTTGCAGCCAAATGTAGAGAAGCCCTATACAGTCAGCAAAAACAAGACCGGGAGCTTACTGTGACTCAGATCATGAACTTCTTATTGCCAACTTCAGACTTAAATTGAAGAAAGTAGGGAAAACCACTAGACCATTCAGGTATGACCTAAATCAAATCCCTTATGATTATACAGTGGAAGTGACAAATAAATTCAAGGGATTAGATCTGATAGAGTGTCTGAAGAACTATGGATGGAAGTTCATGACATTGTACAGGAGACAGGGATCAAGACCATCCCCAAGAAAAAGTAAAGCAAAAAGGCAAAATGGCTGTCTGACGAGGCTTTACAAATAGCTGAGAAGAGAAAAGACAGGAAGGGCAAAGACGAACAGAAAAGATATATCCATTTGAATGCAGAGTTCCAAAGAATAACGAGGAGAGATAAGAAAGCCTTCTTCAGTGACCAATGCAAAGAAATAGAGGAAAACAGCAGAATGGGAAAGACTAGAGATCTCTTCAAGAAAATTAGATACCAAGGGAACATTTCATGCAAAGATGGGTACAATAAAGGACAGAAACAGTGTGGACCTAACAGAAGCAGAAGATATTAAGAAGAGGTTGCAAGAATGCACAGAAGAACTATACAAAAAAGATCTTCATGATCCAGATAACCACGATGGTGTGATCACTCACCTAGAGCCAGACATCCTAGAGTGCGAAGTCAAGTGGGCCTTAGGGAGCATTGCTAAGAACAGGGCTAGTGGAGGTGATGGAATTCCAGTGGAGCTATTTCAAATCCTAGAAGACAATGCTGTGAAAGTGCTGCACTCATATACCAGCAAATTTGTAAAACTCAGCAGTGGCCACAGGACTGGAAAAGGTCAGTTTTCATTCCGATCCCAAAGAAAGGCAATGCCAAAGAATACTCAAACTACTGCACAATTGCGCTCATCTTACATGCTAGCAAAGTAATGCTCAAAATTCCCCAAGCCAGGCATCAACAGTACACGAACCATGAACTTCCAGATGTTCAAGCTGGATTTAGAAAAGGCAGAGGAACCAGCGATCAAATTGCCAACATCTGCTGGGTCATTGAAAAAGCAAGAGAGTTCCAGAAAGACATCTACTTTTGCTTTATTGACTACGCCAAAGCCTTTGACTGTGTGGATCACAGCAAACTATGGAAAATCCTTAAAGAGGTAGGAATACCAGACTACCTGACCTACCTCCTGAGAAATCTGTATGCAGGTCAAGTAGCAACAGTTAGAACCAAACATGGAACAACGGACTGGTTCCAAATTGGGAAAGGAGTAAGTCAAGGCTGTATATTGTCACCCTGCTTATTTAATTTCTATGCAGAGTATATCATGATAATTGCTGGACTGGATGAAGCACAGGCTGGAATGAAGATTGCTGGGAGAAATATCAATAACTTCATATATACAGATGACACCACCCTTATGGTAGAAAGTAAAGAAGAACTAAAGAACCTCTTGATGAAAGTAAAGAGGAGAGTGAAAAAGCTGGCTTAAAACTCAACATTCCAAAAACTAAGATCCTGGCATCCAGTTGCAGCACTTCATGGCAAATAGATGGAGAACCAATGGAAACAGTGGCAGGCTTTTACTTTTTGGGCTACAAAATCACTGCAGATGGTGACTGCAGCCATGAAATTAAAAGACGTTTGCTCCTTGAAAGAAAAGCTGTGACCAACCTAGACAGCCTATTCAAAAGCACAGACATTACTTTGTCAACAAAGGTCCGTCTAGTCAAGGCTATGGTTTTCCCAGTAGTCATGTATGGATGTGAGAGTTGGACTATAAAGAAAGTTGAGTGGAGAATAATTGATGCTTTTGAACTGTCGTGTTGGAGAAGACTCTTGAGAGTCCCTTGGACTGCAAGGAGATCCAGCCGGTCCATCCTACAGTCCTGAATATTCATTGGAAGGACTGATGTTGAAGCTGAAACTCCAATATTCTGGCCACCTGATGTGAAGAGCTGACTCATTTGAAAAGACCCTGATGCTGGGAAAGATTGAGAGCAGGAGGAGAAGGGGACAACAGAGGATGAACTGGTTGGATGGCATCACCGAGTCAATGGACATGAGTTTGAGCAAGTTCCAAGAGTTGGTGATGGACAGGGAGGCCTGGTGTGCTGCAGTCCTGGGGCCACAAAGAGTCACACACAGGTGAGCGACTGAATTGAACTGAACTGAACTGAATCATGGGCACTGGGTCATGATACCTTCATACTGTCAAT
>NW_011494947.1:1568885-1576351 GCF_000754665.1 Bison bison bison
ATTATAATATACTGTTTTTGTCTACTTTTGTGTATATTTTAAGTTTTTTCAGTGTTTTTTTTTTTTCTTATTTAAATATGAAGCTTGGGAGCTTGGATTATTGTTGAAGAAGTGGAGTTTCAGTGTGGGGATGGTAGGAGAAGTCTTGGGAGTGGGTGCCATCTACCAGGGGCGGTGGAGGGAGCGCCGAGGGGAGGGCACACAGGGAAGGTGCTGGCGAAGGACACTGTCACCCTTCCCAGCCCTGCCCTGCCCCGCCGCCAGGGCACCTCAGCCCTTTGCTGTCAGGTTCTGGCCCCAGCCTCACTCTCAGCTGATCTGTCCTATATTTATCTCAGGCCCTTTGTGACACAGACTAAAATTTAAGACTCCATGTCTTCCATAGATACTGAATCAAAGAGAAATTGCATAAAGTGGAAAACTATAATAAGGAACCTGGCCATTAAGCACCAAGTCGAATGTGGCAGCCTGCGAGATCAGTTTAAACTTATATTTCATTGCATCCTCTAATTGCATTTCTCCTTTACAAGGTGATTTTATCTAGGAAGACAGCTGTCTAGTGTGGTTATTACATCACTCCGGCCAGTCCTAGGCAAAGGAAGAAAAGAAATGGTGGTTGTATAGTACACTCATCAAATAGAAGTTGGGTCTTTTTTTAAATCCCTTTTTGCGTAACAAAGAGAGGTTCAGGATTGTTAATATTTCACAGGATGCCTTTCCCAATCCACAGTGGTTCTAAGTGAAGCTTTTTTTTCGTTTCTTTGCTCTTTCTTGGAATGGACAGTCATTTCAGCGGTCTCTTGAAGGGTGTCTCTTCTTTCTGTGCCGTTGAGGCTATTAGTAACCTGTAGATTTTGACCCAGAAAGTCCCTGTTTAGAGTCATAATGGTCTCTCTTCATCTTTCCTGAAAACTGCTCTGTTAGCTCTGACCGGTACAGTGACCTCAGTAACGTGGAAACACGAAATGGCTTTGTCTATTAGTTTGAGTCTTCTGGGGCAGAATGGATTTTGATCTGGGGTACCAATCACTTTGATAGTCCTCATTTATGGCAGAGTCCCAGGGTTTGTTTTTTTTTTAATGATAAAACACAAAAAACAACCTGAGAGACCTTTTTCCAGCCTAGATTAGACTTATTTCTAGCTTCCTGAAACTTGAGTATCGTCTCCTTAAGTGTGCTTAGCATGAAGGAATTGGTCATGGTCTTTCCGTTTGGAAAGTTTTTCAACCCGGATTCAGCTCTGAGCTCAGGGCCCGCTGGTCCTTAGGATGAGCTGTCAAGGTCAGTCCTCACTCTAGACATTCTGACAGCAGGGTAGTACTGATCTGGAACGGGATCCCGAGAAAAGGGACCCGTGGGCCAGGTGTGGGGGCCAGCTCTTCCTCGGAGTGAGGGAGCCTTTGGAGCAGTGATTCCCACCCCAGATGCACGTTAGAATTTTACTGGGAGCCCTCTGTGGGGAGAGGCCCAGACACTCACATTCTTAAACAGCTCCCAGGGGGATCCCTGTTTGCACCTGAGATTCAGGACTCCTGCTCCAGGAGGGGTGAAGGGACACTCCAGGGACAGAGCTATCTTGTCAGAACATCTGCAAGATGAGGGGAATAACTGTTGTGGGGAAGAATTGGGGAGAGCCTGTTTGCTTAAGGCCACCAACAAGAACCTGCTGCAATTTAAAACTCAGAAAAAGGTGCATCCTGACTTGGTTGCTCATCAGTTCCCAGATATATCGTATGTCTCAATACCTGACTTCTCTGACCAGCTTTATTGAGCTTTGTGGCTCTTTGGTCCACAGAGTAAGGTAGTCTGGTGATCCTTTACTTTTTTCCTTTAAATGTATTTTTATATTAGTGGTTTGGTCCTTCAGATTAAATTGCAGTCTACAACGAAGCATGTTGCATTGTCATTTTGTACACTTTTAAAGGTATTGCTATAAATTAGAAGTATACAATTTAGTTTATTGTTAGTCTGATATATATTACTTTTCATTATAGCATTTTTGAACAACTTTATTGGGGTGTACAAAAAATACAGTAAGTTGCATGTGTATAAAGTATGTAATTTTTGACACTCGTGAAACCGTCACCTTATCATAATCAAGATAATGAACATATTCCTCACCCCTGCATTTCCTCACACCCCTTTGTCATCTTGCTCACCCTTTACCTCCATCCCTTCACAGCCTCTGAACTGCTTTTAGTTGCTATGGATTAATTTGCATTTTCCAGAAGTTTATATAAATGGAATCATAGTATATACTCTTTTTTCATTGTGACAATTTTTACTCAGCATTGTTTTGAGATTAATCTATATTGTTGCAGGTATCAATCGATCATTTGTTTTTATTGCTGAATTGTGTTCCACTGAATGGATATACCGCCACTCATTTATTCCTGTTGCTGAACATTTTCATTGATTCCAGTTTTTGACTACTGCAAATAGAGCCAGTATAAACATTCATGCTCAAGTCTCTGTATGGACATGTGCTTTCATTTCCTCCTGGGTAAGCTCTTAAAGAGTACAATATCTAGGTCAAATGGTAGGTGTATGTTTAATTTTTTAAGAAATTGCCTAACAGTTTTCCAAAGTGACTGTAGCATTTTCCGTTCCTGCCAGCAGGGCATGAGAGTTCCAGTTGCTCCCTGTCCTCACCAACACTTGGCATAATCAGTCTTTTTAATGTTAAACATTCTAATAAGTGTGCAGTGGTATCTCATTGTGGTTTTAACCTGCAAATTTCCTTAATGACTAACGATGTTGAGCATCTTTCTTGTGCTTATTCACTGTATATGTATCTTCTTTGGCAAAGTACAAACATTTGAGAAATGAAAGTTTCCTTTGATGGCTTTGAAGATGCCTTAATATAGAGCCTATCATAGATGTTACTATATATTGCCTGATTGGTGCGTATCTGTCAGGTACCTACTGTGTGCTCATCATGCTACCAGTTGCTCTGGGGAATTGAGAGGTAATAGTAGTCAGGACCTTGGGGATCAAACACTGCAGGTTTTACTTGAACGTTTCATGGTGTTTCTTCACCTTGTCCATCTTCTTTCCTGTGCTTGTGTCATGGCTGTGGGTCTGGAGTTGATTGGTGCTGAAGAATAGGTATTTAATTCAGTTCGTGCTGACTTTTCTGGTAAGGGTACTGGTCTCTGAGCCACTGCGGTCTAGACTCTTGCTGTCCTTTATCTTTAATTGGTATTTATTTATGGTCTGCTCTGCTTTTGTTAATTTTAAAAATAAAATCTGACGTCCATAATGCCAGATGCCGGATATCCAGTGATGAATAAACCTTTCTTTAAAGAACTTAGAGTGTCCTGAGGAGACAAGTGCAGAGGCTGTTAGAACTCAAAAGGACATGAAATCAACTCCAGGGAACCAGGAATGCTCTCTGGATGATATGGACTCAGAAAAGCTGAAATTCCCTATAAACAGACTTAAATATAATGTTGATGGCTCGTATTAGAACAGCCTAAGACAGGCCTACTGGGCTTCCCAGGTGGCTCAGTGGATAAAGAATCTGCCTGCATTGCAGGAGATGCAAGTTTGATCCCTGGGTTGGGAAGATCCCCTGAAGAAGGGAGTGGCTACCCACTCTAGTGTTCTTGCCTGGAGAATGCCATGGACAGAGGAGCCTGTAGGGTCCATGGGGTTGCAGAGAGTCAAAGAGTTGGCTACAGCTGAAGTGACTGGACGCGCACACAGCAAGACAGGTCCACTGCCCGGTACTTCCTAAGAGGAAGGGGTAGAGGTAAGACTCTAGAAGTAGAAACTGCTGGGTTGGACCACCCCATTTCACTTCTCACTCTTCTACCCTGGTCCACTCCCGGAGCCCACTTCCTGAAGTAGTGGAGAGAGACCGATCCCTTCAGCTCTCTGGGAGACTCGCAGGGGCCTAGAGCAGCTGCCTGTGTCCCTGGTCCTGGGGCCCCGCGATGTGGAGATCGGCAGGCTGCTGTGATGGTGGGCCTGAGACCCAGTGCTGCCTTCTCCGGCTCTCTTTCTGAGGTGGTGGTTCTCCCTGCTCTCTATCATCCTTGTCCCTAGAAAGCTTGTAGGATTCTTTGTTCTCCCCCCACTATTTAATCACCCCGGCAGTGGACCTTGCCAGGCTTCAGATGAAGCTTGTATAGTCTGCAAGTGCCGGTGGGCGCTCAGGAGGACAGAGCCGCCGTTGGTGGTCCCCTGGCGTGCTCTGACCGCAGACCGACTCCATTATGCACTGCTGAGCTGGGTGTCCTCACACCCCCTCCGTCTCCCCTACCCTGCTGCATTTGGGGCTCAGGCACAGACATTCGCAGGGAGATCTTTCAATGAAATGTTAATTCTTGGCTCTAAGAACTTTGTTTTTGTACGATTGCCCCAGTTTCCCCCCACCCACCCCCTGAGTTAGATTTGCTGGGACTTAAATGTCTCCAGAGAAGAAACCTAGGGGTTTTTAGCCGTAGATTTAATATCCTGTCCCCTCTCCCATCCTAGCTCCACCCGTTGCAGCTCCACTCATGTTTCCTGGGGTCCGTTCCTTCCACTCATCTGCTCCTACTGTTACATCTCAGTGCCCCAAAGAGGAAATCCTCAGAAGTCTCTCACAGTCTTAAATAAAATTTCATTTCATTTTTATCATATTGTTAAGCCAATGTAAATCCCAAGCACAGTAGCTCCAAAAAGGCGTTCATTTCCTATCTGACACATAACAAAATAGATTTAAATTTTTGTTGTTGTTGTTGACTTGAGCACCTTGGGAAAAGTAAAATAAAATAACTGAAATTAAGTAAATAAAAGGCACCAAATCCCTTTTCCTTCTCTTGGCCTAAACTCTCGTCTTCTATTGTCAGTTAAAATGGATCCCCCACTCCAGATGTGTCGTGCACAGAACCCAACTTCACAGATCAGGTGTGGGGCCAGGGTGGGGTTTTATAAGTTAACTTCCTCTTTCTTTTAAAAGATTTTTGTTGTTGTTGCACTTTTTTAACAAAGGGCACTTAAATATTTAACGGTCTCCTAAGACCAATTAATTCAATACAGTTCATCCAGCAGACATTTAGACAGCATGTGGCGTTGTCCTCCCCATTAAGGCGGCTCTGATGTTGTTGAGGACCGTGTCTAGAGTGTCATGAAAGCCCAGACTCAGAAGAGCCAGGAGGCAGCTGCTTCCCCCAGATCATTTCACTGTGAAGAAAGCCAAGGGTGCAGGTAGGGAGGTATTTCTCCTGAACAAGTCACAGGGGTTCTTAGCAGCAGAGCCAGGACTGGACCGTGTTGATTGTTCTGCCCCTCTGATGCTCCTGCTGGTATTCTGCTGCTGTCTCCTGACTTGGTGGGTGGTGGCAGTGGAGGAGGAAGAGAGAGAGAAACCTCAAAAACAAGATACAAAAAAACCGTGGGAATTTCCCTGGCGGTCTAGAGAGTCGGACCCTGAAGAAGGCTGATTGTCAAAGAATTGATGCTTCTGAATTGCGGTGCTGGAGAAGACTCTTGAGAGTCCCTGGGACAGCACGGAGACCAAACCAGTCAATCCTAAAGGGAATCAACCCTGACAGTTCATTGGAAGAACTGATGCTGATGCTCCCATACTTTGGCCACCTGATGCAAAGAGCTGACTCATTGGAAAAGACTGTGATGTTGGGAAAGACTGAGAGCAGGAGAAGGGGGCAGCAGAGGAGGAGATGGTTAGATGGCAGTGGACGTGAATTGAAGCAAACTCCCGGAGATAGTGAAGGACAGGGAAGCCGATGTGCTGCAGTCCAGGGGGCCACAGAGTCGGACAGGACTTAGCGACTGAATAACAACAACCAGTGTTTAAGGCTGGAGCTTTCATGCTGTGGACCCATGTTAGATCCCTGCTTGGGGAACTAAGATCCCACAACCCCATGGTGTGGCCAGGAAAAAAAAAAAGACATCTTTTCTAGGTAATGTTTTTGGATGGTGTCGTAGAATCGCCACACCTGTTTGCTGTTCTGAGATTTCCCACATGGGTTACTTTGCTGATTGCTCTTTGAGTCTTGTGTGTGTGCCTCATGGAGGCCACGCAGCCCATTGCTTCTGGTTCTTTGCAAGAAGGGGACAGTTTCAGCATTTGTGTGCTGAGAATTCCAGCTTTCTGCACCAGTGCTCCTTGTGGCCCTGGAGCTATGCCCTGTTAGCACTGCTTTTTGGCAGAGAAACAATACTTTTATCAGCCAGTACGAACAGATATTTCTGTTCTACAAATGAGCTCAGATTTATAGACTCAAGGTTCAAAGAAAGGAGGTGAGAGATCACCAGCCACAGCTGAATCTACAGCGAGGAAAGAGATAGCATCAGGCTGGTTCATAACGAAAGCCAGTGCACAAGGCAGCCGTTCAATTCTGGCAGTTTTTTCCTCTGAGAGGTATTGTCACCCTTCTGCCTTTACCTTGTCCAGTGTCTCCCAGCTGGGTGGTGGTGGGACTCCAGAGCCCACGCGTCTGAGCTGCATTCACCTCTGTCATCGATCAGGTGTTGTGGGAGCAGATGCTGAGATGGAGTTTGGGGTGCAGTGTATGTATTAGGGAGCAACACCTGTCTGAGGAAGGAGGACAGAGCAGGATTGGGCAGGGGAAGATGGTAAACTGTGATGAGCCCTGACAGAGCCTGGGCCAACCCGGGAGATCTCTGGAGCGCACATTGCCTCTCAGAGCCGTCCTGCATCGGCCAGAAGCCTCGGCCTTCTCATCCTTCCTGGCTCAGCCCCGGATGCAGGTGGCTCCAGGAGGGCCAGGACTGTCCCTGGGTGAGCTGGCAGCTGGGAACCAAGCGCTGACTGCACTCCCCTAGCCGGGCAGCATGCTCCTCCTTGATGAGGGGATCGCCGCGGGTCCTTGTCAGCCACACCACCATCACTGTTCGGCTCAGCGCTGGTCTCTGCTGCTGGAGTTTGGACGTTTGCTGGCCTCAGTAGCTATTACGATAGCAACTTTTCTAAGTACAGGTCTGTGCTATCGGGCCACTGCTTCCATGGGTCCACCATGCTGACAGCGGTCGACTGACAGTAACTGCTCAGGTCACATTGTCCCCTTGGGTGTTCAGTGCTCTTCCGTGCTTGGTGATATAAGGGTCTCCCACCCTTCCTGCCCACCTCCTTGTGTTCGTGCATGTCTGCACCCTAGACTTAAAAAAAAAGATATTTAGGCCGTGCTGAAGTGACTTAGCAGTAGCAGTAGCAGTGTGTTTTAAAGGAGAAGGCAATGGCACCCCACTCCAGTACTCTTGCCTGGAAAATCCATGGACAGAGGAGCCTGATAGGCTGCAGTCCATGGGGTCGCTAAGAGTCGGACCCGACTGAGCGACTTCACTTTCACTTTTCACTTTCATGCACTAGAGAAGGAAATGGCAACCCATTCCGGTGTTCTTGCCTGGAGAATCCCAGGGACTGGGGAGCCTGGTGGGCTGCCGTCTATGGGGTCGCACAGAGTCGGACACGACTGAAGCGTCTTAGCAGCAGC
>NW_011494947.1:1576460-1579666 GCF_000754665.1 Bison bison bison
GCGTGGGTCTTCAGTTGTGGTGTGGGAACTCTTAGTTGTGGCGTGTGCAGTCTCGCTCCCTGACCGGGGTGGGACCCAGGCCCCCTGCACGGGGAGTGAGGAGTCTCAGCCACTGGACCACCAGGAACGTCCCTGCACCTTAGACTTTCTTGTGCTGACCTTCCAGTCTTTCCCTCTAGGCCCTTGACCAAATGACTGGACCACTTGTCACTGCCCATAAGCCCGTGGATCGTCTAACCTGTGCCCCTGGCTCTCCATACACGGTCGACACCTTGCTACAACTGCTCAGCGCCTTACCGGTCAGGAGGCCTCTCTCCCTGCTGGCTTTGTGCCCCTCCTGAACAAGGCTATACTATAGCTGCCGGGCACTTCTGGCTTGCATCCACAAAAGGCAGGCTTGGGCTTCTTCCTCCTCCTCTGGATGATCCGTGGGGTGCCCTGTAGAGACCAGTACAAGGTGCAGAAGGGAGGCTGAGGCCACGCGGGTGCCTGGAGCCGGAGGCCTGCAGTTCTGCCCGTGCTTCGTCCGGGGTGTACTGCTGCTCTCTCCGCGCTGGCGGTGGCTGGGCCTGAGCAGCCTGACGACTGGGTGCGTCTGACAGCACCAGCGAGCTGCACCAGACGTGGTGCTCCTTTCCCCGTGCTGAGAGACGCGGCGCTCCTTTCCCCGTGCTGAGAGACGCGGCGCTCCTTTCCCCGTGCTGAGAGACGCGGCGCTCCTTTCCCCGTGCTGAGAGACGCGGCGCTCCTTTCCCCGTGCTGAGAGATGCGAGACGCGGTCGCTCGTGTTTTACTTTATATAGGTGTAAGGGGCTGTGAAAGGTCTGAGACTTTTACTGGCCTCTCCCCCCACCCCTTTTCAAGCTAAAATGTTAGCTTATCGCGGTTACATGATGCTGACAGAAGTCCCAGCAAAAGGAGTAGCCAGACTGTCAGCAGGGTCTTGTTGGGCCCCCTGAACCCCATGAGGGGTGATGTCGGTGTCCCCAGATGGATGCCTGCATTCACAGTGGGTTACATCACAGGAAGGGACACTGAGTCTGGGAACTCACTGCCTTAGGGCAGCCTGTCAGCTGCTTGCTCTTTATTTGCAAGGAGATGTTATCTTATCCCTTGAGGCTGCTCACAGCAAACAGGACCTTGAGAGACGCCCCAGACCAAGAGTGCTCTGGGCCCCACGTTCTCAGCGTACCAGTAGATGTGTGGGGTGTGGGAAGCCTGCAGAGGGCTGTCTCTACAGTAAGGCGTCCTGCCACGCATCCGGCCTCTGGACCCCTAAACGTTTTCATGGATGGGGAAGACAGCACGTGTTTCACCAAGGCCTCCAACTACTTGGCCGCCTCGTGTTCATCTGACTTGCTCAGCAGTGTGTCATTATGTCATGGATCCCTGTGATGATCAGAGAAAAGTCCAGGCATCCAGACATCTCTTCCTACTGTATTATGACAGAGGGCAGAAGTCTGCCCTCAGGCAGAGCTGTGAATGTACACTGTTTTGTGGAATATGGACTGTTTCTGATCTTTTTTTGATTGATTGAAATAAAAAAGTGCATTCACTAAATCAATGACTTTGTATAATCAGACATAGTGTTACTGTGTCCTAGGAAAGATGCTACAGAGAAGGCGGTGGCACCCCACTCCAGTACTCTTGCCTGGAAAACCCCATGGACGGAGGAGCCTGGTGGGCTGCAGTCCATGGGGTCGCTGAGAGTCGGACACGACTGAGCAACTTCACTTTCACTTTTCACTTTCATTCGTTGGAGAAGGAAATGGCAACCCACTCCAGTGTTCTTGCCTGGAGAATCCCAGGGACGGGGAAGCCTTGTGGGCTGCCGTCTATGGGGTCGCACAGAGTCAGACACGACTGAAGCGACTTAGCAGCAGCAGCAGCGGGAAAGAAGCTACATCTGACACAGTGGCTGTGGTCAGGGCTGTCTTCCTGGTTGACCTCTCAGTAGTCCACAGTCTTCCTCCAGTATCCATCTGGTTTCTGCAGGATTCCTCCAGTATCCATCTGGTTTCTGCAGGATTCAGGCTGGCGAATTAAACCCGCCTGGGCAGGATGGGAACCACTGCCCCTGCATCCAGTTTCTGCTGTTGCCCTGGGATGCAGTGTTATTTTTGATTTTCTATCTTGGCTGGGAGACAGGGGAGGGGCAGGGCAGAGTGGTATCAACCTTGTACTTGGCCTTCTCCACTCTGATAGGTCTTACCCACAGACCAAGGACCTAATGCCGTGGTTGTGTCAACTGCCAAGTACGTTCATCTCAACTGCGAGCTTCCAGCTGGTCTGTAGACGCCGTGGACAAACCCACTATAAATGGGGCCTGGGCTCGGGCTCCATCTACTTCCTGGCCCTCACGCACCTCTATTTTTAACAGGGAGAGAGCGATGAAGCTGTAGGTCTCTGGGAACTGGTGTTAATGCGGAACAGTGGCTCTCTATAGCTGACACTGACCCAGAATGAGTGGACTACTGGAGGCTGACTGTGATGCCCACAGCCCGGCAGCCAGGCCTTCCCAAAGGGCAGCTGAGAGGTGTGGCCCCTGTCTGCCTTAATCTTCCTTAGCCATGAGACTGTTGCTGTATGGCCAGGACCCAGAATCTTCTTTGCACGAGCATACCTTGGAGAGTCAGAGGTTTGGTTCTGGACAACCCCAATAAAGTGAGTATCACAATAAAGTAAACCACATGTGTTTTTGGTTTCCCAGTGCATATAAAAGTTACATTTACACATAGTGTAGTCTCTTAAGTGCAATAACATTATGTCTAAAAAAACAATGTGCATACCTTATTTCAGTTCAGTCGCTCAGTCGTGTCCAACTCTTTGCAGCCCCATGAATCACAGCACCCTAGGCCTCCCTGTCCATCACCAACTCCTGGAGTTTACTCAGATTCACGTCCATCGAGTCGGTGATGCCGTCCAGCCATCTCATCCTCTGTCGTCCCCTTCTCCTCCTGCCCCCAATCCCTCCCAGCATCAGAGTCTTTTCCAATGAGTCTTCGCATGAGGTGGCCAAAGTATTGGAGTTTCAGCTTTAGCATCAGTCCTTCCAATGAACACCCAGGACTGATCTCCTTTGGGATGAACTGGTTGGATCTCCTTGTAGTCCAAGGGACTCTCAAGAGTCTTCTCCAGCACCACAGTTCAAAAGCATCAATTCTTCAGTGCTCAGCTTTCTTCACAGTCCAACTCTCACATAGATG
>NW_011494947.1:1579766-1581941 GCF_000754665.1 Bison bison bison
TGGTTGGATCTCCTTGTAGTCCAAGGGACTCTCAAGAGTCTTCTCCAGCACCACAGTTCAAAAGCATCAATTCTTCAGTGCTCAGCTTTCTTCACAGTCCAACTCTCACATCCGTACATGACCACTGGAAAAACCATAGCCTTGACTAGATGGACCTTTGTTGGCAAAATAATGTCTCTGCTTTTTAATATGCTGTCTAGGTTGGACATAACTTTCCTTCCAAGGAGTAAGCGTCTTTTAATGTCATGGCTGCGATCACCATCTGCAGTGATTTTGGAGCCCCCAAAAATAAAGTCTGACACTGTTTACACTGTTTCCCCATCTTATTTCCCATGAGGTGATGGGACCAGATGCCATGATCTTAGTTTTCTGAATGTTGAGCTTTAAGCCTTAAAAATACTTTATTGAAAATTCCCTGGTATTTCAGTGGTTAGGACTTAGTGCTTTCAGTACTGGAGCCTGGGTTTGATTCCTGGCTGAGGATCTAAGATTCTGCAAACTTCATGGCACAGCCAAAAAAATTTAAAAAACACCTAACTTTCTTGTTAAAAAATGCTAACCATCATCTGACAACACAGGGTTGCCCCAAACCTTCAATTTGTGAAAATGCAGTATCTGCAAAGCTCAGTGAAGCAAAGCGCAATAAAACGAGGCATTCCTGTATAACCTTTCAACGTGGTAAATAAGGGTTTGCGAGGGGAAAGCTTGACTGTTTTGTTTTTTAATGAATACCAAATGATGTTAAACTGCTGTGCTGTTTATTAATCAGCAGACGTATATAAGGCATGGTGGTAGACTCTGGGAACAGAGAGAACCCTTGTTCCTAGATGTT
Organism: Bison bison bison; assembly: GCF_000754665.1. NCBI lineage: Eukaryota > Metazoa > Chordata > Mammalia > Artiodactyla > Bovidae > Bison > Bison bison. Next base: position 1,580,599 of record NW_011494947.1, read on the forward strand.
TATAGCCAAGGGGATTTAGAACATGGTGCATGTGAGACATAAATGAGGAAGTACAGGCTGAAAAAAGTAGCTTCCAGAGTCCATTTGCTTGGGTTTGAACAAGCCTGGATCTCCCGTTAACTACCTGTATGCCTCTGGGCTTCTGAATTAACCTCTCTCACCGTTGGTTTTCTCATTGGTTAATGGAGATAATACTAATGGGCCAACAGGACAGTATCGCTCTGTAAATGCTTGTTGGCTATTTACTGTGGTAAGTGTTGTGACTTAGATGCTAGTAGTACATACAAAATGAATATTATGGGCCAAGAGTTCTAGTGAGGGGCAGTGAAGAAGGCTTCGTGGAGGAGGTAGGCTCTGAAGAGTTATCCTCTGTAGGAATACATGCCTTTCTCTTAAGAGACAGCAGTAGAAGAGATACAGTATTAATGCACTGGAATTTTGTAGATTTTTATCCCTGCTTGCAAGCAGCCATTTTGCATATCCACGTCCTATGAGGTAAAGATTCCCAAAGCAAAAGAGTCTGTCATCACTGTTCCTGGTGATGCAAACAGAAACAGGTCTTCCTTTCTGGATTTTGTCATCACTTTAAACTCTCTGAAATGGTGTCTCCTTGTCGGCTTGTGTGTTTTCTGTTGCGTGCAGATACACACATCACACGCAGTGTACACACAGGGACATTGCTTTCTTTCCAGATGACATCATAGGAACTGGCCAATGAAGAACAAGAAAAGGTCAGGAGAGGTCACCAGAGGAACTTACCAAAAGCTCTGCTAACAGCCTTGTTTTGTAAATGTCCTGATTTAAATTAACCCAAGACACTGGGAAGTGTGAGTTCCATTCTGAACCTACAGAGAAAAATTAAATCCTGTTTTATGTAGTTTATGTTGTGTGTTTTATTTTGAAAATGATTGACTTATATTTAAGTGTCATAGCAAACACCCTCTTCCAACAACACAAGAGAAGACTCTACACATAGACATCACCAGATGGCCAACACCAAAATCAGACTGATTATATTCTTTGCAGCCGAAGATGGAAAAGCTCTATACAGTCTGCAAAAACAAGACCGGGAGCTGACTGTGGCTCAGATCATGAAGTCCTTATTGCCAAATTCAGACTTAAATTGAAGGAAGTAGGGAAAACCACTAGACCATTCACGTATGACCTAAATCAAATCCCTTATGATTATACAGTGGAAGTGAGAAATAGATTTAAGGGACTAGATCTCATAGAGTGCCTGATGAACTATGGAATGAGGTTCGTGACATTGTACAGGAGACAGGAATCAAGACCATCCCCAAGAAGAAGAAATGCAAAAAAGCAAAATGGCTGTCTGGGGAGGC
>NW_011494947.1:1582041-1610649 GCF_000754665.1 Bison bison bison
TACAGGAGACAGGAATCAAGACCATCCCCAAGAAGAAGAAATGCAAAAAAGCAAAATGGCTGTCTGGGGAGGCCTTACAAATAGCTGTGAAAAGAAGAGAAGCAAAAAGCAAAGGAGAAAAGGAAAGATATACCCACTTGAATGCAGAGTTCCAAAGACTAGCAAGGAGAGATAAGAAAGCCGCCTTCAGTGATCAATGCAAAGAAATAGAGGAAAACAACAGAATGGAAAAGACTAGAGATCTCTTCAAGAAAATTAGAGATACCGAGGGAACATTTCATGCAATGATGGGCACAATAAAGAACAGAAATGGTATGGACCTAATAGAAGCAGAAGATATTAAGAGGTGGCAAGAATACACAGAACAATACAAAAATGATCTTCATGACCCAGATAACAGTGCTGGTGTGATCACTGACCTAGAGCCAGACATCCTGGAATGTGAAGTCAAGTGGGCCTTAGGGAGCATTCCTACAAACAAAGCTAGAGGAGGTGATGGAATTCCAGTGAGCTATTTCAAATCCTAAAAGATGATGCTGTGAAAGTGCTTCATTCAATATGTCAGCAGATTTGTAAAACTCAGCAGTGGCCACAGGACTGGAAAAGGTCAGTGTTCATTCCAATCCCAAAGAAAGGCAATGCCAAAGAATGCTCATACTGCACAGTTGCACTCATCTCACACGCTAGCAAAGTAATGCTCAAAATTCTCCAAGCCAGCCTTCCAACAGTGAACTGAGAACCTCCAGATGTTCAGCTGGATTTAGAAAAGGCAAAGAAACATGAGAGCAAATTGCCACCATCCTTTGGATCATTGAAAAAGCAAGAGAGTCCCAGAAAAGCATCTATTTCTGCTTTATTGACTACACCGAAGCCTTTGACTGTGTGGATCACAACAAACTGTGGAAAATTGTTCAAAAGACGGGAATACCAGACCACCTTACTGCCTCCTGAGAAATCTGTATGCAGGTCAAGAAGCAACAGGGAACAGACAAGGAATTAGACAAGGAACAACAGGCTGGTTCCATATTGGGAAGGGAGTACATCAAGGCTGTATATTGTCATCCTGGTTATTTAATTTCTATGCAGAGTACATCATGTGAAATGCCAGGCTGGTTAAAGCACAAGCTGGAATCAAGATTGCTGGGAGAAATACCAATAACCTCAGATAGGCAGATGACTCCACCCTTATGGCAGAAAGTGAAGAGGAACTGAAGAGCCTCTTGACGAAAGTGAAAGAGGAGAGTGAAAAAGCTGGCTTAAAGCTCAACATTCTAAAAACTAAGATCATGACATTCAGTCCCATCACTTCATGGCAAATAAGGGAGAAACAGTGGAAACAGTAACAGATTTTATTTTCTTTGGCTCCAAAATCACTGCAGATGGTGACTGCAGCCGTGAAATGAAAAGACACTTGCTCCTTGGAAGAAAAGCTATGACCATCCTAGACAGCGTATTAAAAAGCAGAGACATTACTTTGCCAACACATTTCCCGTCTAGTCAAAGCTATGGTTTTTCCAGCAGTCATGTATTGATGCTTTTAAACTGTGGTGTTGGAGAGGACTCTTTAGAGTCCCTTGGACTGCTAGGTGATCAAACCAGTCCCTCCTAAAGGAAATCAGTCCTGAGTATTCATTGGAAGGACTGATGCTGAAGCTGAAACTCCAATACTTTGGCCACCTGATGCAAAGAACTGACTCATTGGAAAAGACTCTGATGCTGGAGGAGAAGGGGATGACAGATGGACATGAGTTTAAGCAAGCTTTGGGAGTTGGTGATGGACAGAGAAGCCTGATGTGCTACAATCCATGGGGTCGCAAAGTCATGACTGAGTGACTGAACTGAACTGAATATTTAAGTGTGTTGTGGTAAAAGAGGAAGTTAAGTCACTAGCACCTGGCTTTATAAGAGGACAGATCGTGTACAGAGCTCAGCGGAGATTTGCCCGTTACCCTTATTGAGTTTGATTCACATCTTTGTGGGCTTTGGGCAGGGATAAGTCAAAGGTATTTGTCTTGCTTCCAGTAGGGAGTTAGATTGTTTTGGATTTCTACAGCAACTAATAAAATTAGGTTGTTCTGTCTGTTCGGTAAGGGATTCCTGGCTCATTAGAGAATGTGGAATTAATAGCTCTGCTTTACGACGGAAGTTCTGAGCTGTGGTGTCTGGTGGTATCGCAGCTCGCTCTCCACAGGTGCAGAGTTAGGTCTCTGATGGCACCTGCATTTTTTGAAATGCAACTGTACTTGTATAGCAAGCATCTGTTGTTTTGTATGTCTGCCATAAAGATATTTGAGTAGGTGAAAAACTGTCCCAAGTTGTCTTGGAAGGGAAAGAGGCTCTTTCAGTGCCTCTGGTTTATGATTTGAAAGACAACACTTTCTTGGTTGCTCTACTCTTCAGCACACCTCCACGTTTCCCATTGTTCCCTGCCCCTGTAATGCCAGTGGCCTGGAGTAATTAATTGACCACGCCTGTTTCTGGATTTTCCACCCTGTGTCTGATTAGTGCACAGAGTCATGTGCCCTTGACTATGAGGAGCTTGCAATCGGACTGAAGGACGAAATTATGTTCAGAGGCAGAACAGAGAATATCATGATAGTCTCTGTCCCAGATAATTTGTACAGACAGTCCTTCATGAGATTACTGTGAGCTGTAGTCCTCTGGGAGGTGAGATTTGGCCAGGTCCCCTCCTCTAACGGAAATCCTCCCTGTAGTCAGAACCTGAGACCGAGGCAGGACTGACTTTCAGACTGCAGCACATGGGGTTCAGGGTGACCCAGGAGACCACACCCTCTCAGAGGTCATGCTTTAACCAATGACCAGGTGGGCCGTTTGACCAAGGCATAGATCCAAAAGGACTAGACTGGAGGGTCTGGATATTTTGTTTGTATCAGAGACATCCCCCACATTTGGAAAATGTATGGGATGCTCGATAAACATTGGTGGGATCGGGTACTCTTCTAGGCACAAGGGATCTGAGATGCCTAATCAAACAAGATCCCTGGTCTCATGGAAATTGTAGTCTTGGGAACAGTAGAAACTTGCGTGCAATTTCAGGACCACAGGTCAGGCAGCCTCGGGGTAGATCAGAAAGAGGCCCATGGACAAAGCAGAAGACACCCATCAGAGCAGGAAGGTTCCAGAGGCCTCGACTCCTCAGAGCATCCCTGCGTTGTTGGAGATGTGCCATAGGTGCCTGTTACAATGTATCCATGGGCTGCAATGTACCCTGGGAAGGAGAGCGCCCATTCAGGTACTTACAGAGGCGGTGTGAGGAGGAAACATGAGGTGGTGCGTTGGAGAAGGGCCGCCTCAGGGAAGTTGGCGATGGAGCTGACTCTCTGGGAACGGGAGAGATGGTGAGCTGCCTGGTTTGTGGGCAGACCGGGGCCTGATTGGGTGCTGGTGAAGGTGGCTTGTAACTAGTGGGTGGTCCATAACAGTATTTTGATTAGGGAGCTCCTGGTTCAATTACTGTAAAGATGAATATGTTGCTTCCTAGTGGTGGGTGTTAAAATACAACTCTGTCATACTACAGTAGATTGTAGGTGAATTGATAATTTGTGTTCCTCTATTTTTTAAAGTATGGTTATGTAGAGGGCGGATAAGTAAAATAGGATGGGTAATTGCTAGAGCTGGCTGAGTTTATTATATGGTTCTCTCTCCTTTTGGATATATTCAAACATTTCCATGATAAAAAGTTAAAAATTGTATAGCTAGCTGCACAACCTTACACAGGTACTTAATGCCATCAAACTGTATACTTGGAAATGGTAAATTTGTGTTATGTATGTTTAACCACATAATCTACAAAGGAGCAATAATAGATTGTGGCTAGCAGCCATAGGACCCACTGCTGAGGCCTCTGAAGACACATTTTTATGGGGTGAAAGGTCAAGGGAAAAAATTCCGGGCTCCTTGTTCTTGTCCTGAGAGGGAAGTTCCCAGGTAAAATATTAGAACCACACCAGTTCCTTTGCTTCATGATTTTGTTAAGAGGAAACTCAATCGTAGTGAAGTCTAAATAAACGGAATGTTTTCAAAGTGTTATAAATCCTTTTTTCTGATGTTCACCAGCTACTTATATAATTACTGTAGCCTTGGTTTCTTCACCCACAAAATAGGGATGATAACACTTGTTACCATTTATCAAAACAGGGATGACAACGTTCACAGTTGTTGTGGAGTTTGCTGTGAAGTTTGAATGAGATAATGAACATGAGGAAACCCAGCACCGTTCTCATCGCCCCTCATTTCTGAATATCCTTGTTCAGAGCTAGAATGCAAAGTTAATAGCTTCTTTAATGGACAAATCTCAGTTGATCCATTAATGACTATTCCTGTGTAAACAAGCATATCCAACTGTCACTTTTTTTTAAATTAAAAAATCTGAGTAATCATTATGCTAGAGAATTTTTTAAAAAGGAAAAAGAGCTCATTTTTTCCCCTTTAATACCATGATTTTGTTTTACTTTATGACTGTGTTTATAGAAATAATTTTCCTGGCTCGTTTTTTAAAAAAATGTAAATCTAAAAGTCAGCTGATTCAGTCCATGTCTTAAGAGATACAAACTCTGACATTTTCCAGTAGTTTTCGCTGCCCAGGACTTCAGCATGTACTCTCATGGTCTAACTGGGACCTCTGTCATTTACATAGGATGAGAGTGGAGCCAGAGCTAATTCCACTACCCCTACCCCTCCACACACACACCCCAGTCCTGAATCCTAGCTGACTGCTTTCTCTGTTGCCTCAGCAGAATCCAGATGGCTCAGTCGGTAAAGAATCCTCCTGCAATGCAGGAGACCCTGGTTCGATCCCTGGGCCAGGAATATCCCCTGGAGGAGAAAATGACAACCCACTCCAGTATTCTTGGCTGGGAAATCCCATGGGCTGTAGCTGTCCTTGGGGTCACAAAAAGTCGGGCCAGACTTAGCAGCTAAACCACCACCACTTCTGATACTTCTTCCAGTAGGAAGAGGACCAATTTCATGCATAATTCTTCATGACTGCCCAGAACAATTTTAATTGCTTGTTACTGTGTCAAAATACTGTCCTCCTGACAGTTGGGATAATGTAAACAGAAAGCAAGAGGGGATAGAAAATTGAGTAAATTTGCAAGAAAATACGAATGCCTTTGAAATACCTGAAAGACTGACTTAACGTCATCAGGAAGGCATCTTGATCTAGTGCACTGTCAGGCGTGATTTGCAGGGGTGGGGAGTGCTTTCTGGAAGACAGGGCCTGTTGTAGTGAAGGAAAAGCGCTCTGGCCCCTGCCTGTCCACACCCCGCCACCCCACCTGCCCCGCTCCCAAACGGAGTGCCTTCCTCTCTGGGCGAGTTCGGGACACGTGTGTCCTGTGTGACCGATGGGGTGCTTGTTCACGCTTCTCTCTGCTCAGTCTCATCTCTCTGCCTTTGCTTATTCCCTGTTTCAAAAACTGCCCAAATTTCTGGTCACTCCACCAGGCCTCTACTCATGACACTTAATGAAAGAAACAAACAAGAAGTTGAAATTAGCAAAAGATGCACCAGTCAATCCAAGGAAGGGCCTTAACCTCCTTGAAAACCAGTGTCCAGGGAAAGTATCACATTTCACAGGAATCGTTCTCTCAGGCTCTTTTCTACAGCATTCATTCAATGCCAGGAGAGTGTACCACAGAATTTGGATGGAAAGTTTGACCCAAGAATTCAGCCAAGTGTTGTTATATAGAAGGACAGCACTGTTGGGACTTCCCTGGTGGTCCAGTGCTTAGGACTCTATGCTCCCAGTGCAGGGGGCCTGGGTGCAATCCCTGGTCGGGGAACTAAGATCTTACATGCCGCAATAAGACCAGCACAGTCGAGTAAGTAAATAAAATAATTTTTTTTAAGAAAGTGGTGTTAGCAGTGTTCTTTTTAAAAAAAGGGGCGGGGGGAGGCGGGGAGAGGAGTGCGGAATAAAGCATGGACTCTGGGAAAAGCCCATGAGCCTTTCTTTAAATACCTCCTCAGTGACAACATGCAGTGAGTCGGGATCAGCCAAGTCCATTCATTGTCAGCAAATGTGTATCAACTGCCTCTTGTGTTCAAGTGGTGTTCTAGGCACAGGGAGTATAAATGTTTACTTTCTGGTGAATAATGGCAAAATGATCACTCGTTTTGAATGTATAATCAAGGCCATATCATTGTCAAGACTAATTATATATCAGAAGGTAAATGTTATAAAACATGGGGATGTAAAAACATTCACAGAGCAAATAGAATCAAATTTGGTAGGCATGTTTTCTCATCTTATTTGGGAGCCAGAAATATGTCTAAACATCAAGAAATAGAGGTTTAAGTGTATGATGTAAAATTAGAAAACCCTTGAGGGCAAAAAAAAAAAAAAAGAAAATGCAGTATAAACCCCCAAGACAACAAAAAGACAATCCATGTGACAAGAGGTTTTTTAAAAAACCAAAATGTTAATAGGTAAAAACACAAAATAAGATGGCCAGTTTTAGACTGCACATCTGTATTATTAATAAATACCCAATAGAATAAACACCTATTAAAAAGTCTCATCAGATTGTCCCCCAAACCAAAATCCTACCATACATAGCATTCAAGGAATATTGGACAAAGATAGATCCTGCATTTCTAAGTAAGAGAAAAGTAGGTGTGTGATAGAAATACCAGAGAAGTTGAGTTCAAGGCACATGGCCTAAATGACTGCAGAGGGAAATGTCGAAACGACAGAGTGTACAGTCCAGAGTGAGGCCATGACAGGTAAACCTGGGGCCGAAGTGCTGACTGTACAGAGGCAGGAAGTGCCAGGAGGAGCAGAGCCCAAGCGTAAATGGGGGCTGTGCCTGCCCTAGCCCATGGTGTACTGGACGACAGGAAGTCAAAGGAGCATGTGCAAGAGTCTGCTCTCTCCTTTTTGTGCAGTTTTTTAGCTGAAATGTCACCTCAGAGAGGCCTTCCCTGACTGCAGTCGAAAGTAGCTTCTCCCATCATTCTCTCATACTAGCTTTTAATTATCTCTGTAAGACTCATGACCATCAGCTGTCCTCTTACTGGTGTGCCACTGCTGCTGCTAAGTCGCTTCAGTCGTGTCCGACTCTGTGTGACCCCATAGACGGCAGCCCACCAGGCTCCCCCATCCCTGGGATTCTCCAGGCAAGAACACTGGAGTGGGTTACCATTTCCTTCTCCAATGCATGAAAGTGAAAAGTGAAAGTGAAGACAGTCGTATCCGACTCTTTGCAACCCCATGGACTGCAGCCCACCAGGCTCCTCCGTCCATGGGATTTTCCAGGCAAGAGTACTGAAGTGGGTTGCCATTGCCATTTCCACTTACTGGTGTATTATTTTGGATTTTTTTTTTAATTTTTAATTATTGGGCTGAAATCTCTGTGCAAGAGGGACCATGTTTGTCTTGTTCACTGCCATAGTCTAGAACGGTACCCGGCAGAGAAGTCATTCCTGATTAAACAGATAGCTACTGAATGCCACCTCTTGGATTGGCCAACAAATTCGTTTGAGTTTTTCAGTAAGATCTTAAAAAAATCCAAGCAGACTTTTTGGCCAACCTGGTATATGTATGTGTGTAGATGTATGTGTACATATGGTTCTAGGTGCTCAGAATACTTCTATCAACAACTTTCCTCCCCTCCTGGAGTCTACATTCTAGCAGAGTGTGTGGAAGGAAGTTACTGTAGTAAATAAGGAATATACAGTGTCAGAAGAGCTGAGAGAGCTGGCCTGAAAGGAATGGTGAGGGGAGACCCTGGAGCTGGTTACATTCGAGCGCATGGAAGAAGAGGGTTAGGCCTGTGGGCCTCTGAGGGGAAAGGGCTCCAGGCAGAGCAGTACAAAGAATGGGGAGCATCACTATAAGGCTGTGAGGACAAGTGGGGACCTGGAACAGAACAGCAAGTGAAGATGGCGGGTCTTATTGGTGAAACTTAGAGATAAGAAATGGCCCCAGATAGGGTAGAGTCAGTTGGAGCAACATACGGAATTTAAACTGATATGTGACCTTGAGCCAAGCTGCTGCTTGTGGGCAGTTCTGCCTTTGTGTAACATAAACATTCGTTCTTGTTTTATAAATCTACAATATGTGCTGATTTCAATTATTAAAATGTCCATTTAGAACATTTATTAGCACAAATGAATTCAATTATTTCAAATATAGAAGCAAAATATTGTACAGAGTGAAAATATATGATATAATTAGACTATTAATGAAAACACTTACATACCCTCCGTGATTGAAAATGAAAGCTTAACAGTCTCAAAAGGATGGTGCTAAATATTTACATATCTGTCTGAGATGCACATTTTTAGATGCTAAAAATATTCATTGTTAATGACTGGAAGGGAAGGCTAGGTTTAATGTAGTAATAAACTTCCGTATATTTGTCTCACACCAAAGTCAAAGCCAATTTTGTAAAGTAATACAGGCAGCCTTTGAAATAGAAACTATGGCTGAAGTAAAAGGAGAATATTCCCAGGCAGTTAACAGTAACTATTTAGTGAGGGAAAGGTTTGCAGGATGATTAGGAAATGAGAAAGTTTACTTGGCAGGTTGGCTGATACATCTAAATTCTGTATACACATCTTAAACTTTTCCTTCTAAAGTGTGACATGGTTGAGGCAGTAAGAGGAGACTGAGTTATACTGAAGTACAGCCACATTTTGTGAGCTGAAGCAAGTACCAGAATCAGCTGAGACTTAAGGAGAAGGGACTGGCCAGAACAAGGGTGTGCATGACAGTGCTCCACCGGGGCCATCAGCGCAGCCGACTACTGCGTGTGGAAGGACACAGGAAGTGCACAGCACACGCACCGCGCCCACTGCCACTGCTGCTCCTGCCCCAGCACGTGCACGTCCAAGCGTGATACCGCTTTTCTGCACGTGCTTTCCTCCTGATTGGAGTCCCTTTTCTCACCTTCCCTACCACTTCAAAATAAAGTGGGAAGAAAACAGATCTGTGGTCGGATGTGATTGGAAATCGGAGGCCCGTTCTTGTCTGAAAGCCTGCTAATTCCTTGCCCGGCATCGTGCCCCGCCTCCGAGCTCCCCTTGCTGCGTCCGGGTGGTAGAGCGATGATCCTGGGCCCACACGGCCGACCATAGCCCGCCCTTTCATGCTGTAGCCTTACTGTGTGGTTGGGTCAAGATGGTGAATCGCCTTCCTGCCATTGTGTCTGCAGACCAGCCTTAGCCACCCAGGTGGTTGTAAATCCTGTGAGCCCCCTCTGGTCCCCCTCTTTGGAACTAGTCATTTCTTCTCCTTGGAGGAGTCGATGGAAGAAGAGCTGTGCTGTGTGCATGAGTTAGGCGTGTTTCTCACAAATGGCCACATTTTAAAATAAACAGACTGGGGAGAAAGGCATTTGGGATCATCTGTGCATTTTCTTATGTGTTTGACTTCTTCATGATTGGAGACGGTATTTTCGTTTCATTTCAGCACGTGGGCCCAGGCTCCATGGAGCATACACTCGTCTTATTGCAGTTTTGAGGGAAAACGTCTTTAGCTATCACCCTGTGCAGAAATCAGAAGCATGTGATTTATTGTAATTTAGCTAAAACAAATAGTGGTTTTCCTTAGAACTTGCAACAATTGCTGTGAATGAGCAACTGTTTATACAAGGTGTGAAATTAAGTTTCATACAGTCACAAAATGTGAGTCCTCGCCAACAGCTCTGAAATCATTTATATTTTGGGTAACAATTTCAGTGGTGTTCTTTGTCACAATTAGGAGCCCTGCTGCTTTGAGAAATGATACCATGTCCAGATTTAGCTCTTGATGAAGAAAGCTAGGCTAGAGCTTCTCCAATCTGGAGATTGGAGTCCCACCTTTGGGGCTGCCTTTCTGTGAGCATGAAAATCAGATTCCAGGGAGGGGGAACCCCTAAAATATTTCTGGCTTGCATTCTGAATTTGCCTGCTTTCCTGGAAGGTGTGTTGTAAGCAAAGGGTCTGACCTTGCTCAGACCATGTGTGCAGAGCTCTGGGAGGCCTGGGACCAGCACTCTCTCACTGGGGACCAGGGTCGCCAGGATCAGGGCAGGGGGAACAGAGGTGGTGGATGCCCCCAGTGGTTCTCTTCTCCAGATAGGAGGGTGCGAATAAAGGGTTTGGTGATTTCATTTATTGAGAGGTCTCTCTGCAAGCAGGCAGTCAGAGCTGAGGGCCAGTGTCGGGGTAGGAGTCTAGCTGGGCTCGTGGTGATGGTTCAGAGAAGGCAATCAGGAGGTGGAGACAGGGAGGTTGGCAGGAGGGACAGGAGGCTTTGTAGAGGGGACTCACTGGAATTTGTGTGTGTATATTACACTGGGAAGAACCGAGTTCATTTCAGAGGGTGAGCTGGAGTGCTGAACTGAGCAAAAGCTCAGCTGTAAGAGGCAGTAGAACCTTGGGCAAGTCCCAGCTGCTTGGTTTCTTCAGCAGTTAAATCCAGATGAAAGAAAGTATGGACTAGAGCAAGGGTCACTTGTTAATAGCAATTAGAGCTCATAAACAAATTCAGCAAAGTCTCAGGGTATAGAATCAATACAAATCAGTTGTATTTCTATAAACTAGCAATTAACAACCAGAAAACAAAACAATCCCATTTATAATAGCACCAAAAAACAAACAAACAAACAAAAAAACCCCCTCAAAAACCTATGCTGACTTCTGGTGAAAACCTGGGATTTAATCCTTGCTTTTAAAATGTGCAGATTCTGTCAAACAATTTAGGTGACTGAAACTCTTCCTCCAGGGTTTTATTTCCTAATCTGCTCCATTGAACCGTTTCTCCCACTAACAAGGAATTAAATTGTGTCTTTGCTGAATGCTGTCTCCTGCAAGAAGTGTCAGAATTCATTGAACTAAGAAGGTTCTCCTTAACAGCAGTGAACTAGTTAAAGCTCAGCATCTCTTGTGCCTCTTTGAAACAATGGGACCAGGCAGGCTCATGTTTCTATACAGCTTTTCCACCAAACAGTCAAAACCCATTTTCAAGAGAGTTTCCAAGAAGAGCAAAATTCACAAAATGATTGAATATTGTGCACTGATTTTTAGGAATTAATTGGGAAGCAGAAATGTCTCCTGTCAGACTCTTCTTGGTAAGTGAAGAGTGATGTATTATTTTGTACCCCTTACCTTTTTGCCCTAAGGTCCCGTTTTATGGAAAGACACAGTGTCGACACATGAAATGGCTTACTGTGAAAGGGGAGCTGGTGCCGCCAGGCTCTTTCCAGCTCTCGCGAACGCTAGAATCTCTTAATCGGCGCAGTCTTCTGCTGATTGCAGTAGTCTGTGTTTGGGGGTCAGAATCAGGTGTGCCTCTGAATGAGAGGAAATTTTTGCCTGGTCCAGCATTTGATATTTAATGATTTAGGTGGCTGGTTCATTTCAAAAGCAGTTTTGTTCTGTGGCTCTTGTTAGGCAGCAGCTCGATTTCTCTCCTCTCCCCTCCCCTCTGCCCACTTGTTAAAGGCCGTTTTGTACATCTGCCTCTCCACAAGAAACAGCGATTTTCTTGTTAGTGATGTGTTTGTACAATTTGCAGACCAAAAGTCATTTAAAGAAATAGTTACAGTTTGAGCTGGGATTCTGAAATGGAGATCCATATAGCTTTATTATGTTTTCAATAAAAAGTTGAAATGTCAATTTGGGCAGACCCAGTAGCTTAAGGTTCTGAGAAAAAGGATCCTAGAGAATCCTGTGGGTGGGGTAGATTTTATGGTCTGTCTATCCATTCTTCCATCCCTCTGTCTTCTAGGGCCAGGTGTTACTCTGCAAGGACGTAGGTAGCAGGGTCTAGTGCAGAGAACCCTGTTTGAAGGTGAGGAGTATTCTGGGATAAGGGGCTGGGCCACTGAGGAAGTTGTGTTTCCTGGGGGTGTCACTTGATACGCAGGCTTCACTTACCAAAGCTCTGCTTCTTTCTTCATTGAGTAACTGCTGCATCCCAGGCACTGGGCGGGGGCGGGGGGTGGTGGGTAGCAGATAGCAGGAAGCCCACAAGTATTGATCTTGTTTCAATACTAAAATCCAGGGGTGTTAAAAGAACGGTTTTTACACGTTAGTAGCAAGTAAGTAACACAATTGAATAAACCAAATATCTCCTCATATTTATTGTATGCCTATAATGCAGGAAGGAAGATACACAAGCATTGGTTAAACTTCCTAATCTGTTTAAAACCAGAGATTCCCAAGATGCCCTGGATCTTATCTGTCTTAATTCATTGGTTGGTCATTCTTTAAAACGACGGGGCAGAAAGGAAGGTGCTGGGTCCCATTGTTTGACGTAGATTGGGTGGCCACGGCCTCCAGGCCTCCGCCACCGGAGAGCCAGAGGACACTCAGGGGAGCGCCTGAGGCCCAAGGCCTGGGTGGGAGGGAGACAGAATAGGCAAGTGACGCTGGTGACAGCCGTCACCTCTGCAGGCATCATTCTCCCGTTCAGGCTCACGCCCCGAATTGTCACCGCATCGCTGTTGCTCAGTGATCCAGTGCATGTAGAACTTAGGATTGTAATTCATTTCTGTGTGTAGGGCTCTTTGACGTGATTTTTAGGGTTTTGTGATATAAACAATCTGTGCACACCACAAAGCCATAAATTTTAGGGTTTTGTGGTGTGCATGGATTGTGAGCGGAAAGGGTAGAGATGATCTAGTTATCTTAAAAGCAATAGAGTTTTCTTTGCTGGAAGTTCTTTATATATAAAATTAAAAGCTGAATGCTGGGCCCCCTTGAGGTGGCTTGTTCAGACCCGTGATTGTTCTAAAGAGCAGCCCATTTGAGCCCCAGTGCAGGCTAGTACTGTGGGTTCTGAGGGCCACGTAGAACTGGGCCTGAAACAGTCTTTTATCATTATTATTATTTTAATCAACTGAATTCTCTCATAGCAGTGTTAGGTTCACAGCAAAACTGAGCAATAAGTATAGAGAGTTCCCACACACTTCCTGTCCCCCTCCAGACTGGTGTGTTTGTTAGAATGGAAGAAACTAGACTGACACCTCATTATCACCCCAAATCCATAGTTTATAAAGAGTTCAGTCTCGGGGTTGTATATCCTGTGGGTTTTGACAAATGTATAATGACATGTGGCTGCTATTATAGTATCACACAGAATATTTCCACTGCCCTGAAAATTATCTGTCCTCTACCAATTCTTCCCCAATAATTTTGTTAGTCTTATTTTTTTTTAAACTTTTTAATGGAGACTTTCGAACATACACAAAAGTAGAGGTAATTGTAATTAACTCAAGTGTAACTCCAGCAGCCTCGTATTACTTTGAAGCAATCTAAGACATATCATTTTCTCCATAGTATGTATCTTCAAAGTATAGAGATACATAAAGTCTTAAAAAAACAACAAACCTGTTGTCTTATTTAAAATAAAAGTAAGAATAGTTCTGTAACTCCCAGCGTCCGGTCAGTGTCCAAATTTCCAGTTGTTTCCTAAATGTCACAGATTTTGCTGTTGTCGTTTAACAGTTCATCTGAATTGGGAGCCACATAAAATCCACATCTTGTGATTGGCTGATGTGTCTTTTGTGTGTGTTTCAGTGTGCAGTTCTTTCTCCGTCCTCTCCTTCCTTCCTTCCTCCTCACAATTTTGTCGCTGGTGTTGAAGAAACCAGGTTGTTTATCCTCTAGTTTTCCGAGGTCTGGATTTGGCTGGCTGAGTCCCCGTGGTTTCCTTGATCATGTCTGTCTATCCTCTGTATAATATCTGTATAGACAATATATGTATCTATCTCCTCTATGCACTGTATAAATTGGCACTTGGATCAAGAAGCTTGGTCAGCCGTGTTTGACTTGCTTGTTAAGGCTGCTTCATCTATGGCCTTGTCTTCTGTCAGGAGGCACAAAATGTGGGGTTGTCTCTCTCTCTCTCTTGATGACGTCACCAGCTGTTTGTGTTTCGTGTCCAGATTCATTAGGACACAGAGAGGTGATATATTAATGCCATCGTTCCTGTTCATCTGTTGGCTGGAATGCTTCTGTAAAGACAGCCTCTGCCGTATCAACTGTTTAGTTAGCACGTGTGTTCACGTGTGCTCAGTTGCTCAGTCGTGTATGACTCTGTGGCCCCGTGAACCGTAGCCTGCCAGGCTTCTCTGTCCATGTAATTTTCCAGGCAAGAATACTGGAGTGGGTTGCCATTTCCTTCTCCAGGTGATTTTTCTGACCCCAAGATAGACTGGTGCAGCTTATATAAGAGGCAAAGTAAATATTTGATTTCCATGTATTCATTTGTTTTCAAAATAAAGTTGATTCTCTAGCATCCTTCAATAATGACCAATTCACCTATTTTTTAAATTATTTTTAAATTAAAATTTAACATTTTTTGTTAGGAACGTTCATTTTTGAGACGGCTTAGGTCCTTCCTGTGGCCTAGAACGGCCCTAACTCTTGGGGAGCTGAAGGGTGGAGTGGGTTCCAGAATCCCCACAGGAGCCCAGTACGAAGCTCCCAGAGAGGGGTGAGGCCTTCTTCAGAGGCCAGCAGCAGAGCACCACCCGAGAACCTATACGGGTGGGTTGGATAAATCACATGGCCCTGATTGTGGTTTTTAAGGATTTGAAACACGCCTTAGCAATTATCTGAACCAAATTACTATTTTTTTTATCTTTCTCCTTTTTAAAAATTGTGATAAAATACACATAAACTAAAGTTTATCACCCTAACCAGTTTTAAGTGCACCGTTGATTGGTGTTAAGTACGTGTGCATTGTCATACAGCCACCAGCACCGTCCATCCCAGTACCTGACCAACTCACTTTTACAGTCAAGGGAAATAAGACCCAGAAAGACTGTGTAAGGCTACAGCAGCCAGGGCGAATGGAGACCACGTTTTCCAGCTTTCAGTTCAGTCCTTCCAAGAAGCCAGGCTTTGACCTGACTGCCTTGGGTCCTAGAGCTGTTGCTTCCGTACCGGACAGACTTACTCAGTTGCCACCTGACTGCTGTGTGACCGTCGCAAAGCAGAGACCCCTGTCAGAGGGTGTATCACGTGAGAGACGTTCCTGCAGAAGCAGCTTCCGAGTAGGGGCTCAGAAACCGTGATGGAATAACGAGCGGCCTAAGGGTTAACAACCTTCCTGACTCTGGCTTGGCAGGGCCATAAAGAATTCTGCTCAAGTTCATCCTTGGAACTGACATCAAAGTAGTACAGCTGCTGGTGGAGTCCCAATTAGTGCTTTTCCTGTTTAATGGAGCTCCTGCAAGTTGAGTCTTGAAATGACTGTGTTGTGATTGGGGTTTGGGAGAGCAAAAAGGGGAAGGTCTCTCTTATAATTACAGTGTTCTTAAAGCATAATGATCTGTTTTCCAGTCTTTCCTGATTAGATAATAGCATTGTGGATACATTCATAACCACCTTAGTTTATTGCTGTGCTCATTTGTTATTTGGTTGGATGTCTTTTGGTAGCTATTTCCATAATCACTGTCAAGTTTGTATTTACAGATTTTTTCTTAAAGCAAGGGATGAGGCAAATTGGTCAAAAGTTCAGCTTATCAAGGAAGAAAACAGACTTTGAAGGTATTGCTTTTCTCACTTGCCTAGATTGCCTTCTTTTTCCCAGCAGGATTGGTTTTAATTCATTGGCAAGGCTTGTCAGTAATGGGAGGTTGAATTAGTGATAACATTTGTTCACAGTTGGTTTCAGGACTAGTATTCAGGAACCTGGGATTAATCCTGTCACTTATCCCAGTATTAAAATAACCTAATATCCCCCCTGCCCAATGTCTATCTTCCATTTTTGTCTCCCCCCCGCCCCCCCACTCTCTCAGCCTTTGATTTTAAGCTCATAACTTATCAACTGATTAGGATAATAGGGAAATAACTGAATCTCTGGGGTCCTAGCGTTTTAGAGCGTTTTAGGGGTGTGGTTACGTTCCTGGGCGGAGTGAGAGACCAGAAGCTGGTCCTTTCTGAGCTCTTTGAATTTAGCTGGTGACCTTGAGCCCACAAGACTTGAATTTACCCCCAGTTCTTCACTTCTGACTAAGAGAAGTTGAACAAATACAGTTCTAAGATCTCTTTTAACTCCTCTCTATGATATCACTCAGGTTCTTATAGAACCTCTGTCTCCTGGGTGTGACAGTTATTGCCTGCGCCGATTGCTCAGCCCTCACGCCCCTTCCTAGAGGAGCTGCCGACCTTACACCCTGCTCTTCCATCACAGACCTTGCTGAGTGGGGTGGTTGTTGGCCCTGAGACAGAGAGATGGAGATGCTGTCTAGATCCTTAGCAGCCCCTCAGTTCCTAGGCCTTCTCACTTGGAGCACTGGCAGCTTTCCTGTTACCTGGGTCTGCAAGAGACATCTCGGTGTCCTGCCAATGAACGCCCTGTTTTCCTTTAGTTTTAGTGAATTCCTGTCCATTGCGCCCAGTTGATTCCAAAGACATCTATATCCTCGTCATCTCGCCATGTTTCTTGTCTGTGTGATTCCTTATCGTGTCCATTTTTCCGTGTCAGTGTTTCTCCTTGCCTTTCTATACTGTGAACTCTGAGGGCAGGGATTGCACCATGTTCATCTTTGTGGCCCCAGTGCTTGTAATCGTTCAGGATATGGTAAACGTTGGTTTAAAAATGAATGACTCTAGACACAGCTACTTTTTAAACTGAAACCAAGTCCCTGATGCTGGGAAAGATGGAGGGCAGAAGGAGAAGGGAGTGACAGAGGATGAGATGGTTGGATGGCATCATCACCTCAATGGACATGAGTTTGATTGAACTCTGGGAGATAGTGAAGGACAGGGAAGCCTGGCGTGCTGCAGGCTATGGGGTCACAAAGAGTCAAGCAGACTTAGTGACTGAACAACGATAACAAAGAAATATTTGCTCGATCTTTTAGAATCAGCAACTGGATGAGAACTCAGGATTTTTTTTATCAAGCTTGCACTTTCTTGTAGTCATTTTGGTTTCCTTTCTTCTCTTTCATTCTTTCCTTGGTGTTCTAGTGAGACAGGAAGGGGGCAGGACACGACGTTTCAAAGAATGACAGCTATCGAGGACTTGACACAAACTGGTTAGAATCAGCTAGATCCAGGGCGGCAGACAGATCCGCTTCCACTAGACCTTGAACCTCATTAATGCTTGTGATAATACATTAGCTTAGGCTAAATGGCACACCTACAGGCACCATGACAGTTCCAAGGCTGTCAAAGATAAAAGGTCAAAAAGTGGGCAACGACCCCATTCCTGAAAATCTCCACCCTTTCCCCCAAATAGTTGGAATAATCCTCCCACTCATTAGCTATGAAATCACCCAGCCAATGAGAGCTGACCACCCCATATTTCTGGGTCTCTCACCTTCTGAGATGGCCCACAGTCTGGAGTGTTTCTCCCAGGGCTGCTCTCACTTTCTGAGACGTACCACATTCTATGAAATGTGCATCTCCCTCAATAAGCCTGGTTTTACTTTACTGTGGTTCTTTCTTTCTTGTGCGAAGCCAGGAGCCCACAGTTGGCAGCCAGTCCCAGAGACTAGCCTGAGACCTGGGACACGACCACCCTCATGAGTCCCACTCTCTGCTGCAGCACTAGCATGTAGCAAAACTTGTCTTTGCTTCTGCCCACTGTCTGTTGGAGGAAATAATAAGCAGTAGGGTTGACCAGCAAGCTTAAAGGAAAAATGACGTGGTCTGGATGGGCCACTAACCGCATTCCTATGTACTCTTTGTAACACAGAGGGGTGACTGCTTACAGTACTAAAAATTAGGTGAACCTCTCATAGTAGAGGTGTGATACTAACCTGCCATTTATTCAGTGCCCATCGTTGAAAATGGGCAACACGTTCCTTTTGAAAAATAGAGGCTCCAACATACTACAAAAACTTGAGTATTCAGCAAACCTTCTCCAGCTCACATATTTAAAGGATAAAAAATAAAACAGTAACCAAAACAAGTTTTAGGAATGACTGCAAAGTAATTAAGTTTCTTTTTATGGCTTTTTACATTGGCTTAAAGGTCAGCATGAAAATAGATGAGAGTTAAACTCAGAACTAAGCATCTCAGACAGAAAATCACTTAGGTCCCATTGATCACCCCCTCTCACCAAAGTTTTTATACCTGAATTGCACAGTTCTCCCTGGCTGGTCTTTAAAAAAATCTAGGTGCCCTTCTGAACTGATGGAAAACAGGCAAGATAGTAGAAAAGCAGCCTTGAGGAAGCGACCAGTGTAGGGACAGATGGAGGATGGTCATGGTAACGCAGTTGACGCGGTGAGAAGCCCGGGATGAACTTGGACGAGAATTTACAGTAAAACACCGCTTGGGTCAACCGCCATTCTTCTGCACGACACCTTTGGGCATGTGGGCACAGCAGGCCCCAGTGGGTGTGCCAGGCAGCCTGGATCACAGTCAGCACTCTCAGATTCTGTCATTGACAGGCCTTGTGTCTTTGGACAGGTCACTTCCTTTTGGGCCTGAGTTTTCTCACTTTTTAAATGAGATAATTAAATTTGACAACTTCTAAGGCCCCTTCCTCACTGTAAAAAATAAAAACAAAACCTTGTCTACATGGTTAGAGATAATCACACATCCTGATTAAATGGGATGGTTAACAAGCTAGCCTAGTGGTAGTACAGGTGGAAAAGAATGGAAATCAGTGTATGGACTCGGTACCACCCAGGAGCCCCAGGTCATTCCTGTTTGATCTGTAAGGTAGGCCCTCTGCATCTGCAGATTCAACCACCTGGGGACTGGAAATATTCAGAGGAGAAAAAAAAAATCCTAGAAAGTTCCCTGAAGCAAACCTAACGTTTACATTGTATTTCCAACTATTTACATAGCATTTATATTGTATTAGGTATTAAGTAATCTAGGAGATGGTTTAAAGTATACAGGAGGATGCGAGGAGGTTGTGTGCAGATACTGCAGCATTTTACATCAGAGATTTGAGCACCTGCAGATTTTGGTGTCTGAGGAAATCCTAGAACCGGCCTTCTGGCTACAAAGGGACAGCTGCACATCAGTTACACCTGGTACCTTCTCCACAAGTATCGGAAACGCCAGTGAACTAACTTAAGCAGTAGGACAGTCTGTTTATCACAGGACAATTCATTATGAAAGGTTCTGAGATGGAGTAGCTCTGGGGAGTGTACTGTGGTCTGTATGCATATTTGCTCACGTATTTTCATGTCCGACTCTTTGTGGCCCCATGGACTGTAACCCGCCAGGCTACTCTGTCCATGGGATTTTCCAGGCAAAAATAGTGGAATGGGTTACCATTTCCTCCTCCAGGAGATCTTCCCGGCCCAGGGATCAAACCCAAGTCTCTTGCATCTCCTGCATTGACAGGCACCCCTTGGGGAGCCCACTTGTGGTGCACCATATTTAATCAAATCTAGGATGTCACCAATGGTAAGATGTACCCTCATTTTACATTCCACTGAAAGAGAATCATCTCTGCCAGTTAAACTATGACATACTACTGAATAAAAGACATCTGATTTGACAGATAATTAAATGTGGGGGAAGAATGTATCTTGGAATCCAGTGAAATACTAATTCACTAGCGGGTGGATATCATCCTTCCAGACTGCCTTCTCAGCCTGTTGACCTTATCCATGGCTGTCTCCCTTCACGGGTGCAAGACAGCTGCAGACAAGGTGAAGGAGCGATGGAGGTGGGCCTGCCTATTCTGGCACCTCCTGTTAGGAAAAAGGGGACCTTCCCCAGAAGCCCTGCAGCTGATTTCACCACAAGTCTCATTGGCTGAAAGGTCACAGGTCACACAAATGCCCCCTGGCATCTAGGTCACTGCCCAGGGGCCCATTAGAGTCAGACTAATTAGGATTTACCCTACCACGGGGGATGATTTCTGACAGGAGAAAGAAAGAGGGAGTGAACAGATCATTACAGAAGCAAGAAAGTACAGAGATAGAGCTTGGGATTTTTCCAGGTAGAAACTGATGAGAGGAAGGTGGTTTGTGATTAATGTTATTTATCTTCTTGGTCTGAGCATTTGAGTGTTTGAAGTTTTGTTTTTTGTTTTATTTTGTTTTTGTTTTTGTTTTTTTTTTCTGCCACATAACTTGTGGAATCTTAGTTCCCCAGCCAGGGATTGAACCTGGGCCCTGGTAGTGACGGTGCCGAGTCTGAACCGCTGGACCACCAGGGAACGCCCATGAAGGTTGTTGCTGATTCATTAAATCGTTTCTGCAGTAGTAATTGACTTTCCATGCATTTTAATATAGAAAAATATATCATTAGTTTTGGAAAAAATTTGTAATCTTTTTCTTTCCCTGTTTTATTGAGATGTAACTGACATACAGCATTTTGTAAGTTTAAGGTGTGCAGCATAAGGTGTACAGGTGTGATTTGACTTACACACACCACGCGATGATTATCGCGGTGAGGTTAGTGAGCACCCGTCATCTCATATAGATACAAAATTAAGGAAAGAGAAAAAAATTTTTTTCCTTGTGATGAGAACTCTCAGGATTTACTCTTTTAACAACTTTCATATATATAACATACAGCCATGTTAATTATATTTATCATGTTCTACACCACGTCCATAATATTATAACTGGAAGTTCGTACCCTTTGACCACCTTCATCCAATTCTCTGTCCCCAGCCCCCTGCTCTGGTAAGCACAAATCTGGTCTCTTTTTCTGTAAGTTTATTTTTGACCTATAATTGATCTGTAGCACCATTAGTTCCTCTTACACAGCATAGTGATTTGATGTTTCTATACATTTCAAAATGATCCCCACTGGAGTTCTAGTTGCAGAATGTTTACCATAAAAAGATGCTCTCCACACTGTACATTTCAAACCTGTGACGCAGTTATTTCACAGCTGGAAGTTTGTGTATCTGCGTCTCCCTCACCTCTCTCCTCCTCCCACCACTCTCCCCTCTGGCAACTGCCTGTTTTTTTCTGTATCTATAACTCTTGTTTTTGTTTTTTATTTGTCCATTTTTTTTTTTTCTTTTTTTTAGACTCTTCAGATAAGGAAATCATTTAGCATAATACCCTCTAGGTTCATCCATGTTGTCCCTAATGGCAAGATTTCTTTTTCCTTTCTTTTCTTTTTTATGGCGGATACTCCTCTATGTGTGCATGTGCGCATGCACGTGCGTGTGCGTGTGCGCATGCGTGTGTGTGGATGTACATACAATATCCTTTTAATCCACTCATCTATTCTTGAGCAGTTGCTTCCCTATTTTGGCTGTTGTTAACTATGCTGGCGCGAACATAGGAATACAGAAACCTTTTCTAATGAGTGTTTTCGTTTTCTCTGGCTGGATGCGCAGGCGCGGCATTGGCGGGCCCTGTGGTCGTCCTCTCTTGAGAGTTTGAGGGCCCTCCGCATGGTTTTCCACAGCGGCTGCACCAGTTCACATCCTCAGCAGCAGCGTAGCAAGCTTCCTTTTTCTCCACATCTTCATGAACACTTGTTATGTGTTGTCTTTTTTATAATAGCCATTCTGATAGATGGTATCTTATTATGGTTTTGATTTGCATTTCCCTAATGACAGTGATGTTGAGCATCTTTTCGTGTGCCTCTTGGCCATCTGTATGTCATCTTTGGAAAAACTTCCCAATTTTTTTAAGCTGTGAGGTTTGTTTCTAAATTCTTGCTGGTTGATTCTGTTATGACATGCTGTTCTTAAAATTCCTTTACAGGTGGATACTAGATTACTCATGTTTGAACATTCTTACTTCATACATTTAGGCTTAATTTTGTCATTTTAAAATGCTTCACAACAATGCAGTATGTGTTCTTAATGCCCCACTTTTATTTGGACTAATGCAGCTGTTTATTCTTTTCCTGATAAAGATCTGGAACATTTTAGACACTGTGGCCCCCTTGCTTCTTGATAGAAGGTATCCAGCTCATCCTCTTGGCCTTCACCTTTGTGCCCACGGCCCCTCTTTACTTAGTGACTGGGAGGTGACGCATTTCTTTCACGTTTCTCCTGGAAACTTGCCCCAATTGCATCATATGTTTCCTACTTCTCCTCTTTGTATGTTGGTGCTTACTTTGTTCCTGATTTTCTGAGTAGAGTGGATGGCACAGACTCGGGAAGGTGCCCAGCGCCCAGGCTGTTGCTTTTGTGGTACAGCAGTTCTTCCCACGAAGTCAACCGGGGTTTTCTTGACCTGTGTCCTCTGGAGCATTGCTCTGAGTTGAGCCTCTCTGCATTCAGCTCAGGGACTTGAAGCATTCAGGGGAGGAGGGCCGTTAAAGTCAAAGATCGCACTTATTCATGCTCTGAGCCCTCTGTGTCTACAGCGCCCAGTGCCGTGCGCTGAGGAGGACTCACCGCAGAGGTGACATGGATGTGTCACCTGAGACTTCGGCACCCTCAGGAGGAGGGTCTGGCTTTTGAGGAGCTTATTGCTGGAGTTCACTGTTCTTTGCTACCTGGTGGGTACTTCTGTTCTTTCTCCCTTGAGTGCACAGGCATCCTTCTTGACTTTGTCTCCTCTGTTCTCAGTGCAGCATTTCTGAGAATCAGTATATGACAGAGGAATGACTTAACGCCTGTTACGATACTGTTTTGTATTGAGGACTTGTTCTAAAAGGACAGATGATTGTAGTATTCATTCCTCCAAAAGTATCTAAATAAGTATTCAATGGTTCAGACCTCTTATATGTGAAGCCTTTAGGTTTGTGAACAAATCCAAGTAGAAGTCATCTGTACTAGACCCACAGTGCTGCTTGGGCAGAAGACAGTAATTGCCAGTGTAGGAATTGTTTTTAAAGTGAGAGTGTGGAGGGCCGTGCAGTCTCCTCTCACTTGTCACTCACCTGCGTAGTCTGCGTGTTTCTGGTCTCATTTGGATATAAGGAGTGGCCTGAGCCAAGGTACGTGTAAGTCAGACTTCTGATGGTGATTTAAATCTGACAGTGCTTTTGAAAATTTCTTTTAGAGAAAGAGGACCCTTGGCATGGAGCACCGTTTAGAGATAGACAGAAAGAACTGGGACATTTTCTTCTCATTTCTGAGGAAAGATTACGATCAGAGAGATCATTATGATGACTACAGTCCAAGAAGGAACATGTCTTTTCTTCACCTCCTCTCCTCCTTTCCCCCACTTCAGTCCACCAGCAGTATCTCTAAATCATATCTTACACCCCACCCTTCTCTCTGTCACCACTGATGGGGTCCAAGTCACACCTGGAGCCCTGCAAACCCCTCACTGGTCTCCCTGCTTCCATTCTTGCCCCTACACAGAGCAGTGTTTTTCCAGCTTAAATTCAACTTTGTCCTTAATGAGGAGCTTCCCATCAGTTTAAAAATAAATTCCAGACGCCTCCTCTGGGTCGACAAAGGCCAGGCCTGCATAACATGGCCCCTGCTTGGTTTCATAGCTTCAGCTCCATCCACTTCACCCTTGACCTCCCCCATGACCTCTCTCCTCTTACCCGCTGCACCTGCCCCCCAGCTACAGGCTTTCCCCTTGTCTCTGGAAATCTCCAAGTTCATTTCTGCCTTGAGCCTCAGCACTGTTCCTTCTGCCTGCCTGCTCTGCCCTCCCCTGATCACGGGACAGGTGCCCCCTCCCCCCATTAAAGTTTTAAATATATGTAAAAGAAGAGAAAAGTAGGGTGAACTCCATGGGACAGTCCCCTAAATCCAAATCACCAATATTCAGCCATGCTTTCCTTTTCCTTTTTTTCATTGTTTAAAATTGTTTCTGCTGCAGGGCTTCCCTGGTGGCTCAGTGGTATAGAATCCGCCTGCCAGTGCAGGAGACATGGATTCGATCCCTAATCCGGGAAGATCCCACATGCCTTGGAGCAACTAAGCCTGTGCGCCGCAACCACTGAACCTGTGCTCTAGAGCCCGTGCTCCACAATGAGCACAAATCTTCTCTCCGCAACAAGAGAAGCCACCACAGTGAAAAGCCCGCACGCTGCAGCTAGAGGGGCGCCCCCGTTCTCCACAACTAGAGAAAGCCTTCACACAGCAACAAAGACCCAGCACAACCAAGAACAAATACAATTATTTTTTAAATTGTTTCCACTGTAACTCTTGAAAGCAAATCTCTGACATCATGTCATCTTGCTCCTGAATACTTGTCTCTACAAAATAAGGACATTTACTTTATAATCACAATGTCATTATCACACTTAACAAAATTAACAGTAATTCCCTCACACCATGTAACACTCAACTCTTATTCACATTTCCCCAGTTGTCTTGAAAATGTGCTTTTACGGTTTTCTTTTTTTTTTAACCAGCATCCAAACAAGCTCCACACGATACATCAGATTCTTGCATCCCTCTCTTGTCTCTTTCTTGCCTCCATTCCTCTTACTGTGCTTTCTGTGATGTCTCTTTGCTCTGATGTTTCTTTTAATTTGGTCTGATTTCTAAAGAATATTTCTCACATTTTGCTGAATTTTGTTAGCTCTCGTTATATATGCTCTTGTTGTCCAGCTGTCTCACTTCTGAGAACTTCTGATTTGTGTTGTTTTTCAAAGCTTTGGTTGTGTTCCCTTAATTTCTTTTAGCTCATTTTGAAATAATTGGTTAGTTTTCATCTGCTTGTGGTCACTTTTTCATGGCTTAGTCTGTTCACTCTACTTTTTTTTCCTTGTCATACTGAGTGGGGCAGGATCACATTTCTAATGTGTCCCTGTGTGTGTGTGTGTTGGGGGTGGACCTCCTGTTCTGTGGGGGGAGCATGGCAGCCAGGGTGGCCTCCCCATCTCATAAAGGACCCAGGTGCTGGTCTGCCTCTCAGAGCTCCATGCTGTGCAGGCCTTCAAGGGTGCTGGCTGCCCAGCCTTTTGATGCTGTTTGCCATTTGGCACTTGCTCTGGATGGCCCACCCGCCTACCTTTAGGGGCTTTGATTCCTGCTTCCTGTGATGGCCGTTCCCAGCGCGTGCCCTCAGCAGGAGGGCTGCCTTCTGAGTGGAGTGTTTGCCGGATGGCTCTGTGGACCAGGCAGCACTGGCCAACCCTCCTGAGCCCCTGAGGAGCCCCTGTGAGTGAGTGCGATCTTTCTTGCTCAGACACTGAGAGGATGCACTCGGTTCGCCAGCATTTCCTAGCCCCAGGTTGCAGGGCTCCTGCTCAGGTAGGACCCCTGTTTTTGGAGGAGATGTTTCCTGGTGGTTTGGGGATCTGTGGCCCTGGGGCCACTCAGTTGTCCCTTTTCCCTCCCACCACCCAGCCTCACAGCTGTTGACCCTGTGCAGTCCTGCACAGCTGTATTCTGTGGTTTGGGGGAATTTTTTAAATCCAGTTTTACTGAAGATTTCATCTACTTCTCACTGTTCTAGTTACTCTGTCTAGTTTCCAGGAGGAAATTTAGAGAGATTCTAACAATTCTGCAGGCTCCATCTAGTTAAATGCTGCCTCAGAGGCCTTCCTGGCCACCCTCGACACAGCAACCCCTGTACCCTGCCATCTCACCCACTTTGAACTCTGTGCATGATGCCCATTGCCACCAGAATGGAAGCTTCTCTTCCTTCTCTGGTCATTAGTCAGGGCTCTCTTGCTCGCTCCTAAATCCCCAATGGGCTAGAACAGTGGTGGCCCCATGACAGTAGATGGTGACTCATGGGCACTTAAGGCCCCACCCCTCCCTGTTCGCACTAAAATTGTGAAACTTTCCCTAAAAGCTCTAACCCTTTTTACTATGATTATATTACCCTGAAAAATAACTAAAAGAAAAACATTTCTCTAAAATGTTTTGAAGGCACATAAACTAAAAAATAATCCAAGATATTAAAATAGTAATGTGATATACACTGACTTAAGTATCATCAAAGATTTTAAAATCTGGTTTTACCATGTCCCAGCAAAGAGGACTTTTCTGTTATAATTTCTGTTATAGAGTCTCTCATTGCACTGTGTGTGTGTAGACTTACCATACTGTGGTCAAACACAGAATAGTAACTGGTGTTTAAGACAGTACAAACTCTAGATTCACAGAATGTCTGCACTGGGGAGCCTTCTAATATTAGAGTGGGAAGAAAGATGGCCTTGGAGCCAGAAGCGAAGCAAGATCCTCGCCCCACCTCTGCCATTGGTAATTACATGACCCCGGGTCTACCACTTACTGTCCCTGGGTTCCACCCATCACTAAGATGCGGGGGTTGGGTTCCTTTCAGCTCTGAGTACTAGGATTCTTGTAATCATAAATACTTGTTAGCTGAAGACCCATTCCAACCTCCCAGTATAAGAGTCCTGAGACACAAGTGTTTTCTGAGTTGAAGTCTCCGCTGTAAACATAACCTGATGACAAAAGCAGGAGTGATATCTTAAAAACATACATGCACTTCAGTTTAGTTTTGCAGTTATCCATCTGCAAACAACCACTGAATGTATTTTTTGTTGATTCACAGCCATGGTGTCATGGGGGATACGTTTAGGAGATTTCCCAAAATAGTAGTACCAAGCATTTTTGAAATTTTTGAATTAACACCCACAAATTGGAATGGCCCAGGGTTTGTGTCCTGAGTAAGTGTATGGCATATTGTTTATTCAGACACCAAGATTCTTGAATGAAGTAGAGCATGGTGTGAGCAAGTGTTCAGTTCTGATCACTGTGATGGAGCACGTGTTGTGTACTAGACTCTGTGCCCAGCACTCATTACATGCAGTGTGACTTAGCCACGCTGTGAGGAAAGTATTGTGCTTGTTTTACAGATGAAGAAACTGGGATGCGAGAAGGGGAGCCAGGGCCACACAGCTAGTGAAGAGCAAGCGGTGTCAGGTTGTAGTGAGCATTCATTCAGATACTCCACACTGCTCTCTGGTCTTAGGATTCGGCGTTTAATAAGCCATTTAATCCTTACAAGATCCCCGTGAAGCTGGTACTATCATGTTTCCTTAACACAGGAGGAAACTGAGGCACAGAGAGGTTGGATGACTCAGCTAAGGTCACACGGCTGTGTGGTGTCAGAGTGCGGATTTGAGCCAGGGCGGTCATTGTCCAGAGTGCAGGTTCTTGTCTTCTGGACAGTGTTGCCTGGCAGCAGTGTGGTGACTCACACAGAGACTGTGTCACTAGGAGTGGCACTGGAAGAGCAGAGAGAATCGTCAGAGACTGTAAAACTTGCCCTTCCTTACGTTAGGAACAACGTTGTGTTTTTGGCCCTATTGCACATGACTTGAAATTCGACAAAATAAAACTTCCTCTTTCCCTAAAATGTGAAGTTTGTGATTAGCAAGATCGCACTCTTCATCTCAGTTGTCAGAGTCACATGCCCCTCTAGATAGACATGGTTACCAAGGATCATTAGACTCCCGAATCTCTGATTTTCGTCATGCTTGGTTACTCTGTGCTGAAGGGTTAGTGTTTGACAGATGCTAATTTAAAAAGAGAATTCCTCCGGATTTGTGGGGAGGAGGGATGGTGAGATCTAAAGTTGGTGACATTTTTTATGAGAAGTTTGAGAATACATATCAACGAGTGAGGGTGGCCTCGGCTTTAAAATGGAACCCTTTGTAGTAGTTGTTATTTGGACTGTTTATTAACTTGGGGTTTGTGTTTAAGAAAAAGTGAAACCCAGCTGTACTTTTCAGTGTAAGGTAGCCTGAGATTTTGGTGGACGTGTAGACCCCACAGGGAGAAATTCAGGCTCTGTGTCTGGCTGGACTCTGCTCCAGTGCCACCCACGAGCCAGAGCACTGAGCCAGGGGCCGTAAATGACAGAGAAGGGCCGAGATCAGCAGGTCCAATGTGACTGCCTCGCCCTCTGGCTATTGAGCTGATTGCTTGGAAAGTCTTCAGTGGTTTTTCAACTTGAAAAGAACAAATTTGAAATAAATAAATTGATCCATTAACCTGTTACAGGAAGGTTCCCGCTGTGCTTAGGACCCCAGATCATCTCAGACAAGGTTGACTAAGCCACACCATGATAGATTTTCAGGGTAAGATGTGGACCATAAAGTGACCATTAACCAACTTGCTTTGTTTATGGGAGGCAGGCTCTTAATGCCACTGGCCTCGTGCTGGAAGCACATTCCACTGTGGTCTGTTTCATCGCTGTGAAGTCATTGATCAGATGAAAATGACCAGTTAGCAAGTAAGTGTTTCCTGGGCTGTAGGCTTTATGAATAATGTGTTCTTCAGTTAAAAACAGCACTTTAAGCAATTGTTTAAACCTAACCATTTGGGAATGAGGCAGAGAGCTTCATGAATAATTTATTTTCAAAAGAAAAGATTAAGGGATCTGAATTTTTTTCACCTTCCCAAACCCTTTTTACATTAAGTGAACATATCTATAAATGATAGCTAGATCCAGATAAATAAGATTCATAATGCATACGTGGTATCTGTAAGTTTATATGCTTTCCCTTTTAAAGAACCTTTACTGAGAAAAGTACAGTCATGTAAATACAGTGAGTTTAAAATAAGAACTGAGAATGGAATTGCTGGAAGGGTTGCGGGATTTTAGAATATAGCATTGAGCGTGCATTAGCATAGTGCCATGGGAAAGCTTGAAATGTGGTTAATATGTCCTTGTGTCGAAAAGGACTCCATCAAAGCAGACCAGTTTGATCCCTTGTGCTTAGACATTATGCTTTCCACTTCCTAAACCAGATCACCATCTTAGGAGAATTTGCACATCCTTGCTTCAAGGTTCCAGTAAGAGGTTGAGGCGGAGTGGGTACTAGCATCACAATCCAGCCCCATCCTCCCGCCCCCCCCCC
>NW_011494947.1:1610749-1634437 GCF_000754665.1 Bison bison bison
CCTTGCCAACTCCCCTCTTCTTCCTCTGGTTCTTAATATCATTAAGAATCCCCATGGTGTTTTGTTTGTGAGCCTGATAGATGATTTGCCTCAGTGGATGAAGTTTTCATCGAGCATCTTGGCCTTGAAGGCACCAACAGAGGCGTAGAGGGGCCTGGACACTGCCTCACCACTTATACCGCTGTCGCCACGACAGGCAGCTGTTGGTTTTCGAGTGATTACCTGGTTTCAGGCGGTTTCAGGCCCCATTCTAAGGACTTTACACCTTATTTAATCCTAACAACCTCCTGAGCTAAGTGCAGCCATTACCCTCATTTGCAGTTGAGGAGATGGAGACAGTGTTTACTTACCTGCCCAGGTTCACCGGAGCCCATGTGTTTATCCCTTCAGCACCTCTGCTGCCTTCTGCATCACCTCGCGGTCACACCCAGGGCCTCAGTGCATCGTCATTCTATGATGCCGGCTGGGCCGCCAGCAGCATAGAAGGGCGCCTTCACTTGGTCACCCTTTGGTTTCTGGCCCCGTAACAGATTGGAACCTAGTCAAGAACCAAGACACATGAGAGCAGGCCCCACTGATGTGGCTCTTGTCAGTTTCCCAGATGTCCAAGACCCTCTCACAGAGCCCATTTCCTTTGGGTTGTCAGGGTAACGCGTTTGGAAACACGCAGCACACATTCTAACAACAGCCAGGAGCCAATGCTTATATAACAGGAGAGAAACAGGAGAAAAAGAAAGAAAGGAAACTATAAATATAAAGCACAGGGACTTGAATTGGTGCCCACGAGGTTGACTGAATACATTGTTTTCTTATTAGGAATAATATATCTTTGTTTTCAGAAGATAGTCATAAAAATGGATACAGTTAAGTTGAGGTATCAAGAGAGACAGGTGGAGGCATTGAAACCTTTGAGGGGCAGCCCCAGATGAGGGACAGCCCACCGTCTGGCAGTGGTAGCCAAGTTGGGCGCAACTGCCAGTATTTAGTCTCCCTCGCCCAGCTGTTGGCATCAGAAATACTTTTGCCATGATATAGGAGTCTTGATTGTTCCCATCTTTTTCTGCTTGATGCTTCTGGGGGCTTTAAAATGTCCTGTGTAAGATGGCAACCCTCCCCTTTTGAGCCAGTCACACTTGAAAAATATACCCTGAAATTATCCAAACTTAATTTCTGGCCATTTTGTTTCAGAAATACCAACCCCAGGGGTTCTCTGTTCTTTCCACTAAAACTTAATCTATTTGGAAAAATTCCATTTACCCTCTGTAGAAATCGACTGGACATGGCTCCTGTGAATTATATGGTTGCTATTATCCCTGAACACTGTAAAAATGAACTTTGAAACAGTTGGGTCGGACCCAAACAGAAAGTGATGTATGGCTTGAAAATGGTCTCATTGAACAGCATGCTTCAATATTTTACTGGTCAGTGTAGCACTGGTTTTCAGAACACATGTTCAGTTTTTTAAAGTTGTGTTTTTAGAGTGGAAACTTTCTCACAGACCAAAATAGATGAATCAAGCATGTTTGAATCAATGCTGAAATGTCATGCACGTCTGCGGAGTGAAAATCATTAACCTGTTTCTTGAAATCCACATCAAGTAAAACCATTTTACTCCATTCTTCATCCAGCCTCACCTCCTCACTGAAGGAGAGAGTGCTGAGAGTCTACGAAAATGCATGTAACTGGATGATTATTTTTTCCTGAAAGGTTTTAGGAAATGCTGAAGCCAGGTGTTCATCGAGCACGGGGTGGCACCCTACCGGGACTAGTCAAGGACGCCCAAAAGTGCGCTGAGCACAAACTCATCATTTCTCAGAGTCTGTGCTTGAAAATAGATCGGGACTATTTCTTCAAACCGTGGGGCATAATTTCAAGTACATTTAAACTATGACCAGAAGGTACTGTTGGAAAAGTGAGAGTGCATGAGAATATTGTGAAAACCACAGTGTAAAAGTACAGTGACAACTTAACTCTAAGAGGCTCTTAAATCTGTCTTTTGGAAGAGTTTGTGAAAGTCGCTCAGTTGTATCCGACTCTTTGAGGTCCCATGGACTATTCAGTCCATGGAATTCTCTAGGCCAGAATACTGGAGTGGGTAGCCTTTCCCTTCTCCAGGGGATCTGTTGGTTCATTATGTTTAGTAGGGCCTCACTTGTGGCTTAGTGGTAAAGAATCTGTCTGCAGTGCAGGTGTGGATTCGATCCCTGGGTCAGGAAGATCCCCTGTAGAAGGAATTGGCAAGCCTCTCCAGTATTCATGCCTGGGAAATCCCATAAACAGAAGAGCCTGGCGGGCTACAGTCCATGGGTCAAAAAAGAGTCAGACATGACTTAGCGACTAAACAAACAAAAACTGTATGTTGGTAACCATATATTTAGGACCTGAAGAGACTCAGAAGGTCTGTGTTCTAATCCCAGCTTTGCCTACAGCCACCTAGAAGGCTTTATCCAAACCCGTCAGTTTCCGTGCCCCAGTTTTGTTTCCAAAGAGTAAAGAATTTGGATTAGCCATTCTCCTACGTGCATTCTAGCTCTGGAATTATATGATTTGGGGGAGGGGGGCTATTATTCCGATTCTTAAATCTGTCAACTCTTGGAATGTATTTCCAAAGAGGGAGATAAACTAAAGTACCTTCCTTTTCATGGGGGAAAAAAGTGCTGGAAGTGACATTCTCCACCTTGTCATCTCAGAAAGTGAGGAGAAAACCTTTTAGTCTTAGAGCGTTCAAGTCCCAGTGGACACGTATGGACTCTGCCAGCCTAGATGAGAAGCGATCGTGGAAAGCAGAGTCTCCCCGCCAACACACATGGGATTCCTTGGCTAGTTAATGAAGGTGGGAGTTCTGATCTGGACCCTGCTGCCTTCATTAGGCCTTGGAACACAGAGGCTGATGGTCAGTGATCATTTACAGTAGAAATCTGTTTAAAACAAAACAAAAAAACAGCCCTATTTCCCAGACTTGTTAGCAGGCCCTTAGAACCTTCCTGAAAATGATGAAAAGTTTCTGGGTCATGCTAATCAAGCCTAAACGCTTTACATTGCTTAACAACAAGTAACATGCCCCTGTTTGGAACTCAACAAAGAAAGCAAGCTTTGAATTAAGACTGGGAAATGTCAGAGAGCGTGGCAGGCAGGGAAGAAGTGCTGTTGTCTGGGTGTGCTGTGTATTACCCAGCGCCACCTTCCAGAAAGCCCGCCTTTCTTTTCTCCAAAACAGTCGCCATTGTGTTGACTTCTTGCCCGCCGCAGCAGATGCAGAGCGTTTTCAAAGGCATGTGATGGGTTTAAGGGTCAAGAGTTTTGCCCAGTGGGTAAAACCCTCACTTATACCGGAGGGTTAAAAGTGTTGAAAAGCAGGAGTTTAACCTCCTGTTTTCTTCCTCCTTTAGATCAGAGCAGACCTCTCTGGTGGCACATTTCTCCCGTTCTCCTGAACTGTGGCAGGAATAATTCGGGTATAATTAGGCAGGTGTCAGGTTTAACCCTGAATGTCTCTACAGGCGGTCATTTCCGTGCCTCTCCTGGCAGCCTCTCTCCTCTACTAGCAATCCTTCTACTTGTAAAGTTTTGCCTAATATTTAACCTCAGTGTTCCCTGCTGGAACTCTCTCTTCTTATTCTCATCGACCAAGAATAATTGATCTGTCTTCACTCGGCAACTTCCTTTTGCATGTTTCAGGAGTAACCGTGTTATCTCTGTTAGAGACAGACTCTCTCCCCTTGTGAAGTCTTTGTACATCTTGCTTCCAAAAAGGATTACTCGGTGTGTTCATCTTCTAAGCATACTCTCCGATTTGTCATCCATTTATTATCATGCACGTTGGTACTGCAGCTGTTTTTACCACGATGGACTGATTCTCTCTCCTTTTACACATAATCCTCCAGGTTCTGAGAGTTTGATTTGGACCCATTGTGTTGTCAACTCATTTGCAGGGTGATTCGCCAAGTCCTGTGTGTTGAGGACTGCTGTGAGATCCTAGCAGGAGAAACATGTTTCATCCCTATAAGCTGTGTCCCCAGCTTTTGAGCAGTCTGTTCTGCCCCCGGAAATACGTGTGTGTGTGTGTGTGTGTGTGTCTGTGCATGTAATGCATGTGCACACCTGTGCACACACACTCGCCTTGACAGGTCAGAGCTGCCTTACAGCCTTCATGGGTAATTGTATATGGGGATATTTGGAGCGTTACATGGAGTGACTTTTTCGACAAACAAATCTGAGTACATTTGCATCCGTTGGTTGTAGCAGGTCTTCTGTTTATGAGAGTGGGCGTCTGAGGTTTAAGCATTTAAGGACCTGGATGTTTATACTCCTGGCTTCTATTCCTAAAGCCATTAGCATTCAAGTAAATGCTTGTTTTTATCTGTTTTATTCTGAGATCAAGTGAAAGATATATTTGTTATGTGCCCTTTAATTACGCATGCCCTCTGAGTATGTTACTCGCCACGTTAGGGCAGCCCACTCGGCCGCAGTAAATATTCATGTGTGAACTCTAGTGGAGAGAGTCCTTCCTGAAAATTTCCTTGATTACAGAATTGCTGTTTCCTGGGGTTTTTGTTAAGAGACTCATCTTGAGTCCTAAGACTTGGTTGTGGGAGTCCTTTCTAGTTAGACATTTCTTCAGACATTTCTAGAAACGGGCCCCACTAGACAGTGACAAAGGCAATGTGTTTTATGCCAG
This sequence comes from Bison bison bison, assembly GCF_000754665.1. NCBI lineage: Eukaryota > Metazoa > Chordata > Mammalia > Artiodactyla > Bovidae > Bison > Bison bison. The sequence continues at coordinate 1,615,428 of NW_011494947.1, forward strand.
GACTATATACTTGAAGTAGTCCTGCTGTTAAAACTCTGATAAATTTTTACCAAAGTACAGTAGATTTCAGTTATTCACAAAGGTTAAGGAATAGGGTGTTCTGATTCATTGGATTTTCTATAATGATTACCATATGTACCATTCAAAGACGGATAGTCTTTGGAAACTGTGAAATCACTTCTTTGTGTATATACTAAGCTCTTAGGAAGTGGGTGCTGAATTGACTAGATTTGGAAGGACCTGTTGAGTTCATCGCGTCCAAAGAAGAGGAGACCAGAGCTGGAAGGGCTAGATGTTTTGCCCACTGTGGCCTCTGAGTGAGCGGGAACTAGGAGAGAGCCCAGATCTTTCCACACCCGACCCAGGATTCTTTCAGCCATGATTTGAAAGACTACTGCAGGATCTCTCAGTGTAGGGTAATATGATGAATGTTGAGTTGGCTCTGGTTCAGTGAGGCCATCATAATCCTGTAGGGGGTGCCCTCTGAGAGTGTGTTCAGGCTGCCTTAAGCATCGCCTGCTATGGGTGGGATCCTAGACTCGGCTCCACTGGAGAACTATGTTCTGGTCCAGTTTTTCACTCCTTTTGAGGGTGGCAAAAGGAACTCTGGAGCTGGTGGCCACGCATGCTGGTGCCGGACTGAAAGCCATTTTATTTTCTGTGAAGGAGGCCTCTGTCTCTTGCTCATGTGGCAGATTCCCAGACACACATTCTTGTGCAGTCAGCGCCCAGGGTGATTGATCAGCACGGCCCTTGCTTCACCGTATTGCTGACCTAAACACCTCGCCCCTCTGAGGATGCGTATCCATATCCTGTTTTCAATAGCTCCAGATGTATGAGTGACAACAGATTTTTTAAGGTCCAAAGTGAAGATTCATTTAGAATTAAAAAAAAAAAACACCCCACAATCTACAAAGACAAGCAAAACCTTTCAAAACAAAGCTGTTTAATTACCTGGTTTATTTGAAGGGTGTTTCTAAACTCAGTCATTTTTAGTCTCTTATAGGATGTTTGCCATAATCTTTAGTCAGCTATTCTATTAGTTCCATATTTTTCTCTAAATAAACTCATTTTTTAAAACATACCCTCATTCTAAGAAATAATGCCTGTGAAATCACAGGTTTTATTTGCTACTTACGTGCTGTTCTATATGTTGTTGCTGTTGTTGTTCAGTGGCTAAGGCGTTTCCAACTCTTTGTGACTCCGTGGACTGCAGCGTGCCAGGCTCCTTTGTCCTCCACTGTCTCCCGGAGTTTGCTCAAATTCACATCCATTGAGTGGGTATTTTGTTCTGACCGTCTCATCCTCTGTCGCCCCCTTCTCCTTTTGTCTTCAATCTTTCTCAGTGTCAGGGTCTTTTCCAGTATACATATATTTAAGTTGAAAGTGTTCATCCATATGGGACGGCTCTCGTGGTCCAGCAGTTAAGACTCTGCATGTCCAATGCAGGACATGTGTGATTCCTGGTCAGAGAACTAAGATCCCACATGTGCTGGTACAGCCATCAGTAAATAAATAAATTTTTTTTTTTAAGGCAAATGTTTGTCCATACCACATACCAATCTGTGAGTGTCATGTCGCGTTGTGAAAATTGTCGCTCTGGGGCCAGTGTGAACTGGACAGTGGAGGGGAAAGCACACTCTCGCTCGGCAGGGATCTGTGAAGGAGCGGTTTGTGTCTGCGGCGTGGAGGGCCATGGTGCATTTCAGGAGGAAGGAACCGCAAGAGGAGGAGCAAACTGCTTCTCAGGGAGGCAGATACTTTCATTATGATTCCATAATTCTGTTTAAATGCCATGAATTTCAAAACTAGCCACATCCCATGGTTATAACACCCCAGGAAATACTTGTTGACGAATGACGTTGCATTAAGTAAGCAGAGTGGCTGTAAAGTTGTACTTCATTACCAATTTAGAATAGTCATATCAGTCTTCTCAATTAATTGAACTGTTTTTCAGCTTTCTTACTCTAGCAGGAGAATTGCAGGGTTGGTTTTAATGTCGTAGGATTTGTTTGAGAAGAATCTTTATTGTTCCGGGAGGAGACTCCAGCAGAGGGACGATTTCCAGGGTGAGAGGTCTTTAGTAAAGGGACCAGCGGGTGTGGGAATCCCAGGGACCCGTGCAGTAATAGCCCAGGCCAGCCCTTCCCCTGCAGGAAGAGTTTGGTTACTGGAGCCCAAAGTGAGAGAGTGAGTGAGCTGTGAGCTCCAGGGGTCATTTTTGCAGCTCTGACATAGGTGACCAATTTAACAACTTGTGAATTGGTCTTGTTGGAAAGCTCAGTGTGGATTTTTGTTTGGGAATTCTTTCCCCCCTCTGTGTAACATGGAAGGGCTTGCAGAGGAGGTAGATCCCGAGTGAAACTGTAAATTCTTCCCTAAGCTTAATATGTTGTTTAAACATTTTAGGGAAAACTAGGACCCACCAGTATCTGAATGAATTTTTTAATGCAAGAAGAACAGAAGTTGAGGAAAACGTTTACCTCCTAGTTATTCAGTTCAATTCAGTCGCTCAGTCGTGTCTGACTCTTTGCAACCCCATGAATCGCAGCACGCCAGGCCTCCCTGTCCATCACCATCTCCCGGAGTTCACTCAAACTCACATCCATCGAGTCAGTGATGCCATCCAGCCATCTCATCCCCTGGGGTCCCCTTCTCCTTCTGCCCCCAATCCCTCCCAGCATCAGAGTCTTTTCCAATGAGTCAACTCTTCGCATGAGGTGGCCGAAGTACTGGAGTTTCAGCTTTAGCATCATTCCTTCCAAAGAACACCCAGGGCTGATCTCCTTCAGAATGGACTGGTTGGATCTGCTTGCAGTCCAAGGGACTCTGAAGAGTCTTCTCCAACACCACAGCTCACAAGCGTCAATTCTTCAGTACTCAGCTTTCTTCACAGTCCAACTCTCGCATCCATACATGACACGGGAAAAACCATAGCCTTGACTAGACAGACCTTTGTTGGCAAATGAATGTCTCTGCTTTTGAATATGCTATCTAGGTTGGTCATAACTTTTCTTCCAAGGAATAAGTGTCTTTTAATTTCATGGCTGCAATCACCACCTGCAGTGATTTTGGAGCCCCAAAAAATAAAGTCTGACACTGTTTCCACTGTTTCCCCATCTGTTTCCCATGAAGTGATGGGACCAGATGCCGTGATCTTAGTTTTCTAAATGTTGAGCATCCTAGTTATTAATATAAAATAAAACCAAAAAATGTATTCACTTTTCTGCCCCTTCCTGTAGCCTACAAACTTTGCACTTTCATTTTCCTCCTGACAGGAGAATCGAAGGAACTTTAACTTAGCTGTCCTGGTTTTTCTGAAGGAAGATGCCTTGTAACCAAATGAAGTGTAAGCCCTGAGAGGGTGGAAACCACCAGAGCATCCCTGTGTCCCTGGGCCCGGTGAGGCACCAAGTGGGTATTTACTGAACGATTGGGAGAGAGAAAATCATACACTGATTATATTTTGTCAGTACGCTACCTCTCACTTTCTCAGTTATCTTCTGAAGTCTGGGGAATGAGAAAGGGGCAGTCTGCCTTTTCCGTGCGGTCCTCCCAGACCTGTAAAGTACCGCAGGGGGCAGGGCAGGGAAACCCTGGGGTGGGGATCAGAGAGGTCCAGTCTGAGGCCGGCTCAGCCACTCTGTGCTGTCACCTCGAACAGGTCACTTAACCTCCTTTTTTCTGTTGTTTATAAAGCAGGAGTTTTGCACTTGCCCTTCTTGTTTTACAGACTTGGTGAGGGATCAAACAAGATAAAGAACACACAAGTGCCTTGGAAACTGGAAAATAAGGCCTGCTTTCCTGCTCAGCCTGACTCCTCCAGCAGAAAGCACAGGCTGGACCCATCCCTCCAGAGAAAGTCTGCTGGGAGCCAGCTAATACGATATTTTTTTTTAATTAATTTATTTTTAGCCAGTGAGTGAGTTGTGTCTGAGCGACTTTGCGACCCCATGGATTATAGTCTCCCAGGCTCATCTGGCCATGGGATTTCCCAGGCAAGAATACTGGAGTGGGTTGCATTTCCTTCTCCAGGGATCGAACACGGGTCTCCTGCATTGTAGGAATTGCTTTACATTATTCTGTTGGTTTCTGCCATACATCAACATGAATCAGCCATAGGTGACACACACATGTCCCCTCGCTTGTGAACCTCCATCCCACCTTTCATTCCAGTTTTGTTTTTTTTTTAATCCTTAGATACTTAAGATCATTCCCTGAACATAGTAATTATTGACAACTGTAGACACTCATTAAATATTTGTTAATAGATACAATAGGGATAGTTTACAAACTAAACTCATTACCTCTCCTCTTTTTTAGTCCATGTGCTGCCAAAGTGAGCGCTACCTCTCTGTTTTGATGGTTTAGTCACTCAGTCCTGTCCCACTCTTTGTAACCCCAGGGACTGTGCCCACCAGGCGCTTCTGTCCATGGGATTTCCCAGGCAAGAATACTGGAGTGGGTTGCCATTGCCTCCTCCAGACGATCTTCCCGACCCAGGGATCAAACCCATGACTCCTGCATTGCATGTGGATTCTTTACCACTCAGCCACCAGGGAAGCCCAAGGCACTCAATAAATATTTGTTAATAGATATAATAGGGATAGTTACAAACTAGGATAGTATAGGAAAAATTCTGTCTCGTGATGGTGTTTGCTATGTGTTCCAGTTTGTACATAACCAGGGTTTACTAGGCTGCTTGTACCTAATAGAAGAAGAGAGGTTAGACTCTGTATGAGTCTAGGTGGTGAGTGCACATTTATTTCACCTTATGGAAATGGAGGTGGCTTTTGTTTGCTTGCCCAGGTGATTCTTCAGGTTACACACCGATGTAGTTCAGAGTTCATCGGCTGTTCAGGGAGAAGAGGAAGAAGCCGCTCTTCTACATCCGTGGCTTGGCTGCAGCTCCCCTCCAAGGAAGCATGCCTTCCTGATCTGTATCTCCTTAGGTGTTGAGTTTCCATAAAGAAATTTTGAAGTTTTGAGTGTCTTTTCTTTCCTATGGTAAGAAACAGATCCTCAGGTCTATTTTATTTATCTTTGGCTGTGTGGGCTCTTTGTTGTGGCACAACAGGAGGTGTTCACACCTTAGGGCTTAGTTGCATGTGGGATCTTAGTTCCCCAGCTAGGGCTTCGAACCTGTGACCCCTGCATTGGAAGGTGGATTCCTAACCACTGGAGCGCCAGGGAAGTCCCTGTGTGTCTTTTCTTGAAGGGGACTAACAGTTGGCAGGCCGCTAGGTGGGTAGAAGTGGTAAGGGAGTGGGTGCAGTGAGAGAGAGTGGAGGAATCTAAGCTGCTCTTCTTGTCTGTAACTCATCTGCTGCTTACGACTTCCCTCATAGTTCAGTAGGTAAAGAATCTGCCTGCAATGCAGGAGACCCAGGTTCGATTCCTAGGTCAGGAAGATCCTCTGGAGAAGAAAATGGCAACCCACTCCAGTATTCTCACCTGAGGATAGAGGAGCCCATTAGGCTATAGGCCATGGGATCTCAAGAGTTGGACACGACTTAGCGACTAGACCACCATCTGCTGCTTAGTTGCTTCAGTCATGTCTGACTCTGTGCGAGCCCATGGACTGTAGCCCACCAGCCTCCTCTGACCTTGGGATTCTCTGGTCAAGAATACTGGAGTGGGTTGCCGTGTTCTCCTCCAGGGGATCTTCCCAACCCAGGGATCGAAGCCACGTCTCCTGCAGTGGGGTAGGCAGATTCTGTACCACTGAGCCACCACCAGCTGCTGCTGCTGCTAAGTCACTTCAGTCGTGTCTGACTCTGTGCGACCCCATAGACAGCAGCCCACCAGGCTCCCCCGTCCCTGGGATTCTTCAGGCAAGAACACTGGAGTGGGTTGCCATTTCCTTCTCCAATGCATGAAAGTGAAAAGTGAAAGTAAAGTCGCTCAGTCATATCCAACTCTTAGTGACCCCGTGAACTACAGCCCACCAGGTTCCTCTGTCCATGGGATTTTCCAGGCAAGAGTACTGGGGTGGGGTGCCATTGCCTTCTCTGCTGAGCCACCAGGGAAGCCCCCAACTCATCTGGTCTTCCTTCTTAATGTACAGTTAGAGAACAACCAAACTCCTTTTATAGACATGTCAATTCAATATTTTACAAACCTAAGAAGTTTAACCAAATTGGGAGGAGTGAGCAAGTTTGACCTAAGTTCCCAATCCTGTTTCTTCATCATATTGAGATTAATAGTTGGAGTTTCAGGCAATCTCATTCTCACAAAGTAATTAAACAAACCCCTTTCTGTTTCCACCCACCAGCAAAGTCCACTCGGTCTCATCATTTTTGGACAGGTGTAGAGGAAAATCTTAAATCAATTTCAGATGGTGTAAATTGCTCCCTTTTTGTTATCTTCTGGGCATCACCCTTTCCCCAAGAAGGTGGTTTATTAATCTATGCATCCCTAACTTTCAGGTTTTGTATGGGGGAGAAAATGAACAGCATGTGTTGTGTGCACTGTGTGGGGTAAATGCTATTTAAATATCTGGTTCGAGCTGCTAAGCATCTCACTAACACGGGATCACTGGCCAGAGTCCAGCTTTGTTGGTTGTTTTTTTTCTTTTGAGGAGGGGTCAGACTTTATAGAGAGCTAAGCCATCTGTCCAGCAAGTTATTTTAAGGCTTTAATGACAAATGCTTTGCCATGTATTTCATTGTGCAAGGGAGAGAACTAACATTTTACAAAACCGGTATCTTTAGAAATGTCTTCCACGTTCTGTCTTGCTATCGTTTGGGGGTATTGTGATCCCGATTTGGTAGCACGCATCTTTGTACTAATGTTTTTGCAGAATTAATTAGTTCATTAGAAGCAGCATTTGAAAACTGGCATGTTGATAACGCAGTGTACATCTTCAGAAGGCTCCTGCTTCCAGGAGGCATCGAGCTTCTCCTAAAACAGATGCAGGGGTTTTGTAGCCACGTCTTAGGCAGTAAGACTTGGAAGCGTCTCCTGCCTGCTTTGAGGTTGCTTTGAGGCTGCTGCTGGTAGTGATATTGCTGGCTAAGATGATGAACTCCTCAACACCTCAGATCTTCATCTGCTAAAGAGAACTTTGTGTTGAGTCGTTTCATAACTGCCCGACTGGTATTTGCATAGCTTACTTCGAATGTCCTGTCTCTTTCTTGGGCAAATATTTGAGGAGTGTCTGGTGGGTGCCAGGTACAGTTGGCCATGTGCTGGGATTCCGCCTTTCTAAAGAAGGCAGAAATGTGATTCCGTGGAGAGACCTGTTGGGGAGATAGACATTAAACAAATAATCACCCGGAAAAATTGCTTAATTACAGCTGGGACGGGAGACACAGAGAGGATTAAAAGGTGCCATAGAGGTGAGATGAAGGCCACTGAGTGGTGGGGGGCCCAGCCCAAAGCTGAGCATAGAGGTGAGATGAAGGCCACTGAGTGGTGGGGGGCCCAGCCCAAAGCTGAGCATAGAGGTGAGATGAAGGCCACTGAGTGGTGGGGGGCCCAGCCCAAAGCTGAGCTGGGTGTGGGGTGGGGGGTTACCAGACGGATCCTCCAGGCAGAGAATGCAGAGCGCGTTGCAGGGCGCTGCGAGCTGCTGGGGTCATGGGGGGAGGAGGCGGGGCCAGACCAGCACCTGGACTTGGCCCTCCTAGGACTTGAGGTTGAGTTCACCGCTGACTTATGCCTTAAGGGGTGATGCAGAAGGCAGGGGCTCTTTCTTTATAGAAGCACGGAGTTTCCGTAAAGCCCAGGTGTGACGTGGCTGTCAGGGAGGAAAGGTTTCCTTACTGTCAGGTGACCTCTACGGTCAGAGAAGTAGGTTTTTGCCTTTGTTGAAAAGATTAGCAGTGAGAGGCAGTAGTTTAAGAACAAACATTAGCCTTGGGCTCCAACATGGAGCCATGACTTTAAGATAATCAGAGCTAGGAGATCCGGTGTGCCCCATGCAGCACTCCAGTGCGTTCACTTGTGGGCTGATGAACATGTGTTTCTAAGATGAAGACGGCTTCATTGAAAAATACTACAATTTACCATTCAGAAAGGAACAAAGAGGAAAACCAGGCGCCTCATTCTAGAACAGGTCCAGAGCAGCTATTCTGAACTTGGGGTCCATGAATGGTCTTTAAGGGACCTATAAACTGCAGAAAATTGTATGGAAAACTGTGTGTAGACATGTATTTTGTTTTCAGCACCTTCTGAAAGGAATCTGTGATCCAAGAAAGAGTTAAAAGCACCGATAAGCCGGAAGCCTAACAGTCTTTTATGTGTTTGCAGAAAGCCTTAGATTTCAGAGGAAGCGCCTGTATGTGGCTTCACAAGGCTCAAGACTGAAGGGGGGGGGGAATTGGGTGAAGACGCTGGTCAGTGGGTTGGAAGCAGCCTGGTAGTCCAGTAGTGAGTGGGGCTGCCTTGTGAGCCGTGCTCCAGGATGGTGGACTTAAGCAGACCACCTCTTGGAGATGTTGTTAAGTCCCTAGAGTGACAGGGACGTTGAGTAAGAGGACCTCTGGGGTCCCAGTGTTAATTCTCTTATTAAAGACACTTAGAGAAGGAGGCCAAGCTCCTTGAAGAAAATCAGAAGAGAGCAAGGTTTATAGGGCTTCAGAGATGAACGTTAGGAGCCTGAGAATGGCGTGATTGTTTCTGATGAAGCAGAGATGTGGCAAGAGTTGAGACTGAAACTTGGTGCTAAGGATGCCTTTGGAAACCCTGAGAAGGAACCGTCAGATGCGCTAAGGAAATTGAATCAGAAACCATTGAGAGTCTGACTGTAACGGGGGGAGGGCAGGCCAGGGAAACGAAATTCTCTTAATTGCTGTAAGATTCATTTTCTACCTGAAAATACTGAAGCTATGAATCACACCTTGATCTGAACCTGTGATTTCTAGGAGTTTATGTTTCTAAAAGTCTGGTTCTTGGCCCAGCCAGCCCGCGGATGGGCTGCGTGCTTCATGGAGGGAGAACGAAGCAGCTCTCCGTTTTCGAAAGGCCTCTGTAATGTAAATAGGAACAGCAATCTTTCCAAGTTATTACCCTGTTAACAGGTTGACAGATATGTGCAAATTGTGACTCACTGCTCAATTTGGCACTAAATTAATGTCGTTCCGCACCACGTCTGCTCAAGTGTAAACTAGTCACCGCTGCTGTGTTAGCGCTTGTTTGCCTATATTCCAAAGGTAAAAATTAAAGTAATTCGATCCTGCCGCAGAGCGGAGTGGAACATATGGTGGTGTGTGGGAGGGCGGGGAGCGCACTGTTCCTACCTGTCCTGGCCCTTCACGCCCAGCTCTGCACGCACTGGCATGGCTGGCGGGGCACACCGGCCGGGGGATGCTGCCAGAGAGGAAACCAGGACCCCCTGCCAGGCCAGCCCCCAGCCCCGGCAGAAAGAAAATGTCATCTCCTCAGCCTCCAGCTTTTTAGCTTGCCGTTCCAAGCTTTCCTTATTTCTGTCAAGTCACTAGTGGTGGGTTTGCGTTTTGAAGGTTGGGTCTACTTGAAAATGAAATGTTTTGCTTCTTTGCTTCTAGGATTTAGACACTGTTTTCCTCAGTGAAAGATGCAGCTGACTTTTTCTCTTTTTGGCAAATACATAATGTCACCTGTAAAAAGGAAATTTGCATCTCCTTTATGTTAGGCACGGGAAGGAAAAACAGTCTCCTTGAAATGCATTTGTGCTTAATAAAATCTTTGGATCGAGCTTGCTGAGCTTTATCTGAGATCACTGGTTGGAGAGGGAACAAAAACTACTGCCCCAGACCTCTCTACTTCCCTGTGTCCACGTTAGATATTTCTCCTAGGAACTCTTTTTCTCCCTCCATGGCCTTCCTTTGCAAGTAAAGAGTTCACATATAAAGGATTCCAGAAATGGCCAGAAACATTTATCGTCTGCCCTTTCAGAACGCTGGCTCCTGCTGAAAGCAGGTCAGGTAGTTGGCTTAGTATCCTGGAAGTCTACACCCTGAACTTGGTTCTGGAATCATCACCTAGCCTATCTATCCCCCAAAGTTCTTAGCCTATTAGAGACACGAGTGTTCTAGAAAGTATTCCCTTCAAGGTGAACAGTACACGGGAGAGCAGATTAGGATACCTTTGTGCTGAAGTTCTGCACGTTCATTTGCATTTTGCTGTCCAGAGCTATGATGGCTATTGATTGAGGATTCGTTCAGAAGGCATTGCCAGCCCCCCTCCCCATTAGCATATACTTAGCAATGACCTCCGTCCACACAGGACAGCAGGTTTTTGCTTCCTGCTGAGTCTGAAAGAACAGAGTTTAAGCCATACACATAGAGTTAGCAAAGAAGTATGTAAATGCAGAGATGTTTCCAGTGACCTGGTGTCAACTTTTGACATGAATCTTGCCACATGTCTTCCACCATCTCCAGAAACAGGAGGTAGTAATGAAAAATGTGTTCATTTCCTCCTCTCTTCATCTTTTCATCTCCTTGTAGCATTTAAGCTGAGAGCTGAGGTTGTGCATCCGGAAGCTGTAAATCTAGGAAGGACCATGGACATGATGTCTTTGTCAGTCTTCCTCTCAGCCATCCAGGAAAGATTGTTTCTTAACCATTTTCAAAGTCCACAGAAATAGGGCCTTGTAGGGCCCTGCCTTTAAGCAGTACCTCTTACACCTCTTGTTCTTTCTGAGCTAGTTTGCTTTTTAATGCCACAACCTCCTCTTATGGTCCTTTCTCAAGGTGGAAGATGACTGTGTGGTACCTGAGTTTGTTAAAGTTATTTACATGCTTGAAGAATACGTTGAGTCTTCCTGCAGGCAGCCCTCTTCTGCAGGGGCAAGTAGCCTTGAAGGCTTCTCCACCTCTTTTCACACATCTTTGCTCTGGTCTTCCTAGCATCACTCCTCAGCACTGGGCCTTCTGGAGTTCTCCTCCTTTGTCAGCTTGAAGTCTAAAGCTGCATGGAGCATTCTCTAAGGAAAACCTGATAAGTTAATCAGCAAGATTACTTTCTAACTTCCCACAGTTGGTATGTTGATATTCACAGCATTGTGTTGTCTGCTCTCTCTTGTGAGCGCCAGGTTTCACACTAAAGTCTGTTCATGTTGCGAGTGGAGAGCTAATCTCTCTCTTTCCCCAAGAGAACATATCTTTTACATGTCCCTGATCTAATAGACATGTAATTTGTCATACCCGACGGGTATAAAATCAAATGTTAAAGCCTTAACAGGTAGTTTTGAGTCTCAGCTGTTGTGTTCTGCAGCCCCTTTGTGTCATGTGACTGTGGACAGTGAGCACGAGTGCTGCTGTGATTCTCCTCTCAGGGGGTCTGAACCAGACCCAGCCCTAGCTCTGCTCAGGCTGTGGGTTGGCATAGCCTCAGTGAGCTTCCACTGGGGTGGTGGAGGCGGGAGGGAGTCTTCCTGCAAAGAGAGGACATCTTTGCAGACTACCCATAATGCCCATGATAGTCCAGTGAGAGTGTTTATAATTTTTGAGGTTTTAGTGTATGCCACGCTGAGTGCTTAGTGTCGGTAATCTCAATGATTATTAAATCTTAAGAGATACAAGTTCCATTTGGGTCAGAAAAACAGAAGACTGCCTTTCAGAGGAATGTTTCCAGAAAAAAAAATGTAAACTGATAGAGTGTCTGATATGTTTGACCATAGTGAGAGAAGTTTTAGAGTCAGGCAGAGAGTTTTAAGGGAAAAAATTGTAATAGGTACGTAGAAAACTAATCAAGTAAAAATTCAGTAAGACAAAAATAACTGTAAATTACCCATGAGCCCTGACAGTCCAGTGGTTGAGACTTCGCCTTCCAAAGCAAGGGGTGTGGGTTCAATCCCTGGCCATGGAGTTAAGATAGTCTGCATGCCTCGTGCAAAAAAAAACCCCAAAACATAAAGCAGAAACAATACTGTAACAAATTCAATAAAGACTTTTAAAAAATTCCCTTAAAAAAATAAGCAAATATTTTAGAATGTGAACAATAAATACTGATTTAAGCAAAAATTGTGATGTAATTTGAATTCATTAGCCGCAAACCAGAAAAATGGGAATGACTTCAGGTATTTAAAACAGAAGGAATTTAATCCAGAGAATTGACTGTTGAGGTGATTGAGATAAGAAGGAAACAGGAAACAAGAAGCAAGCAGAGGTGAGCAAAACAGGAAGCCACTTCCACCCCTAAACCAGGGGACAGAGGGAGGGGCCCCGTGGCCAGGAGGGCGGTGGAATTAAATTCTGATCTATAGAGGAAAGCCACAAGGTCATACCTTAAAATGAAAGACCAAGAACTGGCATTAAAAATACATCACATGGAAATGCGGAGGTAAATAGCAAAAGAAATCACTAAAAAAAAATGGATGGTTCTGGAAAACAAGAGGAGGAACTAGGGAGTCATATTTTTGCTAAAAAAAAAAAAAAAGCCTCATAAATCCCACTGGCCTTCTTAAAAATGCATTTCACTAATGAAAACTTAAACTGAGAAGAGAAGCCTCTGGTGCACTGTAGATTTTTCTCTCTCAGTTGGGGCTCCAGCTCTTACACATTGTTTCTTCCTCTCAGATATGTTGACGACGTGATTAGCCGCATCGACCGGATGTTCCCTGAAATGACCATCCACTTGTCCAGACCCAATGGGACATCCGCCATGCTTCTGGTAAGTTCTGTCTGACCTGTCTGTAGGGACATGTGCATGTTTCTGTGTTGTCGGAGCTCAGGAATGGAAATTCAGTCCCAGTTAGATGGTGAAGAGTGTGTTTCTTCTCCTTACTGGCATTCTCTAGGTTAAAAATTCTGAATGCTGATTCCTTGCTTTTGAATGAAATCCCAGAGCCCATCTAAGAGTTCCCAGACACGAAGTACAGTGTAAGACTCCCTCACCTATCAGTTCATGAGTTTTGGTGAATCTGTTTTGTAGTATCCCAAAGACAATGGAAATGCTCATCTGTTGGATCCTGCTGATAAAAACAGCCTCTTAAAACAAAAACAGGTTTTATAGGAAGTCATTTATAAAATTCATTCTGTATTTGAAGCAAGTGTCTGTGACCTTACCACTGACGGTTTCTGATTTTGTTGTTTCTGATGTGACTCTGCTCTGAGCAAGTTGGCCCTGTGACCTCACCACTGATGTTTGTATTCGCATAAATTCACCAAATACAGGTGTGTTTGAGACTTCAGTGATGAGATGTTTTTCTGGTGCTCTGTGTCCTAATACACACTTGAAGAGCACAGATATTGAGGAGCCTCCACATTTGCAAAAAAGGAGAATTAACTGAGTGAGAGCAAGGTATTTGATGGTCATCATGGAGGCAAGCTTCAGGATTGAGTGTTTTTTACGTCTCGCCAGCACTGCTGCTCTGGGGCCTAGTGTGAATTTCTTGGACTTCAGCATTTTACTTTTGTGAACTTTTATAAATATCCAGTCACCCAGGATGAGTAGTCCATTTACCTGAAGAGGACAGACTTATTGTGTGCATAAATAACTTCGCTTGTTTGTGGCTGTGCTGGGACTTCATCGCTGGGCAGACTTTTCTCTTGCTGTGGTGGGTGGGGCTGCTCTCTAGTTGCAGTGCGCTGGCTTCTCAGTGCAGTGACTTCTCTCGTTACAGAGCACAGGCTGTAGAGCACGAGGGCTTCAGTAGCCGTGGTGCATGGGCTTAATTGCTCCAAGGCATGTGGGATCTTCCAGATCGGGGACCGAAGCCATGTCTCCTGCACTGGCAGGCGGATTCTGCACCACTGAGCCACCAGGGAAGCCCCTCTCTTAAGAGGGGGAAAAGACATAGGATTATTAAATGGGTGGGATTTCATGTGAGAAAAAATTAAGTGACATTCATCTGGGTGACATGCTACTTTTCTTTAAAATTCTTCCAGTTAAAAAATACAGTGAATGAGATAACATGGTGTTCTTTCACTCGAAAAAGAAAACAGTTTGTACCTGTCTACAAAACATGCGGTATTTTCTGCCCCCTGTTAAAGGTACAGATTGTCTACATGTTAAGATCCTCTAAACCCAGTGGCCAAAACATAAATCCTGCTCCCAGGATGCTTGACAGGGACCAAAGAGTTAATGAAGATAAAAACGAAAGCGTCTGCAGCGAGATAGGTTTGCTCAGATTATTTCTGGGTCGTTGGGCTTCCATTTCCTGATGAAGGTAGGAATTTGGCGTTGATGGGAATGAGCAGAGAGAACAGGATTCTGGGTAAACAGGGTTAAGATATTAGAGTTACTTCCACGTGAGAGAGTGGGCTTTTATTTCACCGTGACCTGTCAGACTCATCTGCTTTCTCACCAAGCTTCTGTTTTAATAGGCTGATGAGAGTTTAGGGGCTTGAGTCAAGGGCAGAATTCTATTTTATACACACCGTTTTGACTGCCATGAGTGGCTAATTCAGATCACTGTGCGTCTGGCCAGCTAGCTGTCATCTTCCCCAGTTGACATGGGAATTCACACGAGGTGGGGCCTATTTACAGGAAGAGCACTGGGTGATCGGATTCAGAATCAGATTGCCAGGTGGATAATCATACTTTTAACATGATGGCTTTATTTGGCTTTTACTTTTAAAAGATGGTATTTTATTAGATGGCAGGTTTCTGTTCCACTGCTGCCACCCACGTCTCTGAGGTCGAAAGGCATTTTCCCTGGGGTGGAGAGCAGGACCGGGGCTGCCACCTCCCCTCCTACCCTTGCCAGTCGCCTCTTCCCTGGGGCGGTGGAGGAGGTGTGGGGCCCGTGCTGTAGGCAGTGGGGAACCACTGCATGAAGTTCAGGCAAGGGGTCAAAGCTGTCTTCTGGAGCGTCTTCTGAAGTGAGCTTTGTGAATCTGGGAGGCAGGTACCCTGAGAGTTTGGGAGGCAAGTGAGATTGAAGGGGAGGCCAGCCAGGCTTCCGTGAGTACAGGCAACAGAAGCCTCCTCTGATGAACTTAAAGACGAAAAGCCTTGCCTTTTGTCTTTGTTTTGCTCTTTACTGATGCTGGCTGGTCACAGACATGAAGATAGAGCTGCTCTGTCAGGAAGAAGAGAAAGCAGGATGGCTCCAGGGTGTCAGGAGCAGGACTGCATCCCTGGGGACCCTGTGGCCCAAGTGATTGGGCATCAGCTGCCTTCCATCCTTTTGCCCATGCCTGTACTCATGCATCCAGGAAGAACACTGCCGCTGGCCTAACCTGGGGTTGGGGGCGGGGGGTCCTGCTTTGGTAGGCCCCCAGAACCACCGTGGAGTAGAGGGGGTCATTCCCCCCAGGGAAGGGAAGCAGGGCCAAGAAAGCAGCAATCGCTGACACAGTAAGTGTCCCCGTCCCTGAGGAGGCTGGGGTTTACCTAGCCTCATCTCCTCTCACCCTCATCATGCCCTCGAGGGAGGCAGCACTGATTGTTTTCATTTTACAAGTGAGGAACCCGAGGTGGTGGTTTCTCCTGGGTCGTGGGGCCAGGACACTGCTCCCAAGCCTCCAGGATGCTCCTTGCTCCCATCCCTGATTGTAGTTCATGGTGGTGCTGAGTGAGATTTGGACGACCAGGGGACTTCCCTGGTGGTCCAGTGGTTAAGACTCCAAGCTTGCACTGCAGGGGGCACGGATTCAATCCTTGGTCAAGGAACTAAGATCCCACATGCTGCACAGTGTGGCCGAAAAAAAAAAAGAAAAAAAGATACGGATGACCAGAATTACCAGGCAGGTAATTTTTCCTTATTATTTTTTAAGTCATGTCATTTGTATGTCAGTTATAAAGTCTAATGTTGAACACCTGAGCTCACATCCAACCTAAGAAGCAGAGTATAACCAGTGTGCTCTTCTCCTCAACCCCCACCCTTCCCAACAACATCACCACCATCCTGATAATCGTCTCCTCTTCCTTTTCTAAGTGTGAGTTACCACGTGGACATGTATCCCCATATGTATCCCCGAGTAACGTATCATTGAGTTCTGTTGAATTTTGAACTTTATAAGAACAATATCATATTGTGTGATTGTTTCTAACATGCAGCCATGTTGGTGGTTGTGTGTGACAGTCTGATCATCTTCTTGGTTGTGTGATGGTTCAGTCTGTAACCATGCACACTTTATTCTTTCTCCAGTCACTGTGTGTTTGGGTGGTTTCTGGTTTTGCTTTTTAAATAATGGTAGTATAAGGACTTCCCTGGTGGTGCAGTGGATAGGAGTCTGCCTGCCAATGCAAAGGACACAGGTTCGATCCCTTTTCCGGAAAGATCCACATGTTGCAGGGCCGCTAAGCCCGTGTACCGCAACTACTGATGCCTGCGCGCTCTAGGGCCCGTGAGCCACAGCTACTGAATCCTGTGTGCCCTAGAGCCAGCACATCGCGACTGCCGAGCCTGAGTGCTGCGACTCCTGAAGCCCACACTCCTAGAGCCTTGCCCCACCAGCAAGAGAAGCCACTGCAATGAGAAGCCCACACACACAGAGATCCTCTGCAGCTAGAGAAAGCCCGCACGCGGCACCGAAGACCCAGCGCAGCCAGAAATAAGTTAAAGAAATAAATAGAGCCGTGTGTACGTGTCAAAAGTAAATAAATAAATAATGCTGGCATGAGCATTCTTGTACATACACCGGGATATATTTTTAAGCTTTATCCCAAGCCATTGAGCCAGTGCAGACCCCTGTCTAGCAGAGGAAGGGGCATGTTGGGAGCACTGGAGTAGATAGTTTTTTCCAAAAGTCACACAACTGTAAGATATAGTGGTGTGCTGCCCACTCTGCTGTACACATCAGTCCAGAAATGACTAGTTAGTAGCCTGACCTCCATGATCAGCCTGTTCCCTGGTTTTGTCATCAGTATAGATCTCTTCTGGTTTTGGTATGTGAGTGCAGAGGGGCTTTTGGAATTTTTTTTGTGCACGCATGGGGAAATGGCATAAAGTCACTGAAGTCTAGAGCATTCCGTGAACAAGAGGCAGGCTTGGTGACCCCGTTTGGTTTCCTCCTTCAGCAGGCAGTCCCTGCCAAGAAGCAGCAGAGTGCCTTAGATCTATAGACATCGGTTCCTGGGAGTCCCAACCTGTCATCATAGCTTCTTTACAGTGTAGGAGGGGAAAGGAAAAAATGAGGGCTGTATATAGAAAAGGTGCGTTGTAAGGCAATTTGGGATCAATGTGGCTCCTCTAAAAGCTCAGCCTGCCTTTCCTTGTCCTGGAGGCATCAGGCTTCAGAGCCTGTGAGACTTAGGAGCAATCACTTGTGGGCCCGGGCTCTGTGCTTGACCTGGAAGCCCAGGCACACACCTGCTGATGGACCCACAGGGAGCAGGGCACAGGAGACAGGGTGGAGGAGAGAAAGGGGGACCAACAGAGGCGGAGTCAGGGTTCGCTGTGTGACCCCACGAGTGACACAGAAAAGCATCCTTCCCTTCTGAGTGTGTCAGTCTCTCCCCACTGCTGCAAGAAGGACCTGTTGCTTAGGGGAGATGGAGCAGGCCTCAGTACTAGCCTGCTTCCAGAACTCTCCGGGCAGTTATCATCTGAACTGCTCCTGGCGTCTCTGTGAGCCTGGGGTCACCACCGACTGGAGCCTGGACAGCCCAGTCGTGGCTAATGCGAAGTCTAAACTTTCAGCCTCTTACGTAAGCCTTAATTGCTGTGGCCAGCTCTGTTCGGGGGCTGTTTCATGTTGTGTAAGTTAATAACTTATGATACAATGAATCCTGCTTCCGTTCTTTGAAGAGATGAGCTCAGTCATCCAAAAATAAATCTAGCTCTGTTGATATTTAGTTTCAGTTAATCTACCGCCTAACATCCCATTATTAATTTCTTCAAACAGTCAAAATATTGTAAGAGCTTAACTGAGTCAGACTAGAACAAGCAACTGGCTCCTTTCGGCATTTAAAATATTAATCCACAATGTTTTACTGATCCACTAGGTATGAAAATGCAAGAGAAGGAAAAAATGAACCTTCAGCCGTGATATTTGGAACATACCTTAATATCTTATAAATTAATCTTTCTTTATATGTTACATGGTTTGCAGCAGATAAAACTCATTTATCAGTCTCTTTAATGTGCATTTTTACCAACCTTCAGTTTCTTTAGCATATTCGTGCCTTGTTTTTGAATGATACATCTGTTTTAAACCGTGAGACTCATCGTCTTATTTTGCTGTATCCCAAGCTCTCTGAAATGGGAAAGACCATTGAACAGCCAAACTGCTTAACTGTTTAGGGCATTGATTCCTCTGCTGGGTTCAGTAGTTCTCAAACTTGAGAGGTTCAAGAGTCAGCAGTGTAGTTTGTGGACAATGCATATTCCTGGCAGGATGCCCAGAAATTCTGATTCAGTGGCTCTGGGGTAGAGCCCCAAAGCCGCATTCCCCACCCGTGTCGGGTCGTCTTGGAGCTCGTTTCAAACAGCATGATGTTAAACCATGGTGCCCTTGGAGTTCCAATGAAGGTGGGCCTTTTGGGTAAGCCCCAGATCAAGCGTCAGGCTCTTTTGTGAGCTAGGTTGCTAAAGCATTTGTGTATTTACTCAGTAACCTGAGCATCAGGGAGGAAGGCGTAGTTCTGGGTTCTGTTCAGCACTGACCACCATCCCTGCTCTCAGGGCACTTGCATTGCACTCACGGGTGGGAGACCAACCAGGCATTGTATAATATGCTGGCTGTGAACAGGACAGGGGGTGGAGAGAGACAGAGGGCGTGGTGTGGGGAGCAGAAGCAAACAAAACTACAAAAACTGTGGCAAGTGAGGCGAGCCGGGAGCTGGGCCCAGGAGAGGCAGCACAGCATCAAAGACCCAAGCCCAGGCCAGTGGGCGTGTTCAGATCACACCCAGGAGGCCAGGCAGCCAGAGTGCGGGCAGCGAGTGAAGACAGGGAGGAGGCGAGACGTCCTCACAGACTGTGGTCGGCTGGGCAATTGACTCTAAGTTTTAACTTCAGGTTAAAGTCAGTCGTAATCCTTAATTGATCACACTGTCATCATTGATCCAGACATGGCTCATTCATATTTATTTATTTAATAATATACAAATAATATTATAAAATAATGTTTTATATTATTATTAATTAATATTATTGTTTATGATAATATTATAAAATAACAAATAATAAATCT
>NW_011494947.1:1634537-1643125 GCF_000754665.1 Bison bison bison
CCCAGCCTCAGAGCTAGAACATTATCTGCAACCTGCACCCCTGTGAGGGCCCCTCTGCCCACCCCGCCCACCTCTGTCCTGTAGGAACTGTTATCCCTTCATATTTGGTCATTCTCTTTCCTTTTATGAGGGAGGGTTTGACACAAATATATGTATTTCTAAATACGTGTGTGCGTGTGTATATATATAATGTATCCTTTTTTTTTGGCCTGCCAAAGGGGGCTTAGTTGCATCATGCAGGATCTTTTGTTGCGGTGCGCGGACTCTAGTTGTGGCATGCAGGCTTCGTTGCTCTACAGCATGTGGAATGTTACTTCCTTGACCAGGGATCAAATCTGAGTGTGGCAAATTTTGGTAATTTTTAAATTTGGGTGAATATTAGTCACTCTGTCTTCCTTTATGTTTGAAAATGTTCACACTCAGAAGTGTTATGAATGGTTATTTAAATTTAGGTCTCTCTACATATCCTCCAAAGAGTATGGAAAAGCAGAAACAAATAAGACTACAAAACCACACCTTAAACATGACCAAGAGACCAAGAATGCCCACACTCCAAATCCTGTGTAAGTAAAAAGCAAGCACATCCTAGTGAGCTGTTGCTTGCACACCCGTTAGCTTTCCTGAGGGAAAATATATCTTATAGAAGAGTATATACATGTGATGGCATTACATGACATTTTAGGATGGACCAAAACAAGGTGAATAAAAATCAGAACTGTGTGTGTGTGTGTGTGACCGGAACCCCCACCCCCTCACCAGAAGGCATAGAGCAGACACAGATTGGGAGGGGCATGAGGAAATGGTGGTGGTAGTGAAAGTGTTCTGAATTTTTATAACATGTGATTTATGTGGCTGTATGCAGTTGCCAGAGTTCAGAGAATGGTGCTTTCTAAAGATTTATGCACTTTACTGGAGGTAAATTTTACCTCAGAAGATACTGTTTTAACTAACTCTAAGCTGCCTAATGGCATGCTTGCTTTCGTGTTTAGGGATGAACTGTACTAATGTCTGCAACTTTCAAACTCTTCCAAAAACTAAAATAGATGGCCAGACAGATGAGTATATATGTTAGAACAAAATGATAACAGTTGTGGAATCTAGCTCATGAGGATACAGGTATTCATCTTAAAATTCAATTTTTGCGATATATAAAGTTCTTTGTAATAAAATGTTAAAGGAAATAAATACTTCAACTAAAGAAATGCCACCCCCAAGGAAACAAACACCACAAAGCAGAAGGAAGCTATTTAACACAGACAGCACTCTAAACTGGCTTTAACATCCTCAAGCATTTGGAGAGGCAACAAGACAAACCCTTATATCAGGAATCCAGAAATCAGAAACAGGCAAAAAGATGAAGAAAAGAGATGGATTTACTGTACAGGAAAAATGATAAAATTCTATCTGAAATTAAGGCTAAATCTCAAGATGCTCAAGGAAGAATAGATTCACATGAGATTTAATAAAGGGCATTGAAGAAAGGCTGAGAAACAACCAAGAGAGAAAAATAAGGTAAAGAACGAAGTAGAAGGGTTCACAGAAAGTGGTTCAAATGAAACCCAGGGAAGAAACAGCATGTACATAATTGGAGCCCGTGAAGAAGGAAAAGGAATTAATGGAACAGAAGCAATGTGTAAAGCTGCAAGCTAAGAATTCCTACAAATGAAAAGTCTACATTTGCACAGTGAAGTGTCTCACTGTGTACTTAGGACACTGACCAACAACAATCAAGTCTGAGAGGTCTTCTAGTAATGCTAGCTGACTTTAAAGATGAAGAACAAATCCTCAAGGCTTCCAAGCAAAAACAAAAACATAACTTACAAGGCGAAAGATTTAAACTGGCGTCAAATGTCTTGAAAACAGTATCCAAAGCAAGACATCAACAGAGCAGCATTTTCAAAGAAATTGTGAATCAAAGATAAATGTGTCTTTCAAGTATTGAAGAAAAACCATTGTAAATACACAAGCATTCTGTACCCATTAGCCAGTCTCAAGGAGTCTTCCGGACAATGAGATTCATGCTCCAAAGAGATGAATGGGAAAACTTCAGCCTAAGGACCAAGAGTGAGTGTGTAATGTATTTAATTGTTGAGATAAGATGAAAACAAAGGTCATGATGAGGCCAAAGTATTAATATATAAATGTTATGTGTTCTAATACAGTAGAAGTAATCTAAGCAAAAAATAAGGTAAGGGATAAAGATGAAAGTAAAATGAACTCTCTGATTGCTAGGTATGTAATAGATAAGACTATTAAAAATTGACAAAATGCTAAAATGATATCTAAGAAAAGGGGAATATAAGGGCTTTAAAATGTTATAGGTACAAAGATAAGCATGAGAACAAATATACAAACATTCCTAAATACAAACAGAATATACAGTGGAGAAAAGATAGTCTCTTCCATAAGTGGTCCTGAGAAAACTGGACAGCTACGTGTAAAAAGAATGAAATTAGAACACTTCCTAACACCATACATAAAAATAAGCTTAAATACAATCAGTCAGTGAGTGAGCAAGCAAAGAAAACATCACTTAGAGAAAAAGCAGCGTTGTAAATATGAGGCACATAGTAACTGTACTGTCGTGTGATCATATTGAGACCACATGTATCAGTCATATCAGTAAATGTGAACAAATATGATACAGTCATTAAAAGATTTCGTTCTAGTTGATATTAAAGTTCATATGTAAAAGAAGCATGCAAGAAAGAATGGAAAAGCACAAAAGCTACCAGGGAACTTACCCTATCGGACATTGAAGCATACTATAAAGCCTCTATAATTAAAGCTGTATGGTGCTGACTCATGGCTAGATAAACAGGCTGGTAGAATAGACTATAAGTAAATTCTACTTCTAGAATCAAATTGACCTTATGGACTATAGCCTGCCAGGCTCCTCTGTCCATGGAATTCTCCAGGCAGGAATACTGGAGTGGGTAGCCATTCCCTTCTCCAGGGGATCATCCCGACTCGGGGATCGAACCCAGGTCTCTCCTGCATTGCAGGCAGATTCTTTACTGCCTGAGCCACCAGGGGAGCCTGAAGTAGATTCAATTACATAAAAATTTAGCATGTGATAAAGGTACTACCTAAAATCAGTAGGACCTCTACCATAAAAAAGGAAAAAAAACCCAACATAACAAAGTCTAAAGACAGCTGACTTGCTGGGACGTGTATCATAGATACAGGACTAGTAAAGCTAGTCTTACGAAGGGTAGAAACTCTCACAAAGGGTAAAAGACCAAAAATGGAACGGAAAATGAGGAAAGGAGACAGTCCCCCGAAAAGGGATAAAAATGGTACTTAAACATAGGAAAAGACGTTCAACCGTACCCATAATTAGAGAAATGCAAATTAAAACTGCTCTGAGGTACGGTTTCTCACCTACCAGATTTGCAGAAATTAAAAAGTATAACAACACATTCTGTCGGTGGACCTGTAAGGAAACAGCCAGCGTTGTACGTTGCTGGGGGGAATGCAGAGTGGCACAACCACTTTGGAGGGGATTTGGCGACGTGTGATAGAATGATGTGTGCGTGTACCTTCTGACCCAGCAGTGCTACTAGGAATTCACCCTGAAGACACACCTCCAACAGTGTGAAAATATACACGTGCTCAGGATTATTAATTGCACCTTGTTTGTAGTTGCAAAATACTGGAAATAACCGTAATCCCTGTGCAGGGGAAAGGGATTGAATAAATACAGCTGCACAATGGAGCCACCCGTTTCTTTTTTCCATCTTTAAAAAAAAGAATAAGAAGGACCTTTATGACTCATTTGAAGTGATTTCTGGGGCACATTAAGAGAAAAAAATCAAAGTGTAAGAGGGTCCTTAATATGCTTTCTCTTTTGTAAGAAAGGAGATTAAAAAAGAAAAATACCCTTTATCTTATTTGTAGAAGAAACACACACAAAAGATGATCAACTGGAAACCAGTTGATAGAGTGAGCGGGTGGCAGTAGGTAGGATGGGTGTGTGAAGGGAGGGGGCGTTTCTCCGAGAACGTCGTGTTACATGGTTTTGACTTTTAGAACCATGGTAATGTTTCACATATGCAAAAAAATAAATAATCGACCAGAGTGGATTTAAAAAAAAAAAAAAAGGAATGCAGATAGAAATAATAACTTAACTATATTTCAAATGAATAATGTAATCGCACTTTGGGGAAGGGATAGAGATGGAACCCTGGTAACCTTTGAACACAGCATTGTGACTCCAGATTCTTAGACTAAGGATTGTTAGACCTTGTGAAGAAATACTGAAACTCCTGGTACTTTGCCAGTTTTTCAGAGAGGGTATGGGTTAACAGTTCTGAAGCCACTCTGTGTGTATTCTTGGATTGAGCAAATAAGGAAATCAATTGCAGATAATGGAAACTAAACTTCTCCCTTTTGCAGAGGGACATTATTTAAAAACAAAAAAAAGGAAAAGGAAAGTGCTAGAATAAGCCCTTGGTATTGGATTGAAACCAGAAGTATCAGTGTGAACTAATTGTTTTGAATATGTACATGCAGATAGATCTAGAAAGAGATACAAGCGTGTGCACACATACCCCTGTGCACGTGTGTCCCACTCTGTCTGCTGAGGTCTACAAGCGTGGAGACTCTAGGAACCATGAGTGAATCTCTTTTCCCCATCTTAGTTTCTAAACGTCATTCTCACTAATAAGAACCAGGCTCCTTGGAGAAATGGCTGCTTCCAAGACAGGGACAGAGAAAGGACAGGGTGAACTAGAATATCTTCTCAGGCCAAAGCGAGGCGAGTGCTCACAGAACGACGAGGGCGTGTGCCCTGGACACAGAAGCCAGTTTGGCTCCTGGGGGCCACGCCTGGGCCCCGTTGAGCACCAAGGTGGACGTGACGGTCATGGATTGCAGTCCTGAGAAGCCATTGTAGCCCATGTGTTGTCCACGCTGATTTAAATTAATAAAGCAGTAGAGAAACAGGAGGTGTTTGTATCACATAAAAATAGCCACAGGAAAGCCATTCCTTCAGGAGAACATGAACTAGTAAATGCAGAAGGACTTAGCAAATTTGGCAGCCACCATAGTAATAATTGCTTTACATAAGAATCAAGAATTACCAGTGAGTGCTAAAATTAATGGGTAAAAGGTTGATGACAGCCAGTGTGAGTGTGGGTGCGCACGTGTGTGTGTGAGTATGTGAGAGAGAGAGACAGAGAGACAGAGAGAGAGTAGGCCCACGGTCTGTTTAAAGGGAAACTCGAGTAGTGTGTCCTCTGCGCTCAGCCCCATCAGCGGCTCCATGTCACTCCAGTAGAGGCCCCCGTCCTTCTGAGTCTCTGGTTCCACCTTCAGTCTCCCCCGCCTGCTGGACACTCTGCTGCCTTGGGGCTGGCCTCATTCCTCACAGCCTTCGAGGTTTGCTCTGGGGTCGCTTCTCCGTGAGACCTCTCCTGACCAGGATGGGCTACTCCTGCCCCCTTATCTGCTTGAATGTCCTTTAATTTTTTTAAAATAGTTCTTTTTACTTTCTAAGACAGTACCTGATTTTCTTGTCTGGTAGAGCCTCGCAGCTTGCCGGATCTCAGTTCCCTGTCCAGGGGTTGAGCCCAGGCAGGCCCTTGGCAGTGACGGTGGAGAGTCCTAACCACTGGACCACCAAGGAACTCTCTGGGCTTATTGTCCCTTATCCGTTTCCTTCGGAAAGACTGTGAGCTCCACAGGAGAGAGATCGCGTCTTGGTTCACTGATGTGAATCGGTGCCTGGCGCATAGTAGGTGCTCAGTAAGTGTGTGCTGACTGAACATTCGTTCACTTTCGTGTGTGTGTCTATAAAAGGAAACTGAACAGAGAGGTTTCCTAAAACACTGAGATGAGCTGTTAGGGGCTGATGTGAGCCTGGAGTAGACGGGGTCGCAGGAAGTGGGCGTGCACCGTTCGTAACTTCATTTGTGAATGGTCCAGGGGGGCTGTCTTTACCTCCTGGGAGAGTAGTGGTTGTCTCATGGTGGAGGGGGGAGAGGAGTTAGTTCTTGAACTATTTGCTTGAAATACTTAAATATTGTCTGGTTTCTTTTATTGTAACCACACATTATTCTTCAGATTAAATTTTATAGAAGAAAAACTGCGTTTTTAAGTTTAAAATTCATTGGGAACAGAAATACTGGCCTGATGTTACCGATTTCCTAAGTATCTGCTTAGTCATTGTGCTCTCTGTGCTGGGCACCAAGCTCAGGTCTTCACGTGCCCCGCGACCCCAGGAGGTGGGGGCTTTATCCCCCTTTTCCAGATTAATAAGCTGGGACTTGAAGAGGACCAAGGTCACACAGCTGGAAAATAACCCCAGTCGTGGGTGACAGTTCAGCCCCTGGTCTGCTTGACTCGAGAGCTCAAACTTTCAGCCATTAAGCAGTGAAACAGTTGCGTGAAGTTGCCCAGGTGTCGTTTCGCTCTTTCCTGGCCCTGAGGCGTGTTGCTCCTGCTTTCTCAGGGTGCTTTCTGCTCTGGGAGCATCCAGCACCCAAGGTGCTAGAGACAAACTCAGGACCCAGCAAAGCGAGAAGGAGACTCTTCTAGGGACGTAAGGAGGGTTCATGGGCTCTGTCATTTTGCAGGGCCCACTGGGTCCCTTGTGGCTCAGCTGATGAAGAATCGCCCGCAGTGCGGGAGACGTGGGTTTGATTCCTGGGTTGGGAAGATCCCCTGGAGAAGAGAAAGACTACCCACTCCAGTATTCTGGCCTGGAGAATTCCATGGACTGTGTAGTCCATGGGGTCGCAAAGAGTCGGACACGACTGAGCAACTTTCACTCCCTGGATCCTGAGGTTTCTTAGGCGAAACATGTGTAGTGCTTCTGGCTGAACATGCAACCAGAGTCATGCTGGGCTTGATCTTCTGAAAGCTTGTGATTTGAGTACTGTATAGATACAGTGTTCCATAAGACACACAGATGTTTTTGTGGGGAGTTCCCTATCTGGTTCTGACTCAGTTTTTGAAACTAGCTCTTGTCATAACCACAGGGATCATAAGCTTGGTTCGTGAACTCCCAGAAGGTAGTGGATAGACTTCAAGAAATCTCTAAACCCCTGCAGGTTTTGTGTGTAGGTGTATTTATGTGCCTTTTTCTGAGGAAGAGGGTCTGTGACTCCCATTAGAAAAGGCAGTTAATTCCCGGAGAGGGTTAATGACGTTGGTCTGAAGCCCTGGTGGAACTCTGGTCCTTTCTCAAGGCTCTCCAGTTGCCTGTTGATTCAGCCTCTTATCTCCATATTCTTGTTTTATATTCAGTATATTCTAGCATCCATGCTTCATTTGCATGTGAATTTCTTGTGGCTTCCAGGTTAAAGCACCATGCTAGAGATACTGCTCTTAAAGGAGAACTGCCGTGTGAAGGAAGGCATCAGAGTGGAGCAGCTTTAAAATGCTTGGCCATTAAATCCGCTTTTCAGTTTTCTGACAACCAAAGCAGAAAGCAAATTTTTTTTAGTCACATAGATTTTGTATTCTGATAAAACCATTTTTTCCTTTTAGAACTAATTTCAAGAGTAGTTTATATCTTTTCCCTTTTCTTTCCTTTTCTATTTGTTTTCTTTTCTCCTTCCCTCCCTCCCTCCTCTCTAAATACCATTTGCTCAGTATATGTTGTCTCTTTAGTTTCTTTAGCTATCAGTTCAAGACAGTGGCTCCCAGAGGCAGTGGGGCACTTCCATCTGTCATATGAATGTGTGCTTAGGGCTCAGTGCTGATTGTTAGTGTCCCTTAGATTATCTAAAAGTATGTAGTCTAAAATAGTGATAGCCTAGTTAGACGTCCCAGAATTCCCCCCTAAAATGCTAATATGCCAGCAGTTACTGGGATCCACCATTTCTTATGATACTTTGGAAGCTCGTGGTTCAGACCTCTAGTTTCCCCCAACACCTCTCAACTGCGTTTATCCCCCCAAACTTGGGAAGTACATTCTGCCAACTCTACCAGGTGTATTTCACTAGGCTAGCATCTACAGTAGTGAATTTAAATGTTGGAGAAAGCTATTCCAACTCCAAGGGAGTTATTGGATTTTAGTTTTAAACTACTATGAATTCATTTATAAAATTCATGTCTGGTAGAAACCTGTGACACTTGCCTTTTTGGAGCTGAGTGAAACTGTGTTTTCAAAAATCAGACAAAAAGGAGATTGAGTAAATGCACAGTTACCTTAAGAAGTAGTAGTAAAAACCACAACTATTTTTTTTTTTTTTTGGTCTAATTCAGACTTATTCAATGGCTCTGTTTCCAGGGCACCTGAGTTCCAGGCTTCTTGTTTTATCATATGCTCCCAGTGTGGCAGCTCTCTCTCACATCACTTGTCTTCATTCTTACAGCAAATATTTATTGATCAAATACTATGTGAAAGACGACCCCGCATCGTGAGCCATGCACACAGAGCGCCACATCCATACACTTCCTGACATGCTATCTGCCTTGTGCCTTCCAGGCAGCCGCTCTGCCCGCCTCCCCTGCTCTCATTTCCTATAACCTAAATTCTTGCCGGAGCCTCCTAGCTGATCTGCTGGTCTCCTTGTTTCTAGCCGTTCAGCCTCCACTCCATCTTCCATACTTAGTGCTTGTCCCAAAGGGTAGGTCTC
>NW_011494947.1:1643225-1650966 GCF_000754665.1 Bison bison bison
CCCCAAAAGCCAGTCTCCTCCGTTGCTTGCAGGATGAAGCCATCCTCCTTAAGGAAGCTTCAGTTCAGTGCAGTCGCTCAGTCGTGTCCAACTCTCTGCGACCCCATGGACTGCACCACGCCAGGCTTCCCTGTCCATTACCAACTTCGGGAGCTTACTCAAACTCATGTCCATCAAGTCGGTGATGCCATCCAACCATCTCATCCTCTGTCGTCCCCTTCTCCTCCCGCCTTCAATCTTTGCCAGCATCAGGGTCCTTTCCAATAAGTCAGTTCTTCGCATCAGGTGGCCAAAGTATTGGAGTTTCGGCTTCAGTGTCAGTCTTTCCAATGAATATTCAGGACTGATTTTTTTTTTTTAGGATTGACTGGTTGGATCTCCTGGCAGTCCAAGGGACTCTCAAGAGTCTGCTCCAGCACCACAGTTCAAACGCATCCATTCTTTGGTGCTCAGCTTTCTTTATAGTCCAGCTCTCACATCCATACATGACCACTGGAAAAACCATAGCCTTGACTAGACGAACCTTTGTTGGCAAAGTAATGTCTCTGCTTTTTAATATGCTGCCTAGTTTCATAGCTTTTCTTCCAAGGAGCAAGCGTCTTTTAATTCCATGGCTGCAGTCACTATCTGCAGTGATTTTTGCTTCTCTTCTTTTCTCAGCTATTTGTAAGGCCTCCTCGGACAACCATTTTGCCTTTTTGCATTTTTTTTCTTGGGGATGGTCTTGATCCTTGCCTTCTGTACAGTATCACCAACCTCAGTCCATAGTTCTTCCGGCACTCTGTCTATCAGATCTAATCCCTTGAATCTATTTGTCACTTCCACTGTATAATCATAAGGGATTTGATTTAGATCGTACCTGAATGGTCTAGTGGTTTTCCCTACTTTCTTCAATTTAGGTCTGAATTTGGCAATAAGGAGTTCATGATCTGAGCCACAGTCAGCTTCCAGTCTTGTTTTTGATGACTGTATAGAGCTTCTCCATCTTCTGCTGCAAAGAATATAATCAGTCTAATTTTGGTATTGACGATCTGGTGGTGTCCATGTGTAGAATCTTCTCTTGTGTTGTTGGAAGAGGGTGTTTGCTATGACCAGTGTGTTCCCTTGGCAAAACTCTATTAGCCTTTGCCCTGCTTCATTTTGTACTCCAAGCCAAATTTGCCTGTTATTCCAGATGTTTCTTGACTTCCTACTTTTGCATTCCAGTCCCCTGTAATGAAAAGGACATCTTTTTTGGGTGTTAGTTCTAAAAGGTCTTGTAGGTCTTCATAGAACCATTCAGGTTCAGCTTCTTCAGCGTTACTGGTTGGGGCATAGACTTGGATTACTGTGATATTGAATGGTTTGTCTTGGAAATGAACAGAGATCATTCTGTTGTTTTTGAGATTGCATCCAAGTACTGCATTTCGGACTCTTTTGTTGACTATGAGGGCTACTCCATTTTTTCTAAGAGATTCTTGCCCACAGTAGTAGATACAGTGGTCATCTGAGTTAAATTCACCCATTCCAGTCCATTTTAGTTCACTGATTCCTAAAATGTCGATGTTCACTCTTACCATCTCCTGTTTGACCACCTCCAATTTATCTTGATTTGTGGACCTAACATTCCAGGTTCCTGTGCAATATTTCTCTTTATAGCATCAGACTTGACTTCCATCACTAGTCACATCCACAGCTGGGTGTTGTTTTTGCGTTGGCTCCATCTCTTCATTCTTTCTGGAGTTATTTCTCCGCTCTTCTCCAGTAGCCTATTGGGCACCTACTGACCTGGGAAGTTCATCTTTCAGTGTCCTATCTTTTTACCTTTTCGTCCTGTTCGTGGGGTTCTCAAGGCAAGAAGGCTGAAGTAGTTTGCCATTCCCTTCTCCAGCGTAGGGAAGCTTATGGGGTCTTTATAATGCAACCTCAGTTTGCCTTTTCAACCTCTACCCCTCTTACTGTCTCCTGGCCACCTGGGTGTCCAGTGCTCCTCAGCAGAGGCACCCCTGGCATTTTGGATGGGACAGCCCCTCCCTGTACAGAAATGTTTGGTATCCTGCAGAAGAACTAGCATCCCTGACCCCAGACTGCTAAGTGTGGGCAGCTCTCTCCACTCAACGTGGCAAGCAAAATGCGTCCTCATTTCCAGGGGCTCCTTAGGACCCACAGGATTCCCCCGACACCCCGTGCCCGTTGCTCCTGCACCTTGTGCCTGCTTTTCCCTCTGATTGTGGCATCCTCGTCCAACCCCTGACCCTTCTGGCAAAACTGCTGTGCCTTTCAGACTGGGGTCTAACGGTAACATTTCAAGAAGCTCACCCCTACTTCTTCAGGCCAAGGTAGTTCCTTCCTTCGTGCTCCTAAAGTCCTGTTTATGCCTGTATTAAAAGAGTATACTGTGTGCAGAGGTGTTCTGGGTTGATCTTAAGAGGATCTCTGCTTTAAAATGCATTTGACAGGGACTCCCCTGAAGGTACAGTGGCTACAAATCCGCCTGCCAATGCAAGGGACACGGATTTGATTCCTGGTTGGGGAAGATCCACCTGCTCTGACATAATTAAGCCTGAGCACCACAACCCATGAGCCCATGTGTTCCCGAGCCCATGTTCCACAACAAGAGAAGCCACCACAAGGAGAATCCCGTGCACAGCAGTGAGGACCCAGCACAGCAGAAAATAAACATTAAAAACGTTAGAGTGCCTTTGACAGGGCCTGCAGCATCCTGTGCCACTGGGCCCAAAGCCTTTGTGAAGAGCCTGAGAGGAGGTGCTCCGTCCAGCCGGGCACCTGTGAGCGTCTGTTCTGATCCCCCTGCTTGTGTAGCACTACGCAGCCCTTGGTGCTAGACGTGGGGAACTTTAAAAAGATGAAACGGTCTCCTGGGGCATCATGATTTCCATAAGACAAAGAGACAATGTAAATTGTTGTTGTTGGTCTTGTTATTAGAAGAACAATAATATTGATCAGTAGATTCTTTGATGAATCCCTGGCAACTTATCTCAGGGTTTCTATTTGACCAAATGGAGCCGTTTCTCTCAGTACCCCCTGCAATCAATAATATGATGCAAAATGATGTTACTCTTTCCGAATCATCATCTTTGTTTCGAAGAGTTATTAACACAAGAGCCCAAGCTGCTATTTTCTTTAGATACTCGGGTTGTCCCGCTTCAGATTTATACACAGCAATTGAATCTCATTAGCCCGGCTTTACACTGCATAGACCAAGCGTGTAAATAATTGAAACTTTCCAGGGCTGCATTAAATCTTCAGCTGATTTTAAAAGCAGTTTTATCTTGGCATCTTACTACTCCCTAACCCCAATCTACACAGTTGATTTTCCCCCATTCAGTCTTTCCTTTGTGTCTGTGCACTGAGATAAAACAGTTGCTTGATTCGAATAAAAGTGACATATACAATCCATTTTGGTTGGCAATTGAATTAAAAGATGAGCAGGAGTTTATACTAATATGGTCTATAGTATTATTGATGATGTAAATTACCTTATATTGAATTTTAATGAAAAGTAATGGACCTAACTGTGCTGCGTGTAGTTGTAGGAGTAGTGATTGTCATCATTCTCATGCCCGTCGTAATTAACTCAGCTCCTAAGCAATCCTGGAGTCAGTCGACTAGGTTCAGCTCCTTTCTCTGCTGATTCTATCTGTGTGACGTTGAGTCGTCACTTGACGTCTCTACCGTCCGTTCCTCCTGGGCAAAACAGAAGGGGCAAAACTCTGGGCTGATCAGAGTCCCCTCCTGGGCTTGTTGTGAACATCACCTGGTTAATCCTTGGAGCCAGACCAGCTGCTGGCCAGCTCAGGAAGTCAGCTGGCCAGGGTCGGGGGTGCGGGTGGAATTCAGTGATGTCTGCTACACATTTGTTGAAGTTTACGAAATTGTATGGGCCTTTTCCTGACTTAATTACCATGTTGACTGTTGCTCATAAACACTATGAAGATAAGAAAAAAATTGTTTATATTCAAAAATCCTTTACAATAATGTGGGACCTGTTTTTTAAACACAGACAAAAATTCTCACCTTCCTTTTTCTCCTCATTCTTGAATTATAATTTTAGTTAAACTCATCTGGTGACTTTGTCTTTGCGTCTGCTTTTATGGCGACTACTCAGTGATCATGCTTCATTTGGTTCAATTACAGATGTGACAATTGTCAAATGGAATTTTGGAGTCAGGGTTTTGACAGGTTTTGCCCTAAAAGTAGCACTCATAATGTTTGTTGTGTTGTTGTTCAGTCACTCAGCTGTGTCTGACTCTTTGCAACCCAGTGGACTGCACAGTCTAGGCTTCCCTGTCCTTCACCATCTCCAGAGCTTGCTCAAACTCATGTCCATTGAGTCAGTGATGCCATCCAACCATCTCATCCTCTGTCATCCCCTTCTCCTCCTCCCGTTATCTTTCCCATCATCAAGATCTTTTCTAATGACTTTGGTCTTCACATCAGGTAGTCAGAGTATTAGAGTTTGAGCTTCAGCAGCAGTCCTTCCAATGAATATTCAGGGTTGATTTCAAACCAGGATGGACTGTTTTGATCTCCTTGCAGTCCAAGATTCTTAAGAGTCTTCTCCATCACCACAGTTCAAAAGCATCAATTCTTTAGCTCTCAGCCTTCTTTATGGTTCAACTCTCACATCCATAGACGACTACTGGAAAAACCATAGCTTTGACTAGATGGACCTTTGTCAACAAAGTAACACGTCTGCTGTTTAATACGCTGCCTAGGTTGTCATAGCTTTTCTTCCAAGGAGCAAGTGTCTTTTAGTTTCATGGCTGCAATCATTGTCTGCAGTGATTTTGGAGCCCAAGAAAATAAAGTCTGTCATTGTTTCCATTGTTTTCCCATCTATTTGCCATGAAGTGATGGGACCAGATGACCTGATCTTAGTATTTTGAATGTTGAGTTTTAAGCCAGCTTTTTCACTCTCCTGTTTCACTTTCATCAAGAGGCTTTTTAGTTCCTCTTCGCTTTCTGCCATAAGGGTGGTGTCTTCTGCATATCGGAGGTTATTGATATTTCTCCCAGCAATCTTGACTCCAGCTTGTGCTTCATCTAGCCCAGCATTTCACATAATGTACTCTGCATAGAAGTTAAATGAGCAGGGTGACAATATACAGCCTTTGTACTCCTTTCCCAATTTGGAGCTAGTCTGTTGTTCCACGTCCCATTCTAACTGTTGTTTCTTGACCTGCATACAGATTTCTCAGAAAGCAGGTAAGGTGATCTGGTATTCCCATCTCTTGAAGAATTTTCCAAAGTTTGATGTGATCCACACAGTCAAAGGCTTTAGCATAGTCAATGAAGCAGGAGTGGATGTTTTTCTGGAATTCTCTTGCTTTTTCTGTGATCCAGTGGATGTTGGCAATTTGATCTCTGGTTCCTCTGCCTTTTCTAAATCCAGCTTGTACATCTGGAAGTTCTCAGTTCATGTGCTGTTGAAGCCTAGCTTTTGAGCATGACCTTGCTAGCATGTGAGATGAGTGCAATTGTGTGGTAGTTTGAACATTCTTTGGCATTGCAATCCTTATTGGGGATTGGGATGAAAACTGACCTTTTGGGATTGGGATGCAAACTGCAGTAGTGTGGTAGTTTGAACATTCTTTGGCAGCCCAATCCTTATTTGGGATTGGGATGAAAACTGACCTTTTCCAGTCCTGTGGCCACTGCTGAGTTTTCCAAATATGCTGGTCTGTTGAGTGCAGCACTTTAACAGCATCATCTTTTAGGATCTGAAATATCTCAGCTGGAATTCCATCACCTCCACTAGCTTTGTTCATGTTGATGCTTCCTAAGGCCCACTTGACTTCCCGCTCCAGGTTATCTGGCTATAGGTGAGTGATCACTTATAATCTTAGCTGCTTTTTATTCCGGGCCTCTTCCCACTTCCCTGGTTATTCCTTCTTGGTCTTCTCTCTATTATAGATTCCTCTTCCTCCTCCCAAAACGTTGGCGTGTCCCAGGCTCAGTTCTTGGGTTTGGTCTCTTCTCCGTTCATACTCTCGAGGTGATCTCATCCATCCCAGGATTTTAAATACGTTCTAGTTGCTTCTGATGCCCAGGTTTACACCCTTGCTCAGGTCTCTACCCAGACTTCAACTCAAGTGCCTGTGGACGTCGCCACCTCATTTCCACACTTGTGCTCGGGCAGCAGTCCCATGTACTAAATGACTCCTCTGTGCATCCTGTTGCCCAGACCAGAAGTCTTGGAGTGGCCTCTGCCTCTTCTGTCTCATATTTCCCAGCCAGTCCTTTGGTAGATTCTGTGGGTTCTTCCTCAGAAATACATCCAGAACCCATTCACATCTCACCAGCTCCAACCCATGCCCCAGTCCAGGCTGCCGTCTCGTCTCACCTGGCGGACTGCAGCCCCTCCCAGCTGGCCCCACTGGCCCCACCCTTGCCCCTCTGTAGCCTTTTGCATGCTGTAGTCACTTTGTAGCTAGAGTACTGCTTCTGAAATGCCACTCTTCTTCCTAGAAGACTCTACCAGCTTCCATTGCACCTTCTCCAAGGCCCCACACAACCCCTTCCCTCCCCGACTGTGTCTCAGACCCCCACCTCCTGTCACTGCCCTGGCTCCCTCCACGCCAGCCCCTCTGCCTTCCTCACCGCTCTCAGAGCACGTCAGGCCTGCCCCGGCTCCCTGCTTTGCTTTCTTAGAGTTTCTAGGTCTCCCCTGACTGCAGTATTTACAATAAACCAGCACCCTGCCCCACCCCTTGCCATTCTGTCCCTTATCCCTTACCCTGTTTCATTTTCCTTCATAGCATTCTCACCATGCGGCATGTGATTCGTTAGCTTACTGTGCATGTCCACCCTCCAGAATTCGAGCTCTTTGAAGGCAGAGACTTTGGTTCCCTGCTGTATCTGCAATGCCTGGAATAGCGCCTGGCCCGTGCTGAGTGCCTGGCAGCATCAGTGAGTGAGTGTGCTCTCTGCAGTGTGCTCTCACAGCAGCCCTGAGGTGGGTGAGGCACGGAGAGGCGGAGGAAGTTGCCCAGCTTGCCCGAGGCACGTAGCAGGTAAGAGCAGAGCTGGGGTTTAGTTAGCCTCTGCCAGTTTGACTCCAGAGTGCACATTCTTTCTGTTCTACTGCCTGTCCTCCTGTTTCTGAATGTTTCCAAACCGCCGTCACATCTCTGAGAATCTTATCATGCCTTCAAAGCTTACCATCTTGATTTTGTTTGTTGTCATCAAATTGTGTTTGAGTGTCTGGCTTCCACAGGACCTTGGCTGTCACAAAGGTAAAGGAAGGTGCCTAGCCCCTGCCCTTCTGTTCTCTTCCTGGAGCAAATCCCCCATGAAATGGTGAGTTTCCCCAGGAAAATCTCTTTCTTGGTTCTTGTCATCTTTATGACCAACCTACACAGCATATTAAAAAGCAGAGACATTACTTGGCCAATAAGGTCCGTCTCGTCAAGACTCTGGTTTTTCCAGTGGTCATGTATGGATGTGAGAGTTGGACTATAAAGAAAGCTGAGCACCAAAGAATTGATGCTTTTACACTGTGGTGGGAATGCAAACTAGTACAGCCACTATGGAGAACAGTGTGGAGATTCCTTAAAAAACTGGAAATAGAACTGCCTTATGATCCAGCAATCCCACTGCTGGGCATACACACTGAGGAAACCAGAAGGGAAAGAGACACGTGTACCCCAGTGTTCATCGCAGCACTGTTTATAATAGCCAGGACATGGAAGCAACCTAGATGTCCATCAGCAGATGAATGGATAAGAAAGCTGTGGTA
>NW_011494947.1:1651066-1658284 GCF_000754665.1 Bison bison bison
GAGCACCAAAGAATTGATGCTTTTGAACTGTGGTGAGACTCTTGAGAGTCCCTTGGACTGCAAGGAGATCCAAGCAGTCCATCCTAAAGGAGATCAGTCCTGAGTGTTCATTGGAAGGACTGATGTTGAAACTGAAACTCCAATGCTTTGGCCACCTGATGTGAAGAGCTGACTCATTGGAAAAGACCTTGATGCTGGGAAAGATTGAGGGCAGGAGGAGAAGGGGACGACAGAGGGTGAGATGGTTGGATGGCATCACCAACTCAATGGACATGAGTTTGAGTAAACTCTGGGAGTTGGTGATGGACAGGGAGGCCTGGCGTGCTGCGGTTCATGTGGTTGCAAAGAGTCGGACACAACCGAGTGACTGAACTGAACTGACCTGAACTTCCAGGGCTTAGCACTATGCCTGGCAGAAAGGGGGGCACTCCCTTCCTAGCTGTGGGATGAATGAATGAATGGATACAGGGCCTGAGGAGGTGCTGTGAGAGCACATATTCTTTGTCTTTGGCCAACTGAGCACTGCCTGAGTTGGGTGCCTCCCGGATGTTGAGAGACTCACTGGACTCTGGTGCTTGTCAGAAATGTCCGTTCCACTCCAGAGCTACTAGGGTGACCGGGACTGGGGTGTCTGATTCAGATGGGGTTGTGGTCCACACCTTGAGAAACCCACTGCTGCTCAGTGAAAATACAGACCACAGGAGAGACTTCCCAGCTAAACCATCGAGGAAGGGCTGAGATTCGGGAAGCCAGTAAGAGGCCTTCCAAGCAGGGAGAAATAAAAGTGAAAAGTGAGACTTGTTTTTAGATCTTAGAGAAGTCTGCCCCTGCCCCTGTGAATATAATAGTTCTAATAATTGCTACCACTTCCTGTGCCTGCCATGTGCTGGGAACTCTATTTGGCTCTTAAATATACGCCTATTAATTTGGTTTTCACACCAACCCCTCAACACAAGATGTTATCACCATCTTATAGACAAGAACATCGAGACTCAGAAGGTTAACTCACGCGTTCAAGGTCACACGTAGTGGTAGAGCTGGGATTTGAAGGGAGATCTGGGAAGCACCAGAGTCAAGGTCTTTTCCGTCATCCTCCGCGCTGTCCATGAAAAGGTCTCATGGACTCAAAGAAGTACAGGAAGCTCCTAGTACATGTAGGGAGCTGGAGGAAATGTACTGAAATGAGTCAAGTTTTCTTGAAAGTGCCTTAAAAGAATAATGGTTTTGATAGCATTTAATTTTGGTCAGAAATACTTTTTGAATATACTCCTGACTTTCCCAGTTCTTTTTTCTTCTTTCACACAAGCTTTATCAAATGATTGTTTTGTTGATAAATTTAGTGTGCAGTTGGGACTTACATGTAGATTATACCTACCCTCAAAGGGAGAGAGGATTTTATAGTTTCCATTCATTCTCATTAAAATCAGAACATTTGCATCTTAACTTTTACATCTTGTTCCAGGAATTTTAAGCAGTCTGATTGTATGGAAGTGGGTCGTATTAATTGCAAATGGGCTAGACATCTGCTCACTAACACGGAATGATTTTTTTTAGCTCGATTTTGTTTTTATATATGATCTACCAGAGCGATTAAGTGAAGGCTGTATGAGCTGCTGTTACAAGACCAGGATTTTCAGAGACTTATAATGATAAAAATGAACTGAAGAGTGAATCTTTGAATGGTCTTGAACTGAGAGCAATTAAACATCTTACAGTTGATAAATTTTTGTCCACAGTCTGTTTTCCATTGTTGGGCCTCTGTTGGTCTGGTGTGCAGCGAGCCCAGGTCCCTTGGGCTCTCGGTTCTGGGGTGAGTGGTGCTGTGCTTTTTCTGCCTGTGGGGAGGAAACTAGGCAGGGAATGAGCTGAGGTGGAGCATCAGACTGGAAACACAGGATCCAGCCTGCTGGGGACTGGCTGAGTAGGCTGGGTATTTCTTTCCTGGTGGTAACCTAACAGTGTTTCCTAAGGTGGATTTCTTGCAACACGAATTCTTTGTATATATGTGTGTGTGTGTGTGTAATGGAGCTTCCCAGGTGGCGCCAGTGGTAAAGAACCTGCCTGCCGAAGCAGGAGACGTAAGAAATGCAGGTTTGATCCCTAGGTTGGGAAGATCTCCTGGAGAAGGAAATGGCAACCCACTCCAGTATTCTTGCCTGGGAAACCCATGGACAGAGGAGCCTGGTGGGCTACAGTCCATGGGGTTGCAAAGAGTCAGACACGACTGAAGCGACTTAGCATGCCTATTTGTAACATATTTATTTATGGTTGCGCTGGGTCTTCCTTGCTGTGTTTCTCTAGTTGCAGCTACTTTGTTGCGGTGCCTGGGCTTCCCATCGCAGTGGCTTCTCTTGCGGCAGAGCCCGGGCTCTAGGCACACAGGCTCAGTAGTTGTGGCACTCAGGCTTAGTTGCTCCGGAGGATGTGGAATCTTCCCAGACCAGAGATCAAACCCGAGTCCCCAGCGTTGGTAGGTGGACTCTCATCCACGGTACCACCAGGGAAGTCCCAGAACACGACTTCTTAAGGAGGGTGATGTGGACAGTAAGTTTCGGAAGCACTCACTGGTTAAACCATCCTAGTTAGGCATGTTCCTTCATTGCAGCCTTTCCAGCACCTTTAATATGCCCATGTACATTGTGCATCTGTAAGAGGAGGACAGTGTCTACACAGTTTCTGGGACACACTTGGCCAGAATCCCCCTTCTTATTGATCTCAGATGGCCTCGGCCCTCAGCAGCCTGAAGCAGGACCTGAAGTTAGGCCGAGGCAGTGAAAGCATGAATCCTAGCCACCAGGGCCCAGAGGCCAGTGACGAGACCCTGGGCCTTCAGCTGTGTAGACATGAATTTCCAAATAGAGATGGAAAGCGTGGAACAAGTAGTGTTTATTAGGAGGAGAAAGGGTGTGTGTGGATAGACACGTGGGCGAGCTCAGAGAGTCACACCCTTATGGTGGTTTGAATCACTTATATGGGGCGTTTCTTCCAGATTTTCCTTTGCCCAGTCATCTTGCTTTGCCTGGTTCTGAGTCTGTATTTGGTTTAACTCAGGATCCTCCCCTGTGTGCGTGCATCTCTTGGGCAAGATGGATTCTAGTGAAGAGGCCTGCGGGTGGGTTGGCATTGCTCCCATTTTGGCCTTTCTGCACATGTGTATTCGGGAAGGTCTCCTTGACCTTGAGGAGGAGAAGTATGTGGCCTCTTGTCTCAGCAGTTCCTCCTCCTTTGCATCTTGGAGTGTCCGTCCACAGGGGACAAACTGGCTGCTGCTCAGCCTGGGGCCCATCTGTCTCTTGCCTCGTCATGGGACTCAGTTCAGGATATGTTGCCATGGAGAATGTCCCAAGTTTTATCTTAAAACCAGGAGCTGGGGAATCTGGTTGAGGCTCCCTGGTCAAATAGTTGAATACAAAGTCTCAAGTCCACAGGGCAGCTGCCTCAGCCATCTCGCCCCTCAGGACCTCCTAGGACCTGTTTTGCTTTTTTTTTTTTTTTCAGAGTTGTGGATTCCAAGCCAGTGGCACCACCGGCCCAGTCAGGGAGCAGGAGGGAAGCCAGGGCCCGTGTGCATCCATGCATGTCTGTATTTGACAGAGAGGAAGATGGTACAGAGCTTGGCAGCAGTGGTTAGGGAAGGACAAGTAAAATACACAAGAGACGAAAGAGTTGTTTGCTAAAGGGGTCTCCTGACCCTGGTCCCGCACCTGCTACCCGGAGGGGCACAGTCCATGTTTGTTGAATGAATAAATTGTTGGTACTCCAAGCCCTTCGCAAAAAGATAGCTAATGTTGGGACAGCATCATACTCTGTTTCAGTGGAGTTTGGCTGCCAAATGTGTGTAATCTTTCACTCACCTGGAATCAGAGGTGAAGCCACCAGAACTTTTCTTTCCCTCACTTCACCGAGGCCCCTTTCCCGGAGCTCTCTGCCAAGTACTGCCTGGCCGCAGAGCACGCGTCCCTGGATATTATTATTCTAGGGGTGGGAATGGACGTGAGCCAACTGATCCACACCTTTACTCCTTCTCTGTTGGGACCAGTGATAGAAAGCTAATAAAGGTGAAGTGGTGACTCGGAAAGGAGCAAAGCTAGTCGACTCAGAAGAGGGGTGAAGGCCACAGTGTGAACCTATGACCTTGACCTCATTAGCCTCAGGCCTCTGAAGCACCAGCTGGTGGTGATGGTGTGATGTCTGTCTTACTGCTGAAGTCCTCCTCCTGCTGCTCAGTGCTGCTGTCTTCCCATCTCATCCCTTCCTTCTGCAGAGCATGGCTTGTTACCCAAAGGAAGGATCGCTGGCTCACCCTTAATATGGGGAAATCATTTAGAGCACTTAATTTGTGTTGACTCTTTATTGGTGCACTATTGCAATTAAGTTAGATTAATGAAAGGTAAATTCCAGTCTATACATGAGGAAAAAAAAAATCTCTTGTAAAGATCCTAATTAGTATGTGTGTTTACTTAGTCTCTCATGGTTTAATTGCATCCCATCTTGCTATTTACAAACAGGCATCATTAAAGAATAATGAGTGTGTGACAAGAGCATTAATGCTAGCAGCAGATGAGGTGACTGGCGGCCGGTGGGGAGAGGGAGCTGGGTGGGTGACGTCTGCTGGTTTGTGTTATTTCCCGATG
The DNA here is from genome assembly GCF_000754665.1 of Bison bison bison. Taxonomy (NCBI): domain Eukaryota; kingdom Metazoa; phylum Chordata; class Mammalia; order Artiodactyla; family Bovidae; genus Bison; species Bison bison. Next base: position 1,655,701 of record NW_011494947.1, read on the forward strand.
AAGGAGAACGCAAGGCGGGGAGGACGGAACAGACACTGCGCGGCAGCAGCTCGTCCTTTGACGGCAGAGCCTTGGGCTGCTTTTCATCCGCTGCTACAGTGTCAGCTGGAAAGGTGAACACACACTCTCAGGATTGTCTCAGGACCTCAGCCAGCAGCGTTTAGGTTGGAGCTTTCTTTTCTACCCCGCGTTGCAGGATATCTGCACCTGAACTCCGTGAGGGTTCCCTGGGATGCTGAAAAGGCCACCCAACGCAGGCCTTTCCTCCTGCAGTCCAGCTCCTGTCCCTCCAGCAGCCTCTTTTTGAAAAATATCCAGACGTAAAATAAATTAAGCAATAGGCTTGTGAGATTTCCCTACTGCTGCTGCTGCTGCTGCTAAGTCACTTCAGTCGTGTCCGACTCTGTGCGACCCCATAGACAGCAGCCCACCAGGCTCCTCCATCCCTGGGATTCTCCAGGCAAGAATACTGGAGTGGGTTGCCATTTCCTTCTCCCTGGCATCCTTCATATCATTCCAATTTTACATAATTTGCAGTTGTTCCTCAAAATTACAAAGCCGTTTTATCTTTTTAGGTGGATGTGTGTGATCATTTCTAGTCTATTCTAACCTGGACTAAGGGTGGGGAAGCTGAGAGTCCATGTGGGGTAGCAGTGAAGTTGAAGGAAGAACAACCCAGAAGAAGCCAGGTGTTATAGTGTCTTCCTCATTTGCTGCTTGATTCTCTGGTTCACAGTACAGAGTAAGCACTTCTCTAACGTCAACCCTGTGTACGAGACAGCAAAAGAGACACTGATGTATAGAACAGTCTTATGGACTCTGTGGGAGAGGGAGAGGGTGGGAAGATTTGGGAGAATGGCATTGAAACGTGTAAAATATCATGTATGAAACAAGATGCCAGTCCAGGTTTGATGCACGATACTGGATGCTTGGGGCTAGTGCACTGGGATGACCCAGAGGGATGGTATGGGGAGGGAGGAGGGAGGAGGGTTCAGGATGGGGAACACATGTATACCTGTGGTGGATTCATTTTGATATTTGGCAAAACTAATACAATTATGTAAAGTTTAAAAATAAAATAAAAAAAAAAAAAAGAAGAAGCAAATGTGGGACAAAGGTGGTGAGTCTGAAGAGAAGGTGTCCTGGAGCCCGGGTTGCCTTCCTTGTTGGAGTCAGGCTCGGGAATACCTGCCTCAGTTTCCCCTTACATTATGGTTATCATTGCAAGCAGGCTTGTGAGTATGTTCTATATAAATGTAAATTGCCACTATTCAGACTATATTAAAGCTTTAGCTTTCTCTAGGGATTCCTGGGTGAGCTGAAGTCCAGGGTTTAATTTATTTAAAATCAGGTTATAGGAATTCAGTTTTTAGTACATTTTATGTTTTTTTTTTTTTTAAAAGAGAAACTATAGTTTAATTTTAAGCTACCCTAAATAGAAGCCTATATTTTTTTTTTCCAGTGTTCTTAGTACTGCCTGTATCTAAGGGCACAGCAAGCTGCATTATCAAACACAGAAGGGCCCAAACAGGCTTCTGTGGCTGTCTCTTTTGTTGTTGTTAACTTGCAACTATTCCATTTTCAGTTCACAGAACTGTGGGGCATATTGTCCCATTCATATTAATTGGATTTTAAAGTGACCTTGTCCAGGTATTGATTTGAATTAAAATTTTCTACATCAAGGTCAAGTTGGCACACATTGTACAGTCGAAATATTAAAAAGCCAAGTCCTGCCTAACAGGGTATCGACAGAAGTGGAGATGCGATGGGACCGTGTTTGCCTCAGCGGACACTGTGGTCCCTTCCACTGCAGGCGGCAGATCTGTGTGGGGGTCACTTTCACCTGGACTTGCGTCGCCCATCAAAGGGACGGTTCCTGTTTAAGTCCACAGACTCACCTTTTCCCAGGAAGAGTGTCCCTGAGCAACTCAGAGCTCCGATAATGCTGCTCAGGTGCGCGAGTTTAGGGTGAAGTTTCAGCTCATCTGAATTCACCCAGGCTGCCTTGAAAACGAGGGCCTGATACGATCGTTCGTAAACTTGAACTATCTAGCCCTGACCTCAGCCGTGAGTCCCAGTTTCCAAACTGCCTGTTTAATATCTCTCTGCTAAGACATTTCAGAAATAATCTTAAACTTCATAAAAGTGAAGTAGTTTTCCCCTCTCCCTGTCTTACCGCTCTGCTTCCCCCTCTTATCTCATTAAATAGCAAAACCATCTATCTGGTGCTCAAGCCAGACACCTACAAGCTTCCTTAGTGTCCCCCTTTCTCTCACCCCCAAGCCCGCCTGTCAGCAGATCCTGTCTTCAGTTCCTCTTCATTCTCTCTGGAATCACTCGGCATCTCCTGCCGCCCTGGCTCCAGTCAGAGCTGTCACCGTCCTCTCTTGTGGCCCCCATTTCTTCTCTTGATCTCGCCACCACGCAACCAGGGACATGTTCTTTAAAGCATGCACATCAGCCGTGCCATTTCTTGGCACTGACTTCCCTTCACCCTGAGCACAGCTACATCCCTTGTCAGAGCTGCTGCCACCAGCAGACCTGGCCCGTCCTGGCCTGGCACCTGCGCTCTGCTGCCCGCCCC
>NW_011494947.1:1658384-1660964 GCF_000754665.1 Bison bison bison
AGCGCCCCCCACGGCTGGGCCCTCTGCAGGAGTCTGCACAGCCCAGCCCAGCCCAGCCTTGGGCAGCAGGTGTCCACCCAGTGTGAACCTCTCCCCTCACCCAGCTTTATTGTCTTCCCAGCCCCACGCGGATCTCGTAGTTTTGTTTCTTTATTGTCTGCCCATCCCCGTCCCCAAGAATGCACCCTCCTGAGGCGTTTCGTTCACTGCTCTGTCTCTAATCCTTAGACCAGTGCTTGGCACAACAGTGGATGTCCAAGAAATATTTGAGTGAATTGAATGAACAAGTGAATAATTGACTCATCTGGTCTAAATGTCATCTTGGGGCACACATTGGTATTGCCTAAATCTCTCTTTGAGCTGTCCCCTTTCTGTTTATTTCCCTTAAAACTCCTTGCAAATTATACATTTTTATTTACATACAGATTTGTTGCCTGTCTCCTCCACTAGACTCTTAGCTCTCTGAAGTGTTTCATCTGCTAACCTAATGCCTAGCCTGCACTTGTTTCAAATTAACAAGTAATTGTCAGATGAAAGGTGGGGGGGACTGGAAGGCAAGTCATTGCCCATCTAAGGCAGCTCCACGTTCCAGTATGTCCATCTGTCGGTCCATCTCCCCTCCTTTCCCCCACCCTTCATTCGTTCCCCATTTCTTCCAGCACAGCCACCTTCTCACTGGAGAACTGGTTCCAGTTCCCAGTCTTCTCCATGTTCTCCAATCCAGGTTCTAGAAGGAGGCAGTGTACGTGGCCTAGCCAGCATGGGGAGAGCCTTCTCTCAGACCGGTGTAGGGCAGCCTTTGAACCTGGTACCTCCCCCTGGGCCATCTGCTTCTGCCCAGGACAGGAAATAGCAGCTGCTTCCTGGGCAGCAGGCCCACCAGTGAGACAGGAGCGCTGGGTGCAGTGGCTCTCCTGCCGCCATGTGCAGCGTGGGGGACAAGTAAAGGGTGTGCGTGCGCGGGGATTCCTCTTCACGTCCCTATGAGAAGCTTCACGTTTCAGCCTGTTGGAGAAAACAGTGGTCGGCGTCTCCTTTTGTCAGCGAACCCATTTCTACTTCACTGCCACATCTTTTTGGAATCTCGATGCCCTGTTTTTATACAGCCATCACATTCTCCTTTTTCCCAGTGGGGTTTCTGTTATATACTCGAATGTATGTTTTATAAATGAAAACGAACTAATTCTGTTTTGACAATTCGGGGGTTTTTCACAACACTGCTTCTTTACATCGTGTGTGGATTTTGTTGTGGTTGAGAGGAACGGGAAGCCAGATGAGAGGGGAGAACTGTGAGAAAGGTGGCATTCAATCGTATGAAATGCAAACTTACTTCTTAAACCTTCCGTGTCATGAAAATGGCTAATGAGGCCTGGAGAAGGAGGAGGTCCTCTCTGCTGAAACTCCCCTCCCTCCGGGGCAGTTTTGACTACTGAAGAGACGAATGGATGCAGGAAGAGCAGAAGTACCCGGAGCGTTAACATTGATGGCCCCTTGGGAAATGATTCAGTCACTCATCCAGGGAATAAGCCACATAGTGAAAATAAACCTCATCTTATCAGGCAGGTGCTTCATAATTGTTAAAAAGAATGACTTGCAGCGATACTAACAATTGCTCCCACGTGGTGAGTGACAGTAGCGACTCCCCTGGACACTTCATAGCCCCAGCCATCCAGTCCTTACAAAGGGTTCTATTTTAGAGACGAGGAAGCGAAGCTCACGGAGGCTGGTTTTCCTCAACCCACGCTGGTTTACCACGCTGCTCTGTACGTGGCAGAGGCAAAATTTGAACTTGGGTCTCTCAGGCTCCAAAGCCCCGGCTCTCCCCCCGCCCCCAACCCCTATGCTGTCTGTCCCCCGTGACAAAGGCAAGGAGGCAGTAACCCAGCCTGATGGATGGCAGATGCCAAGTTTGAATCCCAGTGCTAAGCCCTTCCAAAGGCTGGTGTCATTTCCTCCTCCCAAAAGCCTCATCCTGAGTCTGCAGGCCAAAAATCTGGGAAGTGACAGTCCAGGGAACTTGCCTCAAGTCACACGGCCATGGGGCTTCCCTGGGGTCCAGTGGTCAAGATTCTGTGCTGCCACTGCAGGGGGCACGGGTTTGAACAACTGAGATCCTGTAAGCCGTCTCATATGGCCAAAAAAAAAACAAGGTCACACAGCACCAGGAAGAGGCAGAGCTGAAATCTAAACTCGGGTTTACTTTTTTCCCCAGTCTATACATGTTAACACTCGAGCTTGCTTGCCTTACTGGCAAGTTGATTTTCTAACTTGTTGGTAGACAGAAACTAAAGTGAGTTTATCTGCCTTATGTCTCCTGGGTCTTTGTCAGAAGGGAAGATGTAACTCACCTCTTGAGGCTGTAACAGCTCCTCAGCTCCAGTCTAGTCCATCATCCCTGGAAGTTACCTTCCAGTTTGATTTTCCCTTTCTGAATCACACTGCATTGAACTGAGTTTTATCATCAGAGATGCACTTGAACCCCCCACCCCCACTGCCCGCCCCGACCCCGCCCCGTCGCATTGAGCAAAAAATAAGTGACCTTCAGCGTAGGAAATACTGGTTTTATCTTAGAGGATCCCT
>NW_011494947.1:1661143-1672076 GCF_000754665.1 Bison bison bison
CAGCCGTGACGGCAAGTTTGTTGTCTCTGCCTCCGCCTGGCAGAGCCGCAGCCTCTCAGGGTTGCTCTGTGTCCATTTCCCCTTGGCTGTTTCCAGTTGTACGGTTTTCCTCGAAAGAAGCAGGAGCTGGTTTCCCTTGAGCTCCCGGTCCCCCTTGGCTGCGCCTGCTTTGGGAAGCCTGCTGTGAGGACAGCCCGCCAGCACGGTTCTGCGGACGGCACACACCTAGCAGCTGTGCAGAACTCAGAGCGCCAGGTTCAGAGAGAAGCGAAACAGCAGAACACTGAGATTAGTCAAAGCCAGTGTTTTAGTGGCGTCTCATGGATGGGGTTGCGGCTTCCCTGGTAGCTCAGTGGTAAAGAATCCACCTGCCAATGCAGGAGAGGCAGGAGAGGCATCTTCGATCCCTGAGGGGGAAAAGATCCCCTGGAGAAGGAAATGGCAACCCACTCCGGTATTCTTGCCTGGGAAATCCTAGTCAGACAGGACTTAGTGACTCGACAATTAACAATAGCTGGGGTCAGGAGTGTGAGTATAAAACCATTTGGGAAGGAGGCCAGGAGCCGTGTGAAGCAAGATTTTGAGCCACTTACCAGAGTCCCCGAATATATGACTGGAGTTAGAGGATTAGATGGTCCAAGGCTCTGTGGTCACCCTGTCTTATGATTTAGAGATGCTGCTGTGGGGCCAGGGACCCGGCACAAACAGCGGAAATAGTGAACAGCAGGCCCCGCGCAGAAACCTTAGCTTCCTGCCGTTACGAATGAGAGTAAGACACCTGCCTGGGGCGCAGCACAGGGTTCTCAGATGGAGGAGGGAGCCGCAGCCCTGTGGGCACACCCTGGTTCTTGTCCTAGAGTCAAGTATGTGTCCACACTGTTCAGGGAAGACCCCCAGGTGTCAGAGGAAAGTTTGGAGGAACGTTTTTACCAGATCACATTCCAAGAACATCTCCTGGAGGAACGTTCTGTGGGACATCATCTGGGGAGTGCTCATCCGTATAACCCCTCCTTTCAAGACGTGGGATGCATTGGACAGGCGCCCAGCAAGCATTTTCCAACCGCTCAGTGACACAGCACCTTCTCCCCAGACTCCTCGGATACATTGAGCCCCACGTGCTGAAGCACTGTGCCCCCCATTACTGCAGGCACAGCTCACTTTAACCACTTTCTTCAAGGTTGATTGTCATTCAGTCACTAGCTCGTCTCCGACCCTCAGCAACCACATGGACTGCAGCATGCCAGGCTTCCCTGTCCTTCAGGGTCTCCTGAAATTTGCTCAGACTCATGTCCATTGAGCTGGTGATGCCATCCAGCTATCTCATCCTCTGTCGTCCCCTTCTCCTCCTGCCTTCGATTTTTCCCAGCATCAGGGTCTTTTCCAGTGAGTCGGCTCTTAGCATCAGGTGGCCGTAGTATGGGAGCTTCAGCTTGAGCATCAGTCCTTCCACTGAATATTCAGGGTTGATTTCCTTTAGGATTGACTGGTTTGATCTCCTTGCTGTCCAAGGGACTCTGAAGAATCTTTCTCCAGCACCACAGTTCAAAAGCATCAAATTTTTCAGCACTCAGCCTTCTTTGTGGTCCAACTCTCACATCCATACATGACTACTGGAAAAACCGTAGCTTTGAGAGCTTTATGGACCTTTGTCAGCAAAGTTATGTCTCTGCTCTTTAATACACCTTCAAAGCGGGAACCGTATTTGATACCTCTTAACCTCTCAAGGCTTCAGTTTACCCCCTTGAAAATGAGACAGTTGAAAGTGACTTTTTTAAAACTCCAGCTCTAAAGTCATGTAAATCTGCATCAGTGTCCTAACCCAGAGCTTCACGTAATACACACACTTATATACTCAGTGAATAAATGCTTATCGGGCTCGTTCCCTTTATCCCCATCTTTCTGTGTAATTAGCACAAAGGGGAAGGTTCTTGGTTCCATACTGAGAAGAACTGTTCCTGAACCTCCTGTAGGTGCCCAGGTGCCCCTCCCTCTCTCCCTTCCCCTTTCTAAGTATACTTGGAAAAACATCACTGCAAGTACAGCAGACCCCTTGTAGACACTTCCACAGTAAGCTTTTCCCTTGTTTGTACCTGGAAAATAATGTTTGTGTACACGTGCGTGTATGTGGTTGGTTTTCCCCCAGTGTATCCCTTCCCCAAAGCAGAGCTCAGCCATGCGTCCTTTGTCTTGGTGACAGATACTGTGCTGCCCACTTCACTTCCCAGTCACGGGGTGTATGCTGGACCTGAGGGTGCAAAGAAGCCATTGGTCAGCTCGTCCCCCCTGCATCCTAGACAGCTCTGCTTAGGCTCAGGGTGCCTGCTCCCTGCACAAGCCCAGGGGTTCAGGTTGCAGGTGATTGGCTCCTCTCCCCTTCTCAGCTCACCTGGTCTTAGCTACAAGATTTGTTACATTTGCATTGGGTAGCAGTTGGTGGCAGAGCAGAATGAAATATTTTTGCTATCCTCAACTTGCCTCCCACTTTGCAGCTTGCCTTGCCATAGTGAACTAGAGATTTTTCCAATGTCATACCGCTTGGCAGATGAATGCCAGAGAAGAGACAGAGAAGACCACCCATTCAGCTCCCGCGCCCCTGCAAGGGGAGGTGCTCTGACAGGTCTCTAAGGGCACTTCCTGGAAGAGTGACGGCCTGCTGGGCAGACCCCCAGCAGCTTCATCTCCAAGCGCACCCTGGTTCTCTCTGGAGAAGCACAGTGCTCCCCTTGACTTCACGACTTGCCGTGTGAACACACGGAGACCAGCACTGGAGGGCTGGTGAGAGAGCTGCTCAGTGCAGAGGGTTACCTTGGCAACCGCAAGCCCGCTTCATTACCAGATGGCATTAGCGTTATTTGTGGGATCCCATGGCAGTTGCCAAGCACAGACCTGTAGCCCCATCTCTGGACATTTTGCTCCGACCACAGCCAGCACTGACTAGTACGTAGAACAGTGTCCGTTGGCCGGTATATGGTGCCCCACCATATCAGTCTGCCAGAACTCCAGGGTCATTACAACCTGCTGTGTGCAAGTGTGTTAGAACTGGCACAGTCCAGACACGAGAATATGAATCATGATAGAGTGCCATGCAGGCTGGAAAGAACATTAGGCGCACAAAGCCCCTTCTCGAGGGCCAGGGGATGAAGGGCTTACGGACCCTCTCAGCTGCATCACCTCTGAGTTGAACGAAGGCTGAGGGCCAGAGCATCGTATGACTCAGCATGCCGTCGGCCACGTGTCTCCCAAGGATCATCCCATCTCGTTGCTCCGCAGGCCCCTCTGCTTCACAGCTGAGTGAACAGGCACCAGCGGTGGCTGGACTTCCCTCGGTCGCCCTGCCTGTAAGTGGCAGGTGTGGCAGAGTCCAGTGCACTTGACCTTCATAGTCAGTGGCCTCCTTTGGAAATCAGCGAGGTCAGCCCCCGTGGTAGCCTCATCCTGTCCCCACAGCACCCGTACCTCAGGCTTACCAACTCAGCAGCCATTTAACAGGAGCATGCTTTTGTTCAAACTTCAGCGCCCACACAGCTGACACCCCCTCTCTGCAGCATCCCTTTCGCCCAGGTGTGACAGCACGAGGGCAGATTAGCATAAGTGGTAGTTGCACTGGACCAGAGGCAGTGACCGTGCTTGTTCCAGCTTTGATGTTGACTGGCTTCAGATCATTTCACCTCTGCAAAGTCCAGACGAGGGTGTGGGCCGAGCAGTGAGGACTGCCCCAGGAACGTAGTCTGTGCTGGGCCCTCTGCCGCACCCGTATCAGTGAATCGACTCCTCGGGGTCGTTCTCAGAGGGCACTCTTGGTATCTCCATCAGATGGAGGAAACTGACGTCCAGAGAAGGCAAGTGATGGGCCAAGCTCTCCCGTAGCAGAGCCCAGACCTCATTCCAGATGCACCTGGTTCCAAAGCCGCGAAACGGTGAGCTTCAAAATCGCATGTGTGGTTTCATTGTGACCACGTTAAAATGCAAAAGGCCATAAATCTGTGCATTTTCAGCCTAGTTGAGTACCAGAGTCCTTTCTGACTATAAAAAATGAGATTTGATAAACTTCATAGCGCATGACAGGTTTGAGAGAGAATAAAAGTGAACCGGAGCCAGACTTCATAGCACCGAATGTCTGGAAGCATCCAGCTCAGGAACGGCATAGCCGAAGAGATGCTGCTGGTGAGCCTCCGACATGCGTGCGCCCTCCCTTACGGGTGAAGCCGCGGCACAGGAGCGGGGCGTGGAGAGTCTGTCTCAGGACTCCGGAGCGACCAGGCAGGGGACTGGGGGGAGTGTGACTGGCTGAGGGCGGGCGTGGAGGTGGGAAGTATGATTGGTGAGGGAGCGGTATGCTGAGAATCTCGTGTTTAGAAAAGAAAACACTTAAACCTCAATATATAAATGAACATAGGAAAAGAAAAAAAGGGGGTGGTAAAGGAAAAACTATCCTAGCCAGATTCATAAAATGCAAAACAAAAATTTTAACCTGTCGAACAATGATCTGCCCCTCTCGCCCTGGTTGTGGCCTTGAAATACCATTTCCCACGAAAAGAACCAGAGCTGCTTATGGAAATGGCTGATCCGTGACCTCAGGTGGGACTTGTACAGGACAGGCCTGGAATATCGTGTACAAGACAGCAACTGTCACAGAGACCACGGTTACAACCCGACAGGCCTGGAGTGCCATGCATCGGAGAGCAAGGAAGCCGCCTCGGAGACCAGGGTTACGACCTCACAGAGATGCCCGTAGGCCACAGACAGGACGATTTGAGCGCCCGTGCAAAGAATTGCATCAGATACATATACCTCAGATCTGCTTCCCTTTTTGAGTTTATGCTAATGTTAAGGGGGAAAAGCTAACCCATTTGTTGATACATTGGAAGTAAACTAGAGAACTAATGTGTTATTTGAAAACTGGCAGATAAATGGAAAGAACTGACCTTTTAACTTGTCTTTCCTATATAATAAATTCACCCATGAGGTGACCAATTAGTAGGTAGGTGGAGTTTTTCTTTACAAAAGTATTCCAGCTAATACCTGAAGGCTGGGTTATCCCCTTGGAGTACGACCATCTGTAACCCCTGGTGAATTTAATGGGTCAGCAGCTGCCAGCGTCACACATTGAGATGCCTGACCTCCCATGCTTCCTGTTGGCAAACTGACACCCCCGTGAAGCAGGCCTGCCAAAAATAACAATAACAGTAATCAGGCCCGCATCTCATACAATTACCAATTTATAGGAAGTACAGAGTAAGAAAGACCATGTAAAGTACACCGCCAGGACGCCATCAGCAAAATCCAGGCTGGAAAACTCTACAGAGAAAATGAGCCAGTTTCTTCAACAAATAAAATGGGAGGGAGGGGATAGAGAGAAATTTTTAGTTTAGGAGAGACTTTTGAGACATCAGCCAGTCATGGGGTGTGGACCGTATTCAGATCCCAAGTCAAGCAAACTTTTTTAAAATGTGGCCTTTGTGAGACTGTTGGAAATTTTAACACTGACTGGCCTGCAGATTTGATAACACTAGAGAATTCCTATTGTTTCAGATGTGGATTGGTAGCACAGCTATCTGTTTTGTTTGTTTTCAAACCCTCCTCTTTCAGAGATCCAGACTGAAATATTTACAGATAAAGTGGTATCTTGGCTGTTATTTGTTTCCAAATAAAACAGGAAGGGAAAAGTAGGTGCTGCTGCTGCTGCTTAGTCGCTTCAGTTGTGTCCAACTCTGCGACCCCACAGACGGCAGCCCACCAGCGTCCCCCGTCCCTGGGATTCTCCAGGCAAGAACAATGGAGTGGGTTGCCATTTCCTTCTCCAGTGCGTGAAAGTGAAAAGTGAAAGTGAGGTCACTCAGTCGTGAGGGTGTAGGTAAAACAAATCTGCCAAGAGTTATTGCCATTGGGGTGGGTCCAAGGAGGTTCTTTATACTATTTCATTTACTTTTGTATGTTTTCTTTTAAGGCTTCCATAATAAAAACTTTAAAGAAAGTAATTAAGTCAGTACTTCGGGGCGGGGGGTGGATATTATTTTGTTCTGTTGAGGTTTGCTTGTTGTTCAGTCCCTAAGTTGTGTGCGACTTTTTATGAACCTATGTACTGCAGCACACCAGGCCCCTCTGTCCTCCACTGTCTCAAGGAGTTTGCTCAGATTCACATCCATCGAGTCAGTGATGCTGTCAAACCATCTCATCCTCTGCTGTTCTCTTCTCCTCTTGCCCTCCATCTTTCACAGCATCAGGGGCTTCTCCACTAAGTTGGCTGTTCACATCAGGTGGCCAAAGTATTGGTGCTTTAGCATCAGTTTTCCAGTGAAGATGCAAGGTTGATTTCCTTTAGGACTGGCTGGTTTGATCGCCTTGCTGTCCCAGGGACTTATGTTTTAATAGCACCCATTGCTGATGGGAGTGGAGAGCAGACAGTAGTGTTCTTAACCCTTATGGTTAGCAGTTGGTAGATTGTATCAGAAGCTGCAAAACATTTGTACTGTTCACCCCGGTAAATTACAGCTCTACAAACCTATCCTCAGGAAATAATCCCAAACACAGCAAAAGCCAGGTGAACAAAAGTACACATTGCAGCCCAATATTAATATTAGGGAAAATTTGGAAGCGACTAATGTCCAACAGTAGGTTAAAGAAATTACAGTATATCCAGTCAGTAGAATGCTAGACCCACATGTCTTGCCATTTTTGAAGACTGCACAGCAATATGGAACAATGCTTACCTCATAATTTTAAATAAACTTTTGACTTGAAATTATATATTTAGTTTCCGTTATAAACGTGAAAAATTCAAAACCCATGAATCTTTGATAGTACAAAGATTGAAAGGAAGTACCCCAAATGTTAATGGTGATTCTCTTTGGATGGAAAGACTATAAACAATTTATTCCTTTTTTCTCTAATTTTAAATTGCCCCCTAGTAAGCCTTTATTAACTCTTACTATTAGTTAACTTTAAAATATCAAAATTCTCTTTTTATGAGTTAAAGTCAGCTAGATCTTGCTTCTTTTAAGGAAACAGTTGCTCAGTTTTCTGCTTATTAGCAGAAATTCTAAGAAATTCTATGCTTATTAGTACAGAGAGTTAAAATACGTTGGAAATGGTAGCCCGTTGAAGGAGGTGTGCTGGACCGTCACTGTAGCCCAGCAAGAGACAGTTAACTTCAGTGCTTATAACTTCAGTGCTTATGACTTTAATTCTGTTCACTTCAGTCGCTCAGTTGTGTCTGACTCTGCAACCCCATGGACTACAGCACACCAGGCTTCCCTGTCCATCATCAACTCCCGTAGCCTGCCCAAACTCATGTCCATCGAGTCAGTGATTCCATCCAACCATCTCATCCTCTGTCATCCCCTTCTCCTCCTGCCTTCAATCTTTCCCAACATCAGGGTCTTTCCCAGTGAGAAAGATCACATAGGTGGCCAAGGTATTGGAACTTCAGCTTCAGCATCAGTCCTTCCAATAAATATTCAGGACTGATTTCCTTTAGGAATTGTTGATATTAATATTAATTAGTATATTAATATGAATATTGGGCTGCAATGCATACTTTATTTCCTTTAGGAATTGACTTCGCACTCTAGGATGTCTGGCTCTAGGTGACTGATCACGCTATTGTGGTTATCTGGGTCATTAAGATCTCTTTTGTGTAGTTCTTCTGTGTATTCTTGCCACCTGTTCTGAATATCTTCTGCTTCTGTTACGTCCATAGACCTTTAGGATTGACTGGTTTGATCTCCCTGCAGTCCAAGGGACTCTCAAGACTCTTCTCCAACACCACAATTCAAAAGCATCAATTCTTCAGTGCTCAACCTTCTTCATGATGCAAATCTCACATCCATACCTGACTACTAGAAAAACCATAGCTTTTTATCTAGATGGACCTTTGTCGGCAAAGTAACGTCTCTGCTTTTGATTATGCTGTCTAGGTTGCTCATACCTTTCCTTCCAAGGAGCAAGCGTCTTTTAAGTTTGTGGCTGCAGTCACTGTCCACAGTGATTTTGGAGCCCAGGAATATTTGCTACAGTGTGAGATGAGTGCAGTTGTGCGGTAGTTTGAACATTCTTTGGCATCACCTTTCTTTGGGACTGGAATGAAAACTGACCTTTCCCAGTCTACTGGGAAGTTTTCCAAATTTGGAAAATTTGGTCACTGCTGAGTTTTCCAAATTTGCTGACATACTGAGTGCAGCACTTTCACAGCATCATCTTTTAGGATTTAAAATAGCTCAGCTTGAATTCCATCACCTCCACTAGCTTTGTCCGTAGTGATACTTCCTAAAGCGCACTAGACTTCACATTCCAGGATGTCTGGCTCCAGGTGAGTGATCACACCATCGTAGTTATCTGGATCATGAAGATCTTTTTTGTACAATTCTTCAGTGTGTTCTTGCCACCTTTTCTTAATATCTGCTGCTTCTGTCAGGTCCATACTGTTTCTGTCCTTTGTTGAGCCCATCTTTGCATGAAATGTTCCCTTGGTATCTCTAATTTTCTTGAAGAGATCTCTAGTCTTTCCCATTCTATTGTTTTCCTTTATTTCTTTGCATAGATCACTTAGGAAGTCTTTATTTCTTCTTGCTATTCTTTGGAACTCTGCCTTCAGATGGATATATCTTTCCTTTTCTCCTTTGCCTTTCACTTTTCTTCTTTTCTCAGCTATTTGTAAGGCCTCCTCAGACAACCACTGTGCCTTTTTGCATTTCTTTTCCTTGGGGATGGTTTTGTCACAGCCTCCTTCCTGTACGATGTTACGAACCTCCATCCATAGTTCTTCAGACACTCTATCAGATCTAATCCCTTGAATCTATTTGTCACTTCCACTGTATAATTGTAAGGGATTTGATTTAGGTCATACCTGAATGTTCTAGTGGTTTTCCCTACTTTCTTCAATTTAAGCCTGAATTTTGGAATAAGAAGTCATGATCTGAGGCACAGTAAGCTCCAGGTCTTGTTGTTTTTGCTGACTGTATAGAGCTTTTCCACGTTCGGCTGCAAAGAATATAATCAATCTCATTACGGTACTGACCATCTAGTGCTGACTATGTGTCGAGTCATCTCTTGTGTTGTTGGAAGAGGATGTTTGCTATGACCAGTGCGTTCTCTTGGCAAAACTCTGTTAGCCTTTGCCCTGCTTCATTTTGTACTCCAAGACCAAACTTGCCTGTTACTCCAGGTATCTCTTGACTTCTTACTTTTGCATTCCAGTCCCCTATGATGAAAAGGATATCTTTTTTGGGTGTTAGTTCTAGAAGATTTTGTAAGTCTTTATAGAACCATTCAACTTCAGCTTCTTCAGCATTAGTGGTTGGGGCATAGACTCAGATTACTGTGATATTGAATGGTTTGTGTTGGAAATGAACAGAAATCATTCTGTTGTTTTTGAGACTGCACCCAAGTATTACATTTTGGACTCTTTTGTTGACTATGAGGGCTACTCCATTTCTTCTAAGGGATTCTTGCCCACAGTAGCAGATGTAATGGTCATCTGAATTAAATTCGTCCATTCCAGTTGACTTTAGTTCACTGATGCCTAAAATGTTGATATTCACTCTTTCTGTCTTCTGTTTGACCACTTCGAATTTACCTTGATTCATTCCAGGTTCCTATGCAGTATTGCTCCTTGTAGCATCGGACTTTACTTCCACCACCAGTCACATCCACAACTGGGCGTTGTTTCTGCTTTGGCTCCGTCTCTTCATTTTTTTTTGGAGTTATTTCTTCCGCTCTTCTCCAGTAACATATTGGGCACCTACTGACCTGGAGAGGTCATCTTTCAGTGTCCTATCTTTTTGCCTTTTCATCCTGTTCATGGGGTTCTCGAGGCAAGAATACTGAAGTGGTTTGCCATTCCCTTCTCCAATGGACCACGTTTTGTCAGAACTCTCCACCATGACCCGTCCATCTTGGGTGGCCTACACAACATGGCTTCTGGTTTCATTGACTTAGGCAAGGCTGTGATCCATGTGATCTTTTTGATTAGTTTTCTGTGATTGTGGTTTTCATTCTGTCTGCCTTCTGATGGATAAGGATAAGAGGCTTGTGGAAGCTTCTTGATGGGAGGGACTTCAGTGCTTATGACTACCAAACTGTAACTGGGTTCCTTTCCTTCCCTTGCTTCCTTCCAAGACTACACGTAAATTAAAGGCAGTTTCTGTTCCTGCCTTGGCAGTTTATTGGCATCCTTAAATAGTGATTTCTCATTTTACAAGAAATGACCCATTAAATGTTACATGGTATAGCAGAATTTAGAAGTACTATGCAGATGTAAGATGCTTTTATTAACATTCTCTTAAATATAAACAAAAGTATCATGTCTTTTTCTTAACCTTTTTGTATTCTGTACCATTGAGGGCATATAGAAATACAGATCAACTCAGCATTATTGAAGGAAACACCCAGGGCTGATCAAGGAGAGAAACTGTTGTTGGGGACAGTAGGGTGAGGATGATGCTGTGAAAGGGCTGCACTCAATATGCCAGCACATTTGGAAGACTCAGCAGTGGCCACAGGACTAGAAAAGGTCAGTTTTCATCCCAATCCCTAAGAAAGGCTATGCCAAAGAATGCTCAAATTACCGCACAGTTGCACGCATCTCACATGCTAGCAAAGTAATGCTCAAAATTCTCCAAGCCAGCCTTCAGCAATACGTGAACGATGAACTTCCAGATGTTCAAGCTGGTTTTAGAAAAGGCAGAGGAACCAGAGATCAAATTGCTAACATCTGCTGGATCATTGAAAAAGCAAGAGAGTTCCAGAAAAACATCTACTTCTGCTTTATTGACTATGCCAAAGCCTTTGACTGTGTGGATCCCACCACAAACTGTGGAAAATTCTGAAAGAGGTGGGCATACCAGACCACCTGACCTGCCTCTTGAGAAATCTATATGCAGGTCAGGAAGCAACAGTTAGAACTGGACATGGAACAACAGACTGGTTCCAAATA
>NW_011494947.1:1672356-1676391 GCF_000754665.1 Bison bison bison
TTCAGAAAACTAAGATCATATCATCTGGTCCCATCACTTCATGGCAAATAGATGGGGAAACAATGGAAACAGTGACAAACTTTATTTTTGGGGGCTCCAAAATCACTGCAGATGGTGATTGCAGCCATGAATTTAAAAGACACTTGCTCCTTGGAAGAAAAGTTACGACCAACCTAGACAGCATATTTAAAAGCAGAGACATTACTTTGCCGACAAAGGTCCATCTAGTCAAGGCTATGGTTTCTCCAGTAGTCGTGTATGGATGTGAGAGTTGGAGTATAAAGAAAGCTGAGTGCCGAAGAATTGATGCTTTTGAACTGTGGTGTTGGAGAAGACTTTTGAGAGTCCCTTGGACTACAAGGCAATCCAACCAGTCCATTCTAAAGGAAATCAGTCCTGGGTGTTCATTGGAAGGACTGATGTTGAAGCTGAAACACCAGTACTTTGGCCACCTGATGCGAAGAACTGACTCATATGAAAAGACCCTGATGCTGGGAAGGATCGAGGGCAGGAGGAGAAGGGGATGACAGAGGATGAGATGGCTGAATGGCATCACTTACTCAGTGGATATGGGTTTGGGTGAACTCTGGGAGTTGGTGACGGGCAGGAAGGCTTGGCATGCTGCGTTTCATGGGGTCGCAAAGAGTCAGACATGACTGAGCGACTGAACTGAACTGAACTGAGGGTAAAAACTGTAGGAAATGGGGAATAAGGGAAGGCTGGCTGGAGGTGGCACCTCCAGAAACAGTCTGCACACTGGAGTTGCAACATTAGGAGTGCTGTTTGCAGGGAGACTCTGGTCTGAGCCCAGAGGGTTCCCTGTAGCCAATTCTGTGATGTCAGAGCTTCACAGAACAGCCTAGACAGTGGGCCTTGGTTTGGGTCCTGTGCCCAGTCTGTCTGTAGGGTCTCATCTAGGAGATGAAGAGGCTTGACAAAGTATCGGAAGGGTTACGTGAGCCCCTTAAAGAATGGAAGGTGCTGTCTGTCTTGTGGGCTGAGTCTGTTCAGCAAGCACATCAGGTTGTTTTTCCCCTTTGTGATTGTCTAGTCTCTCAGTTGTGTCCATCTCTTTTGCAGCCCCGTGGACTGTAGCCTGCCAGGCTCCTCTATCCATTGCATTCTCCTGGCAAGAATACTGGAGTGGGTTCCCATCACCTACTCTAGGGGAGCTTTCCCACCCAGGGATCAAACCAGCGCCTCCGGCATTGGCAGGCAGATTCTTTACTACTGAGCCCCCTGGGGAGCCGCTTTCCCCAGGCGTGTTTGAAACTGCACTTTTTACAGCTGGTGTTGGTAATGTCTGTCTGTCTTTGGCCGCACCGCATGGCCTGCCAGATCTGAGTTCCCCAGCCAGGGACTGAACCTGTACTGCTGCAGTGGAAGCACAGTCTTAACCACTGGACCACCAGGGAAGTCCTGGTGCTTAGGTTCAAGAGAGGAAAAACGCTTAAATGCATTTACAGGATCGTGTTCCTTTTTGGAGATAAGACTCAACTACTTCTCGTGTACCTTCAGAACTGCCCCACTTTTCCACCAGCTGTTAAAAATAGACAGTTCGACCAGGGGGTATGTGGTGTCTGTATTGTACTCCCTGCATATTCCGTGAGTGTACGAAGGGTCATTCCATCGTGTGAAACAAATGTGCTCACTAACTCCTGCAAGGCCTCCGTCGTAGGGTCACCTTTCAAGAAAGTAATCTTAAGACAGAAAAAAATAAAAGGGAAATTTGCTTTATCCAGCAAACAGACATTTAGAACTTACCCTGAGAGTTTATAAGTCAAAATTATAAGTAAATTCAGGGTTAGATGAGCTGGGACCTGCACCACCTTAAATGCCTTAGGAGGCTGGCACAAGGGTGACCGCCATGCCTGCCGTCCTCCACGCATCCACTGGTGCATCTCTCGGAAGCAGACAGAGGTGGCTTTCTGCTCGTTGTGTTGCCAGCATGTGTGGTTCGCGTGTGCACAGAGGAGTGTTCAGGTTGCCAGCGTGTGTGGTTCGTGTGTTCATGGTGAGCACTCAGGTTTGCCCCCTTTCTTTTGCCAGGTGACCTTGGGAAAGGTGTTGAAAGTGATCGTCGTCATGCGGAGCCTGTTCATCGATCGAACGATAGTGAAGGGGTATAATGAAAACGTCTACACAGAAGATGGCAAGGTAAGCATGCTGGCGTCTTTTGTTTTCTCTGTTATTTTCTGTATCCCAGAACAAATGTAGTCGAGTCCCAGATGAATGACATTAAACACTGGCAATCATAGCTGAAATGATCAACAAGCGTAGATTTATCAGTGTGAAGCCGAGTGCTTTACAAAAAAACATTTCTCTCCCCTTGCATTTTTCATCAAGCTTCTGCTTTTTTCCTTTAAGCCTGAAACCCTTAGTTGAATTTCTAATTTATCACCTTGGACCCCAGTTGCCTCATTAAATGTGTCTTCTGAGGAAATGGATTTCTTTCTTTTCTTTCCTTTTTTTCCCCCCTCTGCCTAGTCATGCAGCACATCAATAGCCTAGGGTTCAGCATTTTGCTTTTCCGAGAACCATGAGGAAAATTCAAGTGAGTCTGACACACAGCCTGCCGACCGGCCTTTCCTCAGAACTACGGGGCACCCCAGAAGCTGCTTGTCCATAGTGGTGCGTGCTGAATACTGCTGTTGAAAAAAGAGGAGTCATTTCCATGGCTGAGCTGCTTCACGGGACGCCCACCCTTGTGAAGCCCTGATTCCTCTGGACTGCACACTCTCCGTATGGAGATCGAGCACGAGAGGATGCTAATAGAAGCCGACAGGCTGCATTCGTGTTTGCTTCCAGAGCGTGATGAGCGTTCTGCCAGAGAAACCACCCAGGTGCGCCCTGGTCACTTCTGGCACTGAGCCTCCGTCTTCCCCTCTCCCTGGAGCTTTCCCTTCTTTTCATGAATCCCATTAAAATGTAAAAGTTTGTTAGTACCAGCACTTAGCACCCAACGGCCATGTTATAATGAGGATAGGACGCTCTCCAAAAACAGGTGACGAAGGTAGCTTAGCACATACCTGTGCATTATGTAAGAGGTGTGACCCATACAGTAACGAGGTCTCTATTTTGATCAAGGAACCCAGCATTTTCGAATTTCCACATTCCACTCCAGTGTTGTCACCGTGGGCAGCTATTCTCACTCCCAGGGCTCTGCCAGGTTCTCGTGAATCTCCCCATGGAGAGGAAAGCATGCCTCAAGGGAAGCTTTCCCCTTTCTTTTTGGAAAGACCAAAATGCCTCTGGAGCAAGGGCGGAGAATAAAGTAGGTAATCGGGGGAAGCATGACCCATGGAGTGTGACTCATCAACTCTGATGGCGAGTCTAAGCAAGAAATCCCAAACTCCTTCGCAACAGTAGAGACAAGACTGGGTCAGGGGAGACTCTGGCCCAGAGCCCGAGTCAGTGGTCATTTTTGTGGCTTCTGTTCGTGATTTACAGCTTCATAGTCACCCCTGGGTGAGTCTCAGCCCGTGCTCTCCGAGGACTTACAAATATGTAAAAGCTGTGTACTAGAAGAGAAACTGAATTCAGGACACAAGTGAAGCATACTCTGAACTTAGAGTACAAGGAGTAGTTCAGTTCAGATCAGTCTCTCAGTCATGTCCGACTCTGCGACCCCATGAATCGCAGCATGCCAGGCCTCCCTGTCCATCACCAACTCCCGGAGCTTGCTCAAACTCAAGTCCATCGAGTTGGTGATGCCATCCAGCCATCTCATCCTCTGTCGTCCCCTTTTCCTCTTGTCCCCAATCCCTCCCAGCATCAGAGTCTTCCAATGAGTCAACTCTTCGCATGAGGTGGCCAAAGTACTGGAGTTTCAGCTCCAGCATCATTCCCTCCAAAGAAATCCCAGGGCTGATCTCCTTCAGAATGGACTGGTTGGATCTCCTTGCAGTCCAAGGGACTCTCAAGAGTCTTCTCCAACACCACAATTCAAAAGCATCAATTCTTTGGCGCTCAGCCTTCTTCACAGTCCAACTCTCACATCCATACATGACCACAGGAAAAACCATAGCCTTGACT
>NW_011494947.1:1677209-1681481 GCF_000754665.1 Bison bison bison
CTCATTGGAAAAAATTCTGATGCTGGGAGGGATTGGGGGCAGGAGAAGAAGGGGACGACAGAGGATGAGATGGCTGGATGGTATCACTGACTCGATGGACGTGAGTCTGGGTGAACTCCTGGAGTTGGTGATGGACAGGGAGGCCTGGCATGCTGCGATTCATGGGGTCGCAAAGAGTAGGACACGACTGAGCGACTGAACTGAACTGAATTGAGATGAGTGCAATTGTGCGGTAGTTTGAGCATTCTTTGGCATTGCCTTTCTTTGGGATTGGAATGAAAACTGACCTTTTCCAGTCCTGTGGCCACTGCTGAGTTTTCCAAATGTGCTGGCATATTGAGTGGAGCACTTTCACAGCAGCATCTTTCAGGATTTGAAATAGCACAAGGAGTAGAGGTTTTGCCTACTCTGCAGCACCCACATCAGTCTTAACATGATATTTATTTAACTGCCCCGTACTGAAAGTGTCCAAAATCATGCGAAGGCTTTGCCACCTAGTTGATACTCAGTAAGTGATAACTAGTATTGTTTTTATTCTGCACTTAAATCCGTTTATTCTGCACTTAAATCCGGTGGTTAGAGAATGATCTCACGTGTATATGTTCTAGAATTTCTTTCTGATTCCTCCTCCTCAGCTGTTTGAGGTAGTCCTTTCCTCCCCTCCACCCGCTTGCCTCCCAGACTCCCCAGGGGCTCCCTCCCGGCTGCACTCCTGCCTCTCAGCCACCCTCGTGTCCTGGTGGTTTCCCGTGTCCCCTCATGGAGATCCCTGCTGATGTGTGTCAGAGTCAGACCTCCTCCCCAGCTGGACCTCAGGTGCAACCTGTCCAAAATCAGCCTCAACACCCCTGGGCCGGTCCCCACCCAGGGTGACTGTGCCAGCCAACTGCTCAGGCCTGCCTCCTCCATTCAGAGTCTGTTGGCGGGCTCTAGCGAGTCTCTCTCTATCCCTGCAGCCGGGCGCCTCCCGTCCATCTCCACTTGTCCTCAGTTCTTGTTTCTCCACCAAGTTGCAGCCTCGGCCTCCTCACTTCCTGTGTCTAGTCCTGCTTCCCTCCCCCATCTGTCCTTCACTTGGCCTCCAGAGCCGTCTTCCTGAAATACACAGTCAAGGGGGTGATTTCTTGCTTTTTGCCATCTCCCCATTGCCCAGAGCAGAAAAGTGGCATGTAAGTAGACATTGGGCACAAAGCAGTCCATGATTGAAAGAGTTTGGGAAACTCGGGGTTAGAGAAAGTTCAGTGGGACTCTTTACTGTAGAAATTCTTAGAGATTGGAGTTTGCCCATGTGCCTTGTGAATCTCCCAAGACAGGTGTGTAGTATACAATCTCTTCCTGACCAGTTTGACCATCCGTTTCTTTTCTTCCCTTATTCTCGGAGTGTATGGTGACATTGGCGTTTGGCAAAACACTCTTCTGAAATCTCTGGCTTGTAGAATAAAATCCAGACCCCTTAGCAAGACACAGAACTGCCTAGTGACCTGGCGCCTGCCCCCTGTCCTGACCTCATCTGCCGTCATTCTCTGCAGGTGTTTTGTCTTACCTTCCGGCCTTTTGTGCTCCTTGTGGCTCTCAGAATGTTCCAGGTTCTTCCACACGCTTAACACCTGCTCTGCGCCCTTGACCTGGGATGTTTGCACCTCCTGCTCAGCTGACATACTTACTCTTCCTTTTGCACTGACCAAATGCCATCTCTCTTCTCGTCCTGTCCCCCTTCCCCTGGAGGCTCTTCTGTGTGCATGGGCTCCAGAGATAGCAGGCCTGGGTTTCCCTCAACTTATAGCACACATTATCATCATTCTTACCTCTGTAGTGTTTTGAACAGTCATTTTCTGGTACTGGAACTAGTACATCCTAGTTGTTTGTTGACGCGTCTGCCTCGTAATTAATAAAAATACTGGCGTACTCCATGTTTGTTCTCGCAGGCCTTGTACAAAGCAGACTGAACCTCCAGTGGTCACAGAATCCTAGGGACCACTGTTAGACTCATGTTTCTGATAAGGAACCTGAGACCCAGAGTGGGAAAGTGGCTGCCCCCACTCACACACGGAGCCAGTTCTCAAACCTCCCTCTGCCAGCGGCTCCTCAAGGGCCCAGGCTCTGTCCTGAGTGTCTTTCCCTCCTGTGGATGTACAGCAGGGCCTGGAACACCGTAGAGTAATAATGTGTGGGAGGGGATAATGAAAAAGCCCCCTGGGGATGTGAAAATGCTTTAGTTGGGATGGAAAAGTGGAGAGTCAGAAATTAGAGACAGGAAACAAGGAAATTAGAGATGGGTATTAGACAAAGCAGCGGGGACTGACATCATTACTTCAGTCCAGTGGCTCAGTCGGGTCCAATTCTTTGCAACCCCATGAACCGCAGCACGCCAGGCCTCCCTGTCCATCGCCAACTCCCGGAGTTTACCCAAACTCACGTCCATTGAGTCGGTGATGTGATCCAGCCATCTCATCCTCTGTCATCCCCTTCTCCTCATGCCCCCAGTCTTTCCCCGCATCAGGGTCTCTCGTCATAAGTAAAGAACAAAGGAGGCACACACACGTGCACACGGGTCATGGTTTCCGGATGAGAGATGAGCGTGGGTCTCTGTTCCCCAGAAGGAAGGTGCATGTCTGCCCGGGAGCCTGAATTCTCCTGAGTCATTTCACAGAGGGGACCCGGGAGGCCCCCTGCTCCCTGCTACAACGGCATACTTCGGCCCCAGTGATCTGCAGGGACCCTGAAAGTCAAAAGAGCAGGGCTGAGAGGATGGAGTCCCCTTGTTATTTTAAAGGCATATCTACCACATTTGGCAGAGAAGCGCTCACATGACTGCTCTGCCCAGAAACTACACCTAGCCAATTTGATCAGTGCCCCCTCCCCTTTTTTTTCAGAGTACTTTACAAATGGTAAAAAGAAAGTCATGCAGACATTATTAGTGTTCTGTTTTCAGAAGTGATCCTGGTATATGTGAACTTCAGTATTTATATACACTTGCATCAGTGTCATCTGTGTGTTGAACCATCTGGCGCATCCCAGATGAAACGTGGCATTCGGAAGGACATTGGCGCTCGAGGTGTGGTCCGTGAGAGCCAGTCTCTGCCTGCACTTGTGCTGTTCCAGAGGCACAGCCCTGCATTTGCTGAGCTGGTGCCTGAGCGCTTGCCTGGGGTGGGCCGCTGCCCGGACCCAGCGGCTGTGGCTTCGAAAGTCTTGCCTCAGCTTCCAAGGGTCTGAATTCCTCCTGCCTGCAGTTGTATCTTCCAAATCCAAGGCAGCCAGCGTCTAAAAGGTTTACTTAGCTGCTCTGGCACAACAGCAGCCCTGAGCCACCCCCAATTCCCAGCTCTGGCAGGTCCCCCCACCCCATTACAGTCCCACCAAGCCTAGCTGTCACTCTGCACTAACAACCACCACCTCTACCCCGATCATCCTCTTTACCTGGACGCATATTTTTGATGCCAAGCACCAGTAGATTAATTCCTCTAATAAAATATAAAAGTGCTGCTAAGACTTGCTGCCCCGCTCTGCGCTGTCATCAGGGAGGAGCCCAGAGCCCTGACTCAGCATGCCAAGAGTCCGCTTGAGGTTGACTACCTGGCCGTTGTTACGACTTCACACAGTCAGACCTAGCTGGAAAAAAATGCAAGTGTCTCCAATGAATTTATCTTATTAGGGGATTTAGGTTATGTTAATGCTATAGCTTCATTAATTACTCCATATCAATAATAAAAAAAAAAAAAGCAGCTTTTAGCCTCCTAGCGCAAGAGAGGAGAAGAAATGGTGGTATCAAAGGGAACCTTCAAAGACAGCCAGAGCTGTCTCCAGGGTAATTTCTGATCCCCGCATTCTTCCCACTTCAAAGTTGGATGTGTGTGTGTGTTTGGGTCGAGGAGGCTGGGGGAAGCTTGAATCTGATTTCTCTAATAAGTGTTGGCATCAGCCCCGTTTGATATTAGATGCAGGGAACATTTTGATTTGTTATAGCCTTTGAAATTGTTCAGATGACCTTCAGAAAAATGGCCTCTTGTTACTTTGGGGGAAGGGTGAAAGCTGGGGAAGGGGAATCCGGTTTAATTCGTATGCCGAGGATGCCCTGAAATGGTGCTCTCAGCAGTTTTTTTAGTAACGAATGTATGTCCTGATTGAAAGTGAAAAGTTGAAGAAGAACAGACCTGTAAAACTCCTTCACTTTTCTATTCTCTGGGGGAGAGTGGGCAAACTTAAGCGGATGACCCAGTAGAAGTTTGTGGCTTGACTTGGATGGCCGTGGAGGAGTCCATCGCCGTTGCA
>NW_011494947.1:1681581-1683512 GCF_000754665.1 Bison bison bison
TATACCCCCCCGCCTCTCCTGACCCATCACCTGTTGACCTTGCAGGATGAAGCTACTAGGAAATGAGAGCTCTAGAAGTTGACGTCTCTGTAAGGCTTACAAGTTTTATTTGAAAGTGTCAGTGTAAGATCATTTATAGTTCATTGTAGTATTTTTTTTTGAAATGAAGAACTGATAACTTTCTGATGAGCTGCCATCATTTTCACTTGCCACTAAAGGGATTTTAGTGCCAGTGGTGTCACATGACCTGGCCTGGAGGGTTTGTCATCTTGAACTTTGCAGGAATGCCCCCTGCCCTTTGAACTGACAGCTTGGGGAACACCATGTGAGTCCCCTTCCATCTGGATTATAGCTGCAGGGCTCTTTTACTCCTGGGTTAAGAGCTGAGGCCTCTTTTTTGTTAACTGTTAGTTTTGTATCGGGGTACAGCCAAGTACCAAGATTGTGGTAGTCTCAGGTGAACAGGGAAGGGGCTCAGCCATATATACACGTGTATCCATTCTCCCCCAAACTCCCCTCCCATCCAGGCTGCTGTATGACATTGAGCAGAGCTCCCTGTGCTATGCAGGAGGTCTTTGTTGGTTGTCCATTTTAAATAGATGTGTACATCTATTTAAATAGAGGAGCAGCCCGTCAGACTCCAGGGACCAGAGTGAGTATCTTACAGGTGGGAAGGGGGCCTCTCCTCAGGTAAAATGGAGGAGCACCTCTATTTAAATAGAGGTGTACTTGTCCATCCACGCTCCCTGATTGTCCCGTCCCCCCATCCTTCCCCCAGCAACCATAAGTTGGTTCACTAAGAATCACTGACCCGATTTTGAATTCTCTACTACATATTAACTGTGTGATGTCAGACAAGTCCCTTAACTTCTCTGAGCTTCAGTTTCCTCAGCTGTGAATTGGGAATAATTTTATCATCACCATGCAACTGCTGAGAGACTTTAGAAAGATAACACAGGTCAGTGTAGGCTAAGCACATAGTCATCAGCAAATGGCATCCATCCTCCCTGGTGGGGCCAGAGATGCCGATGCTGGTGGCCACCATCATGGTCAGCATTCATTGGCCTGCTGATCTGGGGGTGTTCGGTTTTTTCTCTTCAGTGAGTAAAATTGACTGTCACTGCTGTCACCGTTTCTTCCTGTGCCTCAAGAGGACCTTTGATGTCTGACGTGAAACCTGAGAGCAGGTGTGTCTGTGCTGAAGCAGTTGGTCGTTGAGGGGTGCGTTTCCATTTTACCTGAGGAGAGGCCCCCTTCCCACCTGTAAGATACTCACTCTGACCCTTGGAGTCTGACGGGCTGCTCCTAAGATGGCAGGTTCAGCCCCAATTACCAGAAAGTTGACTTTTCCATTTTAAGATCTGTCTAAGTCCTGCCCAGAATACTGAGGGGATGCTCTCATTTGTTTTTCTTGACACTATAGTTCAGAATCATTTCTCATTCATGGGGCTGAAAGTTTTGTAGCTTCCAGAATCCTCATTTTTGAGTATCACAGCCAACAAAGAATCGGTAGCCATGCCCTCCTCTGCGACAAATAAGCTGAAGCTAATAAATATTCACTTGGCTCTGTCCCGGCTCCCTGAAATGAGTTTCTGAAATCTTCCCGGCCCTGAGGAGAGGCAGGGCACTGACTCCAGAACACTTGGTTAAACGGCTTTCTTCGGCATAAGTCTAGCAGAAAATCAAGGACAAACTGGCTGCTGTGCCTTCCCAGCAAAGGGGGAAGCCATTGTCATCGGATTCCTCTCTCAGCCCCGCGCACCTGGGAGATCATTGTATTGCCTAATGTCCTTCTATCCCAGATGGTCAGAACCAGTCCCTGGGGTCCTGAATAATATGTTTAAACTGCCTTCCAAAGAGCAGTGTGCTCACTTGGAATGAGCAAAGTATGTTTTGAGAAGTCAGTTTAGCTAGAGGGTCCACCTCTTAAT
>NW_011494947.1:1683612-1705867 GCF_000754665.1 Bison bison bison
TCTTAATTAAACCTGTGCATACTTCTCTCTGGATAATTTTTCTATTTAAAACATTTTGTAGGTTCTGAAGGGTTGGGTTTTTTTTTTTTAATATGTATATAATTTTCTCTTTTAAATGAAGACTAACTTCTCAGTCTCTGTGCGGATTTTTCCTCTTTTCTCTTTCCGTGGCCCTGTATTTGTGTCTGCCTGTGTATGATGGGAACGGCAGGAAGGATCAGCAGCAGAGAACTTCAGCAGCAGCAGCAGCTGTGGGCTGAAAATGGAAAGAGCTAGATTCGTTCCAAGTTCAGGCACTGATGTGACTTTTCCCAAAATTTAGATTTAGAATCTTTGGCACCTTCCTGTCATCTTGGCACTAAGACTAAAAGATACAAAAAGTCGTTCTCATTCCTTTCACAATGTCTGAATAGTCTTTAAATGTAATGTTTGTGAAGCTCTAGGCTAAACTGCGATACTAAGATCATGATATGAACCTGACTTATCCTCCAGATATGACCGGCTGCCCAGCAATTTTCTTCAACAGAACTGCTAATGTAGGAAATTAATAATTTTGTATGTGTATTTGGAGATTTCCTTCAGAGTTATCTGGGGGTAACATGTCACTTTTCTCCCTTCAAGTTGCTAACCTATCCAATTAAAACTCTAATGTCTGAAGAGATTTAAAATTCTTACTCTATCCATTAGCTTAAAGTGAGGGGCAGTGACTAAAAACTGACACCCTCTTTCTGGAGAGCAGTTCAGCCAGGGTAGAAGGAGAGCGGTCAGGTGGGGGCTTCTGTGGAAATGCAGGAAGGGGGTGGTTCCGCAGTGGGTGTGGCGGGAAGCAGGCCGATTGAAATCAGTGTTCAGTCACAGCTCTTCCTTCATTGTTCCTGGACTTGGATCTGCTAAACTTACCCCCTCCAGCAGGAACCTGCCAAGGGCTGGAGAGGGTGGGGGGCTCCTCTGTACCACCCAGGTTCTTCTACTTAAGACCAGGAAGAACCAGAAGAACTGCACGCGTGCCTGTTCCCAGCCCAGCCTTTCCCTCCTGAGGACGGTTTTCAGAAAACCCTCAGCCTGTCCCACATCAGGTGCAGCACTTCCGGTCTTCCTGGAGCAGTCTTCCCAGCTGCTAGCTCCTGATCCTCCTAGGCGCTCCAGAGTCAACACACAACACACAGGCTGAAGTAGCCGTGTCTCAGCTTCCCGCCGTGACCACTGGCCAACCTCAAAGGCGAATTTCAAGAGGCACACTGACCAGGCGTTTCAGTTTGCTCCACTCTTGAACCCATATATTAAAGCTGACTTCTGAGCACCCATGGGACCTCCTGACGGCCCCTCTTTTAATCTGCAGGTTCCTCACTGTACTGGGGGTGGGGGTAATTCTAGTTTTCCATACTCCCTTTTGTTCTAACCTCTTGAAACAGTGAGAAGGCATTGATTTAATTTCTCTTACAACCTGTCAAACCAGAGTGGCTTGGTTAGACTGAGCCACGGAGCATCCTGTGCAAGACCAACTGTGGCCCGAGGACTGGACTCTGAACTCTGCCCACATTCCATCTCAGACCGCTGTTTCCCTGACCAAGGGTTTCTGTCATAGGGCTTCATCACAGTGAACCTGTGGAGCCCTGTGAAAACAAGTGGACAAATCAATATATTCTCTGGCCCACTCCAGACCTCCTAATTCAGACATTCCAGGGAAGGGACCAAGAAATCTGTAGATTAAAAAACAAACAATTCCCTCAGGGCCTCTGATGCCAGGCATGTTTGAGCACCACCAAGCGAGCCCATCCATAAGAAGCTCCTCCAGATTACTGTGGGCAGTCAAATGGCTCCAAACGCAGTCTCACCATCTAGGAAGAAAGGTTGCTGATGGGACCAGCTCCCCAGGCTCGTCCTGGGGATGGCAGGGGAGGGCACGTGGAAGGCCCAGGGCGTGCCTGGCAGGGGGCAGGTGTTCAACAGCAGGGGTCTGCTTTCCTCCGCACGTGCCTGGGACATGGCCCTATCCTGTGCCAGGATGGTGTAAACAGAATAAATAAAAGCGTCAGTCAGTTTTAAGTGTGATGAAAATATTTAATTTTTGAAAGGATAAAGAGAAGCAAGACAACAGGTATGGGAATGATATTTTAAAACAGAGTAACTGGGCAATGCCTCTTGAACAAGTGACGTTTGAGCCAAAGGAAGTATACGAGGAGCTGTGCGAGGGTTTGTGGGGGAAGCAGTCCAGGCGCCGCAGGTGCAGAGGTCCTGGGGCAGGGCTGACCGCGGCGGTCGAGTGATGCAGGAGCACCGAGGAGGAGTCAGTGTTAGAACAGTGGGCACGGAGCCGTGGGTGTGGCAGGTGCCTCACGCTGACTGCTTTATGTCTCTTCAGTTCATCTCCTTAAATCACCACAGCTGATAAAGAAGAAATCCAGCATGTGTTTTTCTTACAATCATAGGATTTTTCCAAGCTTAGTAACAGTAGTTACAATATCATTTCTTAGAGTCCACAGTTCTAAAATTGACGCTGATATTTTATCTCTTTCCCCCCCACAGCTTGATATATGGTCCAAATCCAACTATCAAGTGTTCCAAAAGGTGAGTTTTCCTTTTTGCTTCTTCCTTAAGAGGCTTTTAGGGAAATGTGATGACTTCGAGGTGGAAATATTGGTCTTAAATCAGAGACCTTTTAAAAAGTGAAAAAGCCAGACACAGAAGCCTGCTCAGTGTAGGATTCCATTTATGTGACATTCTAGAAAAGACAAAACATCAGTGACAGAAATCAGAGCAGTGATTGCCAGGGCTTGGGAGTGAGGGCAGGAGATGGTCCCCGGAGGGCTGTTGAACATGTTTGGGTGATGGAAATATTCTTTGTCATAATTATGGGATCACGCAACTGTATGTTTCAAAACTCACAGACTAAATGCCTACAAAGGGCAAATTTTGCTATGTATAGATTATACGTTTAAAGAAAAAGGGCTCTTGAGTTCCCCCAAGATTAACCCACGGCTTTGTTTGTTCGTTTAGTATTCACTTCTTTTTGGCTATGCTGGGTCTTTGTTGCCGCGTGTAGACTGTCTCTAGTAGCGGGGAGCAGGGCTACTCTAGCTGTGAGCACAGGCTTCTCGCTGCGTGGCTTCTCTCGCTGTGGGGCACTGGGCTCCAGGGCCTGCGGTCTTAGTGGCTGTGGTCCTTAGCTGCCTCCCTAGCGTGTGGGATCTTCCCGGACCAGGGATTGAACCCTTGTTTCCTGCTTTGAAGGTGGGTTCTTAACCCCTGGACCACCAGGGAAGTCCCACCGCAGTTTTTAAATTCAGTTTCCCACAGCCCTGTAATCCACACATGTGCCTTAAGGACGGGAAGGAGGCAGGCTGGCCCCCTCACCCTGCCCCACCCCACTCTGTACTACAGTGACATCTTTTCAGGTGTCCGGCTTCCTGAAGGAGAAATACTATCTGGGAGATGTCAGAAAAAAAGGAATGTGACCAGAGAAAATCCATTTCCCAGCTCCCAGTGGTGGAAGGGTCCCTTCGCTGGACCAGCTCAGGACCTGGGGCTTCTGAGGGCTCCTCCCACAGCACTCAGGCCAGCTCCCCGGCAGGGCAGCGGCCTCCTCCTTCTGTGCCCCCGTCCTGTCTGCTCCCATCCAGCAGTGCAAATGATAGGGGAGGCTGTCAGCTCGCTTGTTGCCGCCTCGTTCAACAGCAGTTGTTTATTTACCCCTTTGCCACGTGCAGGTTCTGGGCTCAGTGCTACAGGGGAAGTAAGACGGACAGGGAGAGAGGGTCAGGGACCCCAGGCTGTTACCTGGGGCCGTGGTCGAGGACAGGAGGGCCTCCTTCACATCAGAGTGGTCGCAGGAGTCCTTGATGCAGCACGAGTTAAACTGAGACAGGAGGCAGGGGAAGAAGCCAGCCATATGGAAAGCCACGGAAAGAGGGTCCCAGGCTATGAAACTACAGCCCCGAGCCCCGTGTGGACGGGGGACTTGGCGTAGCCCCGCACACCACGGGGGCCCGGGAGATAGCAGACAGACGGAGGGCAGGTGGGAGAGTGGGGATTTTTGGCCTGGCCAGCAGGCGCCCCTCAGTCCTGGTGCAGAACTTGAATTTTATTCTCAATTCAGTGAGGAACCACTGGAGGGATTGGTGTGGAGGAAGGACACGATTTTCAGGGCTGGGCCTGAATTACCCCACTTGAGTAATAGCTGTGTCCGGGGTGTGCCGGTAGCTCAGCATAGGATAGTGGTGGTGGTTTTTTCAGTTGAGGCGAAATTCATATAACGTAAAGCTAACCATTTCTAATCATTTTCAAGTCAGCAGTTCCATAGCTTTTAGTACTTTCACAGCATTGTACAACCATCACCTTTATCGCATTCCAGAACATTGTTCTCATTCAAAGGGAAACCTTGTTCCCATTAAGGCATGGGCCCTGGGCTGCATGGGCTTCCCTGGTGGCTCAGACGGTAAAGCGTCTGCCTGCAGTGCAAGAGATCCAGGTTCAATCCCTGGGTCAGGAAGATCCCCTGGAGAAGGAAATGGCAACCCCCTCTAGTATTCTTGCCTGGAAAATTCCATGGACTGAGGAGCCTGGTAGGCTACAGTCCATGGGGTCACAAAGAGTCAGACACAACTGAGCGACTTCACTTTCTTTCTGGGCTTCATATCAAAGGAGCATGATGGACCAGCCTCTGACGGTGACTAACGTGCCTCAGTTCGTAGTGCTCCCTGGACCCCTCTCCAGTGAAAAGGGGAAGCCAGGGACAGGTGTCCAGGGCTGGGAGGGTCTGAGGCTCACCCCCTCGTCTAGGGAGTGTGTGCAGGCAGGAAAATGTCCTGGTTTTATCATGGCTACGGGCACTGTGCTGCCCCAGACTGGATCCAGAGCCAGGAAGGACTTATTAATGGAGAAACTGATGAAATCCAAATAAAGTCTGGGCTCGACTCAGTAGTAAGTTATCGACATTGGTTTCTTCATTGTGATGAACCTACCTGATGATGACAGATGCTAACAGCGGGGAAACTGGGTGTGCGGTCTGTGGGAATTGTGTGTGTCGTCTCTGCAGTGTCTCTGTAGACCTGAAATTAGTCTGAAGTTTAAAATTCATCTTAAAAAGAAAAATCATAGTGTTTACTCTTCTAACACGTCTTTACCCAACTGAGGTACCCAGACACAGAAAGGAAAAAACAGCCTCCCTCCCTGGGTCCAGCCCCTAAAGTGAAGACGTCCATAGTCACATGGGGCTAGCGTGGGCGACACCGTGTTAATCCAGGCACTCTTATCTAAGTGACCAGACCAACTGTACCTGTTCAGCTCACATAGAGCCTCGGCCTTAACTGCTAACTCTGTCCATGCCAACGGCTCTTGTCGTTTCTCCCCCAGCAGCTGGTTGAAAAGCATTCTGAGGTGAAAGAACACTGCTCATTGTCTGTGTCTTGTTTCCCTTTCACAGTGAGGAACACTAAAATGTTTTGGGTTTGTTTGTTTAACCTGGTTTATCTTCGTGGCCTCTGGTCTTGCAGGTGGTTACTTTCTGGCTCCAGGGAAGGCAGGCGATGACTTCAGCCCCTCCACCGCCGACCCCCACTTCCCAGCATCACAGAACCATAATCTGGGATTTTAACCATGGTCCATTCCATTCAGATACCCTTCATGAGGGAGGGCCTTGCCCAGGCTTGCCTTGGCAAATACATTTTTTAACGTTCTGTGTGGTATTAAGTATTTTTGAATGCAAGCGGAAAGTTTATTAGGAAGTTGTAAAATGTGTGAAACACAGATTTGGTGAAGCACGGATTTAGAGAGACAGTGCTATATTTGTATTCTACTGCCCCTAAAAATAACCTGCCAAGTGCTCTTTATATGTCTTTAAAACTACAAACACGGCGTGGCAGGGTTTAAAATTTGATATTAGCTAGTTGGGGAGACTCCAGAGCACCCACCACTTTCCTCCTTGTAGTTTATATAACCTGTTCAAAGCAGCAGAAGTGGAAGAAATTGTACAGATGGGAATTTTATTTCGGCCAGTGAATGGCTTGCTGTCTGTTTGTACGGAGCCCTTTGTCGGGCTGCTGTGTCATCCCTCCCCTCACCTGTATTTTAACTAAATGGACTTGACCTCTGAGACTGACCTGCACTAGATTCAGTTCAGTTCAGTCCAGTTGCTCAGTCGTGTCCAACTCTCTGCGACCCCATGAATCGCAGCACGCCAGGCCTCCCTGTCCATCACCAGCTCATGGAGTTCACTCAAACTCATGTCCATCGAGTTGGTGATGCCATCCAGCCATCTCATCCTCTGTCGTCCCCTTCTCCGCCTGCCCCCAATCCCTCCCAGCATCAGAGTCTTTTCCAATTGAGTTAACTATTCGCATGAGGTGGCCAAAGTACTGGAGTTTCAGCTTTAGCATTATTCCCTCCAAAGAACACCCAGGGCTGATCTCCTTCAGAATGGACTGGTTGGATCTCCTTGCAGTCCAAGGGACTCTCAGGAGTCTTCTCCAGCACCGCAGTTCAAAAGCATCAATTCTTTGGCGCTCAGCTTTCTTCACAGTCCAACTGTCACATCCATACATGACTATTGGAAAAACCATAGCCTTGACTAGACGCACTAGATTAAAGAGTGACAATTTGGAGGCAGGAGAGTGTGCTTTCTGATGAGAATGAAAGGCAGGTGATGTTAAGGTCCTTTTTCTCTTTTCAGGGGCAGGTAATAGTTACTGGATTACAGAATCCACTCCCTTCCCTCCAGAAACATTGTCTGTCTGTTGTCAAATGAAGAAATGTATTGGAAAATGACGTAGCACAAAATTGAGTTGAATCCTTTATCAGCAAAGTTTTCCAACTCATCACAGTCGCGTGGCAGGGAGTCGGGATCTTGTTCTCTTGGGGAACACTGGTAAAGAGGATGAGGAGTGTGTAATGTGGAGTCACCACGGGGCAGGGGAGTGACCACACTGGGCTTGCTTCATTGTGTTCATCTCAGGCCGTGTTGGAGGTCGGAGGGCAGCCCTCTCTATTCCACAGCCCGACCACCCACTGAAAGCAAGGCTGGGGCCGTATGTTCCCTGCAGATTCTGAAGGCCGGGTCCAATTGACGGGATGATGTTTAACATTTCAAACTCAACATGCCAAAGGAAGAGATGAGGTGGCAGCATTTCCCAACTCTGCTTTTTAGTATCAGCTTTTTCTTAGAATTCTGTTTTCTTCCTGTCCACCCACTTAAAGTCTAGGTGTCCTGATTGATGTTGCTTGTAGCGTTTCCCAGAAAGACACTGCTGGGGATCGCAGTGGTGAGCGTTCCCTTCTGCCCGTCATCCGCCTGCTGACACCCACCCAGCAGCCCCACCAGGGTAGACTCACTTGAGTGCCCTGATCCAGGAAGATCGACCTGGAACGGAAGTCAAAGTGACTGAGAAAGTGCGAGGTCAGGGAGGATCCTTGGTCACCAGTGAGAAGGCATTTCTCAGGCAGAAATGTGTCCTAACCGTGTAGGTAGATGGCAGAGCTGCGCCCCGGCGCTGAGGTGGGGACACTGGCTGCCAGCATGACTGTCTTGGCGTCGCTTGGGGAGCGCTCTCTCTGCATTGCCCTGGGTTGAGCCCCAGCGCTCCCTTTCCTCGGCGCTCACTGTGTGGTTGCAGTTGCTGTGGAGCGTCTGTGTTTTCTTGCCCACAAGCAGCAGCGGTGGCCACTGCAGAAAGAGGCCCGACGGGAAGGCGGGAAGCCGTCCCAGGTCTTTCCGTGCGAAGTGACAAAGCTGGAGGCGGGAGGGGGCACTGACTCACAGAGCCATGCCAAGCTCACACTCGCCTTTTTATTTCTGGAAACTCATGCCTGTCAAATTCTCCTCAGTCTGATCCTGGCTCCCCAGGTTAAAGACGAGCACGCAAGGTACCACAGCAAACCCGGCTCCCAGAAGCTAGTGTGACCTGCCTTTTGTCTGCTACAGGGCCTGTCGGTGAGCCCTTTCCCTCGTCCTCATTAGCCCCCTTCCCCGGTGGTGGGGCGCGGTGGAGGGCCGGGGACAGCTGGCCGTGGGTCCGCGGCTGCCAACAGGCCCCCGTCATTTACCGCGGTGCCCTGGAGGCGCTTTGCGCTTGGTCCTGGGGCGAAGGAGCTTTTTATAGCCGGCAAGGCTCCAGCAGAGCAGATTCAGAGAATGGAACTTGAAAATAGGGGGGACCGTCTGAAAGGGCAGAATCACAAAGAGCCAGGAAAGGTTTCAAGCATGTTCGGATTTTTCTGACATTTAAACTCTGCAGGGGCACTCACTGTTTTGATCTTTTAACCTCCTCTCTTCAAAACAGTGGGCATTTTCATCCAGTAACTTGGGAAGAGCGGGAGCAACTCTATAGCTACTTACCGAGTTAAACCCTGGCAAGGAGGCCAGAGAGAGAGGGAGGGCTCTCAGCCCCAGGCAGGCCGGCGGGGACAGAGAGGTGATGTCGGAGGGTCCGCCACCTGCGTCCCAGCTCTTTCGCTCAGGGGCAGGCAGGGCACAAAAATCCCAGCCCCAGGTGTCCAGGGCTGCCCCGCTCCGTATTCTAGGGGCAGCAGAGGGAAGAGGAGCCTTTCAGCCCCGTGCTGAGCTTGGCGTGGACGGGCGGGCTGGCTGCCGCTGCTCTGTTCCTGGGTTCACCCGCTCATTTGTCTGTTAACTCCCTCACTCAGGCTTCAGTCCCAACACTGGCCTCTGTCAGGGAGGCTTCATCAAGGGGAAGCTTTATCAAGTGGCTCCCCAGAGCTTGTCAACAGATGAGATTATGTCCCAGAAAAGTCAGTTCTCTGAAATTTCTGAGACATTGAGCCCCTCGCATAAATCTAGGGCCTATCCAGATTGTTGTTCGTTGGCTAAATCACATCCAGCTGTTTAGCCACCCCATGGACTGTAACCCGCCAGGCTCCTCCATCCATGGGATTTCCCAGGCAAGAATACTGGAGTGGGTTGCCATTTCCTTCTCTAGCCTCCCCAAATAGTCTGTGACAAACCTAACTTGTCACCAACTCCGAGCCCAGGAAGGGGGGCTGTCCCAACATGGGGTGTTCCCAGAGGACAGGACTCTCCTCTTGCTCAGGGCTGTGCATGTCTGTACCTGCTGTAACATCGAATGTCCCCAGAGGGACTCAGTAAATACTCATTCCGTTCTTTTCAGTCTCATGCCTTAGAATATCTAAATACTTTCCCACCAGCTCATTTCCATTTTCTTTCAGAAGCCTCTCTTCAGACAGCTCAGAGAAGGCCCTGGAAGGGCTGTGGACCTCCTGCCAGGTCTCTGTCCTTGCTCTTGTCGGGTGTCCTGCTCAGGTGAGGCCATCAGCAGAGGCCCTGCACCTAGAGGGGACACCCCCCAATCCAAAGAGGGGTCTCACATTGTAGGAAGGGCCTCTGTTTTGTCCCCTTTACTGTTAAACGCTGTCTAACCTTTTCCGAAAGGAGAGCACGTGCAGTGGAGCCGATACGGTGTCATCGTCGTCCTGTTTCCATCCCTTCTGTCCTGCCTCCCACGTGTGTCTTCGTAGCCCAATTGGAAAAGCCAAGGGAGCACCTTTGACTAGTGAGGGGCTGAGGGGCAGCTTCATGAAGGAAGAGAGATTCCCGCTGGTGGTCTCCATGAGCATGGTAGGGGGATGCTGCAGAAGCCAAGCCTTGGGCTGTCGACAAGCTTCAGGACAGGAGAGGTGACAGACAATTCCAGGGTCATCCCAGAGGGCAGCCCTTTCCTGAGCAGAGAGCCAAACTGCATTGACCTCACTGGGTCAGCAGAAAGGAGGGAGGAGGGGATGTCATTAAGTGTCAGCCCAGGGCCCTGGGAGCTGAGAACCGGAGGGGGCGGGAGGAGGGGCATTCTGCTCACCCTGAGCCTTGATCACCACATTGTCTGTTAAATATTCACAAGCTTCTAAAGCAGGATAGGGTTGACGGCGTACTTTCCCACCTTACTACCTCTGCGAGGCTCCCTGCACCTCCGCAGAGGGTGGTCGTGACCAAGAGCCTCCCATGGACCCAGCCTTGCAGTTACTGTGAAGCAGGAGAGCCCGCCCGCCGGCGGGAAGTGGTTTGCGGTCTCTACCATTAGAGGAGTTGCAGAGGACCTGCTCTTTGTCTCGTAGCTTCCTTCTTCCTGAGGGCTTGCCCGAGACACGTGTGCCCTGGGTCAGAGCCTAGCAGCTGCTTCTGGGAAGCCCGGCCTCCTGCCCTCGCCCAGGCCCCTTCCCACACTCCCAGTGGCTTCCCGGCAGCGTGCCTGTCCGCCCCCCACCACACCACCGTGAGGCTCAGCCTCACCGGTCACGTTCCCCACCGTGACCAGTCCAGAGAGAGGCGGTCCGGCCAGGCTGGCCACTACTCCCGTGTGGCCACCCTTGCCTTGGCCCCATCATTTGTGAAACAAAGGGTATAAGAGTACCTGCCTCACAGGATTGGCACCCCAGATTACAGACCCCCACCCCTACCCCAGCAGTACCCTTTGGGCAGCCCTGACACGCTGATGTAGAATCCTGGTCCTGGACCTGAAACGGTGCCCTGGTGTCCTAAGAGGGCTGGTGGCCCCTCTGGCCATCCACTGAGATGGGAGTGTTCCCCACCCAGCAGGGCTGCTGAGAGGCTCCCAGCGCCACGGCAGCAGAGCCGCCTCTCAGGCTCTGCAGCGTCTGCTCTTTCTCCTGCGGTTGCCTCAGTTTCGAGGGGCAAGTAGGTGGTATTGTCTGTATTTCTTGGGAGCCCAGATGTCTTTGGATGTGTTTCTCTAACTGCCAGGCTGTTCCCCGCAGAAAATAACATCACACCAAGTGGGTACAGAGCAATTCAGGTGTCCTCGGGCTTGGGCTCTGCTGGCAGCCAGCAGCAGAACCTGGCATTTTACCATCTGGAAAGCACTGAACTTTTTTCGTTCAGCTAAATGAAGAGTCTTAATTCCTTAATCCTGGGAAACGTGAAGGACCTTTTGTGAGCGCCTCCTCTTGGCCCCGCACAAGGCCGTTGTGGTGGTGGTGTGTTGCTGTCTTGTCTGACTCTGTGCAGCCACGTGGGCCATACAGGCTCCTCTGTCCATGGAATTTCCCAGGGAGAATGCTGGAGTGGAGTGCCATTGCCTTCTGCAGGGGACCTTCCCAACCCAGGGGTCAAACCCACATCTTCCTGCATTGCAGGCAGATTCTTGACCCCTGAGCCACCCAGGGAAGCTGCACAAAGCTGGTCAGGACTCTGGAGAGTTCTCTCAAGGCTGCCATAGGGTTTCTCTGTTCACCCAGGTGTTCCTCCCCAAGGTACCCCATGACCTCAGCTTTTTCCACCCCTGAACACCCCCCTTTTACTCTGCTCCCCTAGCCCCATCGGCCAAAAATAAATCCATAGCTTCTTGCCTACTCCATCTCTCCTTCTCTTGGGGTCCTGCCAGGTGTTTGGAGCCAGTGCAGAGCATCGCCTGGGGCAAGGCAGGGACTTCTGGTCACAGTTGGGCAAGCACAGAACAGCAATGTCCACAGGGTGCTGCTGGGGGTGCAGGAGAGCCCAGGGTGGGAGGGGAGTCCCCTGGCCTGAGTCTCCAGGGCAGAGAAATTAGCCAGGGCCCAGGCATTCCAGGCTCAAGCCTGGAAAGCAGAGTCAGGGAAGCCAGTCTGGGAGGAGGGGTTACTAAGGCAATGGTGTCACTGGGGTGTGATGTGGGGCTGAGGGGAGACAGGACCGGGACCCTGGTCATTGAGGACCACATACGTGTGCTCCCATGTCGGGAAGGCTCCTGCAGGCGGCTGCCGAGTGTCCTGGGGGAGACACATCTGCCTCCGGAGGGTTTGCAGCCAGTCTGTGCTCGAGAGTCCTGGGCATTGACGGGCTTTGCTTTGGGGCATCGGTGGCATCTTGGCTGAGACTTCCAAGAGGGTCAGATTGGAAACCCCTCACACCAGACAAAAACTTCTTTATGGAGGCCCCAGTCTACGTGCCTCAGGCCATGTTCTATAGTTTACAAACAAGACCTCATCCTTCTCAGACAGAGCTTGAACTCAAAGCCACGAGGAGGGGTTTTGCACAGGATGGAGCAGTGTCTGCCTTTGCTCCCCAGTCCCTGCCCAGCCAACCCCGTCCCTGTCGGCCCCGAGCAGCGTTGCCAGCAGACAGTTAGTTATAAGGCCTCATGAAGATGGCTCTTTCATCAGCACTGAAGGGAGTATTGATCTTGTCTAAGTAAATCCCCAGTCCCCTTGGACCTCGATGCCTCCTCCTCCGGCCTCTGGGCGTGTGAACCCATGGCACACAAATCCAGGGTACGGATTACAGACTCGAGCTGAGTGATGAAAATGAAACCCCATGCTTCCAGCCTCCCAGACTTCATCCCAGCGTTGGAAGCCAGTCTCTGCACTGCTCAGCATCGCCCCCAGCCCCCAGCACTTTTCAGGACTGGCTTCATAGCTCTCAGTTTTGAAATAGTGATGGTTCCTCTTTTTATGGAATGAGTACTTCTGGGACTGTGTTCAGTATTCTTCATGGAACCAGTGCTCATCCTTGGGGCAGCATTGCTGCCTCTTTAAACATTTAACTCACTAGGTTCACGTCTTTGACTCCCAGACCCACAGAGAATTTTCCCATTCCGTGAGATTCCCAGTGTCCCTCTCATTAAGGGCGGGTCTCTCTCCACCCGGCGCAGAGACCCAGACTTAGCTTGCAAGTGTGTCCCGCAGATGAAAGTTCCTTTTTATTGCTTTGAGCCGCAGAAGCAGCATGTGTACAACCAAGTAACAAATGTTTGGTTTTGCTGCCTGTTGGTCTGTGCTCCAGTCTCTTTGAAACCCACGGAGATGGGAAGAGGTTCCCAAGAACAGCGCTATGCTGATGGTCTCCCTTGTTCTGAGCTCTTGGTAACCGGCCCAGAATTTGAGGACCCCATGAGGGTGACATCCCATCAGGACAGCAGGTGGAGGCAGGCAGGGACCCGGTGCTCCTGCCGCCTGCTGGGACCAGCTTGTCTTTTCTAAAAGAACAAAGGGCTTTCATGTCTCTCTGGTTGGCCTGAGGGCGGAGCACGACACTAGTGTGCCCTGAGGGCGTTCAGTCAGGCCCTGCAGCAGCGCCCCCTGAAAGCAAGACCTCGAGGCGCCCAGTAATCAGCCTCCTTTACTGAAGGCCAGTGTGGGGAGTGATGTGGCCAAGGTCACCCAGATAATTAGTGAGGAACCCAGGCCGGAGCCCTGGGCTCCCGACAGCTCCAGATCATCTTCCCCCCACCCCCTGACTGCCATTTGTTCGCGGTCATGCGGGCATCGAGACGCTCCCCTTCACAGCGGGTGCGAGCCAGCATTGCTGGCAGAGAGCCAGAGCTGGGTCTCTACCAGACTGTCTTTTAAATAAGCAACTTCTGAACACTCGGGCACTTAACTTCTCCTCTTACTCTTGCGGGACGGACTTTTCCGAGGCAGAGGCCGCAGCTCCCCTGGCTCAGCAGGGGAGGCCTTGGGCGTCTCGGGCTGCGTGCGGGCAGATGCTGTGCTCTCGGTGCCATCAGTCCGCGGCCTGAGGAAGGGCTCTGTGGCGCTGGGGGCCGCTGCCCAGGGGTGGGGAGTGGTGCCCGGCTGCCGCCTCCAGAGTCTGGCGCGTCACCTCTGCTGTGGCGCCAGCTGTCCCCTCTGGCCTGGAAGCCCGCACAGAGTCAGGACGATCCTGCAACCTGAGTGGACTCAGGAATCCCGAGGATACTTCCTGGGCCACCACGAAATACAGCACATTCTTTTTACAGGAGGAAACTGCTGGGGGACGGTATTCTGTTAGGAGGGCCTGGTGCCCTCCCCGCATCTCTCTGGCCCTGTCTGTGCGTCACCGCTCTGTCCTGTGTTCTCCCCTACGGACATCTCCCCTTTCGGCTGCCCTTGTGGCTCAGCTGCTAAAAAATCCGCCCGCGATGCGGGAGACCTGGGTTCAATCCCTGGGTTGGGAAGATCCCCTGGAGAAGGGAAAGGCTGCCCACTCTTGTGTTCTGGCCTGGAGAATTCCATGGACCATATACTTCACAGGGTCGCAAAGAATCTTTCACTTCCCCTTTCACAGACAAAGAACAGAGCCTATCTGGCCACCATCAGACCCAGGCCCTGAGGGGCTGGCCTTCAGCAGAAAGTAGTCTAGCAGGACTTGAACCCGCTCTCTGCCCCTCCCCACCCCCCCGGAGGAGGGCACAATTGGGGGGAAGCGTGGGCTCTGAGTGCCAAAGCCATCCCTGCAGCACCACGCCCCCCCCACCCCCAGACTGTGCTTTGCGTTTTCCCTGCTGTGCACGGTGCACGCCCGACGTGACACTGCCGGCTTCATCTGCCCTGTCTCCCCCTTCATTCTGCAAGGCCGGGAGACTCATTCCCTCCTGAGCTCTGGAGGGTCCTGAGTGGCATTGTTCCTGGTGGGTGCTGGCTCTGGGTGGGTGGTTGAGTGGGACGGGCAGAAGCTTCCGGTTGGGGAGGCGGATGGCAGCCACGCCAGTCGGGAGAGCTGAGGTGGCATGAATAGGCTTGGGACTGAGTCCCGCCTCCATCTGAGAGTCTTGGGCTCCATTCCCAGTGGGGAGGAGATGGCCTCCGCGGCCTCCTGTCTGTGTCCCCCTCCCCCGCAGGCTCTGCTCAGGAGCCGCTTGGCTTGGGCACGTCACCTCCCTGTGGCTTCGCTGCCTTATTGGAGTGAAAATCATCTCCCATTCGTAGCCTCCTCCCAGGGTTGTGGGGAAGGGGAGGGTGACTCCCACTGGGTGGGTGTGGGCTGTCAGTCAGGCCCTTTTCATTCACTGTCCCTGTATTGACACATTTAACCCTTGTCCACAGCCACCTAGCTCGTAAGTGACAGGCACAATCCAAGCGGGTGCCGTCTGTCCCCGCAGCCTGGACTCCTCACCGGGCGCGTGTGTACAGCAGCCCTTGCTCAGAGCTGGTGCTCAGTAGCCGTCGCTGCGGAGCCCTGCCCTGGCTGCAGGTGGTTCCACGTAGGGCTCAGCTGAAGCAGCTCGTGACCTCCCCGGGACCCTGTCGATGTCAGCTCTTTGCGCACAATATGGCTGGGGAGCTTCTGGAGGCTTGTTGTGACTGGCGTCTCCTCCAGCATGTTGACTGGCAGCTGTTCCAAGGTCTCTTGAAAGACTCCTCTCTCACCTTCTGAGCTGAGTTCCCTGTCGGTTTGGGTGCAGGAAGACCTCTTCTGCCTCTCTCAGCCTGGGACAGGGGGGTGGTTTGTAAGCTTGATCAGTGGAAGAGAAAACTGGGAGTCAGTTTCACAGAGCAGAGTGGGTGTGTTGGCAACAATAGAGACATCACCCTCCTCTAAGTGAGTAATCACGTGCAGTCCAGCCCGACCGGGGCTCGGGGTGGGGTGCACACCCCAAAAGGAGCCGGAGCATCTGCGGTCTCTCTTGGCCTTGAGGATAGATGGGACATCTCTTGACGGAGTCCCTGGTGTCTGCACACTCCTGCTCGAGGAGTGTGCAGACACTGTCTTTCTGTGGCGTCCTCTTCCCGCCCGTACGGTCACCCCTGCCCCCCCACCCAATCCTCCTTCCCGCTTCCCCTATCTCCTTGGCTTATTGTTACTTTCATGTCTTCTCCTCCCTCCCTCTCCTTGGGTTCGCCACCTGCTTTGATCTCTTCTGCGCTGTCTTCAAACCCGCACTCACTGGTGGGATGAATGGCCTCTCTCCCGCGGGAGCATTAGTGCCCTTCTGCGGCCTCCGCTGCCGGCCGGGGTGGCTTTCATCTCCCAGCGGAATCTCATTAGCTCGACATCACAATGGGACCGAGCCTCGGTCGGGCTGGCCCAGAGTCAGTTTAAATTAGTTAATAGCCATCTTTGTTGTTGTTGCCCCGGGCTTGTTTTTTTCCCCCACATCTTGGATGCTGAGCAAAAGAAAAAAATTTTTGTTGTTAAAAAGTGTAGAACAAAACAAGTACTGAAGGTGGAATGTTCTGACAAAGGGGAAGATCACTGCAGGTGAATTTCTCCAGTATCTGACGACAACGTGGTGCCCACCGCTTTGGAGCTCAGCCCCAGGAACGTGAAAACCAGGGGAAGAAATTTGGGAGGTGGCAGGGACGGAAAACATAGCAAACTGGTTAGTTTTGCTTCCCTCTGCTAAAATATTTCTGTAATTGGAGATGGGAAGTTGAAGAAATTCAACGATCGTGTCAGCGCTAGAAAAAGCTGCCACCATTTGGCAATGAAGAGAATATACGGGGCCTTTTGGAAAAGAGGCTGAATTTGGCCAGGTTGCTGACCCAGTAATGGGAAAACGGAATCGGTGCCCTGCCTGGAGCCAGGTGCCAAAACGGAGCTTTGGTGTGTGACCCCAGCCGTTTGTGGAAAAGGACGTTTTCTGGTTAGTGCGCTTTGTTCTGCTCTCGAGAAGCCTGTTGCCCGGCAGCCACATTTCCAGACCTGACCTGCACCTGGCAGTGGGACTCTGGCTTTCTGGACCCTTCGCTGGGCCGGGGGATGGTGGGCAGATGACGCTGGGGCTCGGGACAGGAGCTTCTGTCCACAGACGCAGAGCTGGCCAGGGCGTCTCAGGAGGGAAGGCGGTATAGGCTCGAGTCTCGTGGGCTCCAGGCCCACACACCCCTTGCCCCTCCCCAGCTGTGTGGCCTCTAAGTTTCCATTTCTTCATCTATAAAATGGACCTGGGGGACTTTCCCGGGTGGTTCAGTGGCTTTGACTCTGCGTTTCCAATGCAGGGAGCCCAGGTTTCATCCCCGGTCAGGAAACTAGATCCCATATGCTGCAACTAAGACCCAGCACAGCAGAGGTAGAGAATCTGCCTGCAAAGCAGGAGACCCAGGTTCTGTCCCTGGGTTGGGAAGATCCCCTGGGAAGGGCATGGCAGCGCACTCCAGTAGTCTTGCCTGGAGACTCCCATGGACAGGGGAGCCTGGCGGGCTACAGTCCATGGGGTCCCAGAGCTGGACACGACTGAGGGGCTAAAACACACACACAAAACGAACCTCGGAGACCACCCGCCTCAGTGCGTTCGAGGAGTGAGTGAGCGGGCACATGCCTCACACGCTCTCATCAATGTGGCTGTCCTCAATTCACAAAATCAGCCCACGGTCCTGAAAGAGCGCCTTTCCAAAATAAGGAAAACCCTGCCAGCCCACTCCATTACCCCGCTCCCTCTTTCCACTGCAGCATCATGAAACATGGGTAGTGTGCTATTTTTGATTCATGAAAAAGACAAGTGATCCTTCGAGTTTGTGGTCCTTGGTTTCTCTCATGCCCCAGAAGGAAATGCCTTTTTCTTCTACTGCCAAGAATACTCTGCCTCCTGAGCGGCCTGGCTTCTCAGCTGCAGCAGGGGCAGGCCTGGGGGGCTGCTGGAAATGCCCAGTCTTGGCCCCACCCCACACCTGCCTATAATAATTGGTCAGTAGTCATGCATGGATGTGAGAGTTGGACTATAAAGAAAGCTGAACGCTGAAGAATTGATGCTTTTGAACTGTGGTATTGGAGAAGACTCTTGAGAGCCCCTTGGACTGCAAGGAGATCCAACCAGTTCATTGTAAAGGAAATCTGTCCTGAATATTCATTGGAAGGACTGATGCTGAAGCTGAAACTCCAATACTTTGGCCACCTGATGTGAAGAGCTGACTCATTTGAAAAGACCCTGATGCTGGAAAATATTGAAGGTGGGAGGAGAAGGGGATGACAGGATGAGATGGTTGGATGGCATCACCAACTCATTGGACATGAGTTTGAGTAAGCTGCGGGAGTTGGTGATGGACAGGGAGGCCTGGTGTGCTGCAGTCCATGGGGTCACAAACAGTCAGACTGAGCAACTGAACTGAACTGAGCAGCAAGATCCCCAGGGGGTCTGTGTGCCAATTCACATTTGCCTCCTCCTGTATTTCGGGATCCTGAAGAACAGCTGGAAAGGCCAGCTTGATTTCAGGGCCCCCACCCCAGAGATTAGATTCTAGGTCTGCACTGGGGCCCAAAAGCTCACGTTTCCAACACGTTCCTGGGTGATGCCTGAGCGGGCGTCCAGCACCAGCCTGCTTCTCTGCTCCGAGTGCTTGTGTTCACTC
Source organism: Bison bison bison (assembly GCF_000754665.1). Classification (NCBI taxonomy): domain Eukaryota; kingdom Metazoa; phylum Chordata; class Mammalia; order Artiodactyla; family Bovidae; genus Bison; species Bison bison. The sequence continues at coordinate 1,701,616 of NW_011494947.1, forward strand.
TTGTCAGCCAACCAGAGAACTGGCCCGGGTGTCTTAGACGAGAGGCAACGTAGCGAGCTTCCTGAGAGGCGTGTAAAATGAATGGTAGGAACAGGAGAAAGAATTCTTCAGAAACTCTGTTTCATGTGATGGCAAATGTGATTGTAAGGACTGTCTTATGAGCCTATAAACAGCACTCGTGTGGGACTTTGTTTTTAGCAGGCACCTGGATGGTAAGCACCAAGCTCTAAGCTCAGGCATCCTCAGGGCCCAGCTGGCTTCGCTCGCTTTGTAGCCGTTCATTTCACCCCGCCAATCACCACCCGCCATTTTGCCAAGTTATCATTCTACTGTATGGAATTTTTTTAAAGCCTTGCTCATTTTAGAAAGCTGTCTGTCAAAAATGCTTAAAATAAAAACAGTCTTTGCACTTGAAGCAATAAGTACCATTTATCTTGAAAGTCACTTGGGTGAATTTCTTGGCATGGTTGGATATACGAAGCACGGCTGCGTTTGCAGGAAAACCAGCACAGGCGTTTCTGGTTCGTGACTTTTGGTGAGTGGCCATTTTATAGTTTATTTCTTTATTCAGCAAATATGTGCTGAGCACCTGCTAGATGCCAGGTGATAGTCTAGGCCCCGGGGACACAGCATGATCCTCGCCTGCACAGAGCTGGTCGTCTCGCGGAGTTCACTAGCCACCAGGCAGGCCCTGAAAGTCCAGTGGGAAAGAAGGCCAGTCCCAGGGCCAGGCAGCGCAGAAGAGAGGGGGCAGGCGGGCCCAAGGCACGGCTGGAGGATGAGCACTTCACACGCCTGACCATTTCCCCTGAGGGGAAACCACGGCTTCGAGAGGTTCTGTGAGCTGGGGAGCCTGCCTCCTTGCTCTTCAGGGTGTGGCCTCTCTGGCCTTGAGTGTAGACACACAGGCAGACTAATTTCTGGATCATTCATAACGCCTCTTGCGGAACCCAGACCAGACCAGCCCTGCTGGTTTCCAGCTGATGAGTTTGCTTGACTGCTGCTGAGGTCTGTCAGCGCATCATGGTGTCCTGGTGGGAACGGTGCCAACTAAAGAAATGCACACAACCTGGTCCGGCAGGAGATACTCCATTTCTCAGCGGGAGGACGGACGAGTCGACGCAGGCAGACCACGCTTACTCGTGTTCACAAAGCTGATTGTTTTGTCTGATGTTTTTGTTTCCTTTTGTCTTTTGACCATATCATTTGTAATGGCGAGATTCCCTAATGAAGACAATCAAATAAACCATGAGTTTGAACACAGCTATCAAATTAGGAACAATCTATTCATCCGCTAATGGGTGGCAGGCATTAGCAATCTAGGGTGTCATCACATTTCAGAACTACAGGGGATCTTTGGCCAGCGCTTTGCTTTTTAGGAGGCACACTGAGACCCAGACAGATTCGATGGATCAAGGTCAGCAGACAGAGCTGGGGCAGAATCCCAGCACACGTTCCATCTGGTCCCCAGATGCCCCACGTGAACTTAGAGCCGTAATGCCCTTGGGCCTGCTGGCGGAGTTGTGAGAACAGCGGGTGTGGCCCACTGGACCACAGCTTTCAGGGAGCTGGCCAGACTGAGGACCACACTGGGAGCAGCACAGCTCGTCAGAAGGGTAGTATCTCTGAGGCCCCAGGGAAGGATCCTCAGAAACGAACAGAATCCTGGTCGCAGAACACATATAGCTACAAGTTATGAGACAGAATGGGAATTGAAGGAAGCAGAGAGACAGACCAGTTACACGGGCAGGAAAATCATCCCCGGGCAAAGACTGGAGTTGAACATGGACAGTTGGAAACGAGCCTCTGCGTCCAGGCGGTGTGCCGTGCGGTGGAGGGGCTGGTAATGCCCCGGGCACCCGCCGCCGTTTTACCTCTCCACCAGCCTCTGGCCACATCTCTCTCAGGTGGCACAGCCTACCTGGGCTTGCTGGAAGGTTCCACACTTCACTTGGCCCCGGGCATGAATATTTATGTCCTTTCTGCTCTCAACACTCCTCCTCTCCCCTTCCTTGCCCCCAACCTTGCTAACTAGCTTTCCACCTCTGGGCTTTATTAGGTATCTTTTCCTCCATGAGCCGTCAGATAAAAGGAGCACCTTCCTGTTTTCTCTGCTGGTTCCGAGTGGCTGACCTAGTTCTTCTCCTTGGTCCCCAGGTGACCGACCATGCCACCACCGCCCTGCTCCACTACCAGCTGCCCCAGATGCCTGACGTCGTGGTCCGCTCCTTCATGGTGAGTGGCTCTAGAGGTCAAGCCTCATGAAGCCTTGGCCCCTCAAGTGAAAACAGGCAGCTCAGAAGGTAGCTCGCAGGGGCCTCGCCAAGGAGACAGCCCTGTGTGGAAGTGGTACTTCCTTTCAGCTGGGCAGGGATCTAAGATAAACCACATCCTGCACCGTTAACTGGTTTTCCTATCATTGCCAAACATGTGGTTTCAGAAGTGACCTTCCGACACAGCTTCCGGGGTTGATTTGGTCAGTAGGTGTTTATTGAGCTCCTGGCCTGTGCCGGGCCCCGAGCTTGGTGCTACGGTGGCATCGTTCTTCCAAGACACCCACGCCTTAGACTGTCAGGTCAGAGCCCCGGACGGCGGGGACCAGAAACAGCCATGCCCTGTGTGCGCCAGCTCCCGCCAGCTCTCGTTAACACTGAGGATTTCTCCAGCCAGTTGTTTAACCGTTGGTGACTTGACATGGAACCAGAACGCTTACATCGTGGACATCTGTCCTCCACGTTGGGACTCTGCTCTGACCCCCATCCCTCCCCGCCCCAAGGCAGTTCATCAGGTTATCACATGCCTGCCAGTCGGCCTCAGCCTGGACAGCTGGCCCACATCCTGGAAGAGGCGGCCAGCTGTTAGCACCTCAGCATCACGCCCTCGCATCATTGGCCTCTCTCTCACTGGGGCTGACGCTCCCTGCTTCACTCCTGCCTGGGGGCTGCCCCTTAGAGTACGGACCTATTAGCAAGTCCCCATCCGTGCTGACAGCCATGTGGAGTTGCACGCCTGTGATCCACCTCGTCACGTTCACCGCCACAATTAAGCTTCTAGGAGCCTGTAGTTCATGCCTTAGAAAATACAGCCTGACTCATTGACTGGCTCCCACGCTGGGGAGGCTGAACACGCAGACCCGGGCTTTGTGGAGCATCACGCAGCGATTCTCTCATGTATGGAGAACACTTTAAATCAGCAGTCTCGCTTCTTGGGTGGATGGAAAGACTTGCTTTTTAACCTAACGTGTTTAAATGCCTGGTTTCCCTTCAGAAAGGATAAATAGTTTAACTGAATGACCATTGATCTCCTCACATTTGTTGCCAGAACCTCAGGCCCCGAGCCTTTGGAGAGGGCAGGATGGGTGGGCCACGGTCAGCCATCAGGAGGGCCGCTGTGATGAAGACAGCAGGATTTGTGTCAGTCAGCTTGGCTGAGGTCTCCCAAGAGCGATCTCCTCCGACCGATGGACATGATCACAGTGGCGCGCGCCCCCCTTGCTGGCCCGTCGCCGCGACATTGGGCTGGTGCAGCTGTGCGTCTCCTTGAGTCGAGGAATTGAGTTACGAGTCTCATCCTTATGTATGACGCCCGAAGGAACTCTGCCCCCTGAACCCGCGAGTGTGCACTTGCCGCTTATTGCGTTACTCGGTGGCACCGGATTGTCCCCGCCCTCCCCCCAGGTGTGTCGGGCCACGTTGTGACAGTGAGTGGTGGCCTGTGAAATCAGATTAGAAAGAGGCATTTGACCTTAGCGGGGAATTCTCCGCTCGCCCTCTTATCTGCATGTGTCTGGGGCCACCTCTGGGTGGTGAACACAGAGAGGCTCAATGCCGGTGTTCAGAAGACCCAGGACTCGGATGGAAGGTGGTTATGCGTGGCCCCTGAGCCAGGAGGCTGGGCCGAGGTTCACATCCGCCCCTTTCCAGGAGCCCTGCCTGCCTCCCAGAGTAGGGACTTCTATTTTAAATCTCCCCTAGTCAGGAGGGGCCCAGGGCGCCAGAACTGAGACTCAGCAGCACTGTGACCTTGTGGGTGCTCCAAGGAGCTTTCTGTAAAATCTTGCGTCACCTCCCGGGGTCACGGCCAGCCCAGGTCCTCCGTCCTAGAGATCATTAGGCTTGGGCAGGAAGGATGACATTGGAAGCACCCAGCTCCGTGTCTTTGACTTCTCTCCTCACTTCTCTTTTTAGACCTGGCTAAGAAGTTACATAAAGCTGTTCCAGGCTCCATGCCAGCGCTGCGGGAAGTTTCTGCA
>NW_011494947.1:1706008-1708535 GCF_000754665.1 Bison bison bison
GAGGGATTTCCGCACCCTCGAGGCCTTCCACGACACCTGCCGGCAGTGATCCCACCCCAGCCCCGCACCGGCCCCCAGACCCCCACCCAGATCCTTCCCAGGCAAGCCCTCAGTCACAGCGATGGCTCAGATGCGTCTTCATGGCCGGAATAGCAGTTCTGCCACCTGCTCGCTTCTGTCATGCGCTCAGGCCAGGCTTGGTGAATAGCAGAGTCCCCTCTGTTGACGGGACCATCACACCGCTGAGCTGGCGTGTGGGGGCGCAGAGAGCACCTCAGGACCCAGGACGAGGCAGGCAGGCAGCTTCTTTCTCGCGTGTGCTCACCATGCTGGTGCATCAGCCCTCCTGAATCTGTGTTCTAAGTCATTTTACAGTTGGAGTGAGCCCTTGTCATGCCGAGGGTTTTGTCCTGTTGCGTGACTTATCTTTATCAGCAGTAAACCTTCTCTACCCGGGATGAGGCTTCGTGTCCTGTTTCTTAAAGCACCTTCTGTGTTCAGTTCTGTGAACACGTGAGCAGATCTCGGCCTTTTGAAGGAAAAAAAAAAGTAAAACTTAGTAATGTCTGCGTTTGAAATAATTCTTTTTGAGGACACATCTCCCTGCTTCTTGCCTTCGGGAGAGAGGGCAGTGTTGGCAAATATTCCATTTCAAAGATGTTTCAATGGCTTGAAAAATGGATTGTTCTTTTTAAGGAGAGAAGTGCACAGATGTTTCGTTTTACTAAACCAGTAATACACATATCTAACAAAGGGAAAGGAATCTCCCCGCATTGCCAGCAGACCGTGCGTGAGAGGGCAGGACAGCTGTGCCTGGCTTGTCGGTCCCCTTTTGTCCTGAATCTTAACCATGAGCAGATTCCAGCCCCATCTACTGAGTTTATTCAGGGCCTCAACCCTGTTTAAAGCCGTGACCTGCATATATGAGGGAGCGTTGACCTGCTGAAGGTCTTAAGAAGGATGAGCAAGTCCCCAGAGCTTTTCCAGCAGGCCCAGCTTAGAGACAAGGCAAGTTCTCTTTGCGGTGAACAGGGCCAGAGAGACGCTGCTTTCTGACGGGTCCCAGAACCTGGGTTCTGGTACCACCCAGACCTTCCTCACCTACCCCTCCCAAGCTGAAAAGAGCCAGAGAATAAAGGAGATTTAGTGATGGGGGGACGCAGTGGGACAGTCCACCCCAAGAGTGGTCCAGTAGTCCTGGCGTCCTGGAAGCTTGTTGAACGAATACTCAGCACTTCCCTGGTGGTCCAGTGGCCCAGAGTCTGCACTCCCAGTGCAGAGGACCCGGGTTCGATCCCTGATCAGAGAACTAGACTCCACAAGCGCGACTAAGAGTTCACAGGCCACAGCTAAGAATTTGCATGCCACAAGTAAAGATCCCACGTGCCACAGCTGAGACCCAGTGCAGCCAAATATTTAAAACACACACAAATCCTCAGGCCCCACCCCAGACTGGCTGAATCAGAGACTGGGGGTGGGGCCCAGCACCCTGGTTGTTAGCAAGTCCGGATGTGGGCCCCAGTCTGAAACCACCAGTCTCTAGGAGATGGCAGTGCTCTCAGGGCCCAGTTTGGGTCAGGAGGGTGAGCGGCGGCAGGATGTAGTACGGGAACGTTTGCACACAGCAGGTGATTTTAGATTAAATACCAGGGTTTATCACATTTAAGATGCCATCACTCGTAAGATGCACCATTATTTCACGATCCCCCTAAGAAAGAAAAACAGGCTGCCAATTAAACCATGGTGCAGGCTGTAATGATAATCCTGTGTGACACATGATCGGTCACACCAGCCTTTCATGCTCTGAAACTGCTTTCATCTCTTCCGAGGGGGTCGGTAGTTTCTCCTGCCTCGAGTCTCACTGTCTAACGTGTGACAGGCGATCCCTTCCCAGGGCTCCTAGTAACACATCCCCAGTGACTTGCCTGTATCCTCCTTTCTTTGGTCTTGTAAGACACTTGTTTGTTGCAAGAAAATCCAGAATTGAGGCCACTGGGTGTATAATAACATTTTGTTGCACAGCTGCATGTCTTTTTAGAGACATTTAAATGGCAAATAAAAGACCCCATGCAGGACGTACAGGTATGCAGAGCCCGTGTGAAGTGACGACAAGATGACGAGCTGTGACAGGCTGGAGCACATGCTGATGACGAGTGTGTGTTGACGGCCAGCTGGCTGATAGCCCACGTCGGGGACCTTCTCATGCGTGAACCGGCCCTCTGACAATCGATGGGATTATGGTAACAGTACACCACGTTGTGGGGCTTCCCTGGTGGCTCAGTGGTAAAGAACTCACCTGCCAGTGCAGGAGATGAGGGTCCGATCGCTGGTCAGGAAGAGGCCCTGAAGAAGGATATGGCAACCAACTCCAGTATTCTTGCCTGGGAAATCCCACAGACAGAGGAGCCTGGTGAGGCTAAAGTCCATGGGGTCGCAAAGAGTCGGACACAGCTTAATGACTAAACAACAGCAGCAACCCCACGTTGTGAGAGAGCTGTTTGGATTTTTAAGTGTTGGCAACAAATTC
>NW_011494947.1:1708635-1719930 GCF_000754665.1 Bison bison bison
GAGTGGGTTGCCATTGCCTTCTCCAATGCATGAAAGTGAAAAGTGAAAGTGAAGTCGCTCAGTCGTGTCCGACTCTTTGCAACCCCATGGACTGCAGCCCACCAGGCTCCTCCGTCCGTGGGATTTTCCAGGCAAGAGTACTGGAGTGGGGTGCCACTGCCTTCTCCGAGAGCCTCCTAGTTGGTCCCAAAGATCCCTCCACCTCCCGCCGAGCTGCGTTTCCAATGGAGAGAGCAGACCTTGAGTTCTGGGCCCTGGGCAGGCAGTCATTTCTGCTCAGGTTTGAGGGACAGTGTTCTTGGTCTCACTACATCACCTTCAGCGATACCCACTCTGTGGCCGCTGATGCCTGTTCCCCACTTACAGGAGCTTCCGTGTTAAAATAAGGTACTTAGGGGAAAAGCACGACCCCTAATGTTAAACAATAACACACAACTGCGGAAAGTAACACAAGATTGTAAAGCAACGATATACTTCAATAAAAATTGAGTAACAGCACAGCTGAAGCGTAGCCACAGCAGAAGGTGTGACGGGGGTGGCCGGTTCAGGACCTCAGCTCCGGCCTCCTGCTCCCAGCTGTGGGGCTTGGACAAGTCACTCGTCCTCTCCCAAAACACGCACGTCAGTGCCCAGGGCCAGCAAGGCAGGAGAGCGGGAGGGGCTGGGGCTCGCAGACGAGACGTCCATGGGCAGAAAGTCCCTGAAGCTGGGCGCCGGACAGGCGGGTGATACGTGTGATTCTGTTTCTGTAGTTTTTAATTGTCCCTAAGTAAAAGGGGTGGGGGTAAGTATAAGGGTCGGGCTAGGCAACCGTTAGGGTGTTCTCCTCTCTGACCTTCAGTGCCAAGAAGGGGAAGCTAAAAGGGGGAGGGCCGGGCCGGGCCGGGCTGGGAGAGGGGTTTGTTCACCAGATCCCTGAACGCTTGGTGCTTCAGAGATGCCCCAATATAGAGAACACACTGACCTGAAGTGGGAAAAACAGACTGGGGGTGGGCTGGGGTCGGTCCCAAGACGTGGACTGTGAGGAAGCTGGGACCTGGTGCTGCTAGGGGCACCGTCCCCGGGGCCAGACCCGCCCGGTGGAGCCCCTCACGAAGGGGTCCTGGCCATCAGCACTATGCCAGCCCCACCCCCGCCGACCCCTATCACTCAGACTGTGCAGCAAGCTCTTGGCCAGAACCACGAGATGTTTTAGATGACCTGATGACCGCCTGGACAGCCCAGCATCTCCTCTGTACCAGGTGCTTCCCATATGTTGTTCCTTTCCTCTCGGGTGGGTTTGTACTGTTTTCCCCATCATGTGCACGAGGCCTGGAGGGGCCTGGGTGTCCCACTGCCCTCATCGCTTCCTCCCCAGGAGCAGAGGGGCTGAGTAGTCCCTGCTCTGCGGGGCATGTTGTGTCAAGAATTGCCCAAGAAGCTCCCTCAGCCCAGACTTGGAAATCTGTCTTGCAGTTGCATCTGCCAGATTGAGCAGCGATGTGTCTTTTCCGTGCTCTCTGCCGGCTGAGTTCTGTTGATCAGCAGGGCACCTGTTAGGAACCGGCAGGATGGGATGAGGAGGGCCAGGAAAGGTGGGCCAGATTTTTCCCCCCGAACTAAATCGGGAATTGGCCTTTTGGTATCGAGTGATGTTTTTACACTTCACGCCACTGACGGAAAGCTGCGGGCTTAAAATGATCTTTTGGTGTTAACGTGCCAATTCTCCATTGCATTTTGAGTGTCAGAGTGTGGGCCTGCTGCTAAATCGAGAGCCTTTTAAGGTCACCCGAGCTGGGAGGAGAAGAGACAGCGGCTTCAGCCACCAGGAATCCCAGTAAGATCCGGAACGCCCGCCCACTGGATGGGAGGCAGCATTGGGCTGTTGGGTCTGTGGACAGAGGACAGGATGTGACCGCTCACCTGGCTTGGCTGTGCCCCGCAGCGTCTGCATCTCCGCCTCCGCGCCGAAGATGAGCAGGGGGCTTCAGTGTCCTGCCTTGACAGGAAAGGATGGGCCAGTCCCGCTCAATCGGGGTGCAGCCAGCCAGGCTGTTCTGTCGCAGAGAAAGCTCCTTCAAGGCCGCACAGTATGTGCCTCGGAGATGAGCCTGTGGCGTCCATGGACAAGCCTGTCCTCCAGCTCGTCTGCCCGGGGAATAATTAGGCTTCACTTTCTGGGACAGGCAGGTTTCTTTCCCCATCTCTGTCGTCCTGCCCACACTCTCATCCCCACCCCTGCTCCTCAAATTAATGGAAGGAACCTCCCAGCATCACTCCCGAGTTGCACTTCAAATTGCTGGCTGGCTGCTCCCTATTATTAGTACTCGAAGAACTAAACCTTCACGTTCACAGGCACATCCCTGGTAGAGGCTCTTCTTGGCAGCTCTCAGACAGTTAGTTACTCGAGAGCAGCTTCAGCCTGTCTCTGTGCTAATTGAGTTGAAATTTCAGCTGCAGGTTGACTGTCCTTGGGGACAGTGGGCGCAGTGGCCTGGTGATCACCACACAGGCAGGTCCTGCCAGCAGCAGGCTTCTGCAGCCTCTCGGGTCCCCAGCTGGATAGGGACAAAGGAGTGAAGCAGCCCTCTGGGCAAGAAGGTACGGGGAAGGTAGGGGCCAAGGGGTGACGAAGGAAGGGTGGAGGGTGGTAAGAGGCCCCTAGCTCAAGCGCCAGCCTGGGCCGCCAGCAAGCTTCATCAGCTCCCACACCATGGGACGCGTGGGTACTTAATGCCTTACTCATCCTCGTCTAATTCTTGGCTGTCGTCTCAATCATGGGCTCGCTTTCTTAATACCAGAAGGAATACATGTGTTCCTTTTATAGAAAATTAGGTAATGTGGGCAAGCAAAAGGAATGATACCCATAATTCCAACCAACAGGAGACAATGACCAGAGAACACTGTGGCGTACACCTTTCCAGACCTTCGTGTGGACGCGCTGAGGTGAGGACATATTTGTAAAAGAGCATAAATAGGATAGTGTTTGAAACCTGCTTTTTTGGATTTAGCAAACGCTAAGTTGCTCCAACACAGAGATCTCAAAACACCTCTAGGGAACATAGACACATACTTCCCGTCCACTTCAGTGCCCCAGAGGGAGGGAGCATTTCGGGTCCCAGGGCTGCTCCAAGCCACGTGGTCACTCCGGAACCCTGTTCCCCCCACCCTCTCACCCACATGACCTTGGGCGTGACCCATGTGCTGGAAGCGGAGTCATGGGCGCCTTCCAAGTTGATGAAAAGGGGGAAACATAGAGGCGTTGTAAGGCCAGGCCCAGCACGGGCACGTGTCAGTTCTGCTCGACCTTCGTGAGCGAGAGCTTAGGCACGTGGCAGACCTAGCTGCAGGGGCTGCTGGGAGGCGCCGTCCCCCACTGCGCGCCCTGGGTCCGGCCGGGACCCTTGCTCTGGACGAGAAGGGGCCGCCTCCACCGTGCAGTGCGCCCTCCTGCATCGGGACTGTGAGCAGTGACGCTGCCCGGAGGCCTGGGTGGGCCTCGTTTCCGCCGTCCTTTGGTTTTGTGCGATGGTGGCCTCCCACGTTTGATAACCATAACTCAGGCAAGGAACCGCTCCTGGATCTTCAGAGTTTTGTTTTGAAGTAATTACAGATTCACCAGAAAGTTACCAGGACACGTTCATGGCGGTGCCAGGCATACTTTACCAGCTTTCCCCAGGGTCAGCGTCTTGTGCAGACCTGTCCAACTGCATCTGTGGTTGCTGGCACAGCTACAGCACAGTGTACAGACCAGGAAGTTGACTTTGGTAGCACGCGGCGCGTTTACCACCAACTCAGTGGACATGAGTCTGAGCAAACTCTGGGAAATGGTGAGGGACAGGGGGGCCTGGCACGCTGCAGTCCACGCGGTCGCAGAGTCGGACACGACTGAACAACGACAGCGTAGCGTTTACTTGCGCTCCACCGGCTCCACGCGCGCTTAGTGATGCGTCTGTGTGATGGTGTCTGCGTGCAGCTTAGTGCAGTTTTATCATATGTGTAGCTTCGTGGAACCGCCACCACCAGGCCGCCGTTCCCTCCCTGCGAGACGCCCTCGTACTACCTTTTCCTGATGGCGCTCCCCTCCTTCCCTGTCCCTGCCCCCTGGCCACCCCTAAGCTGCTCTCTATCTCCAGAATCACTTTATTTCATGAATGTTATAAAGAGTGAGATTCCACTGCATATATGTGCCTCTGAGGTTGGCTTTTTTCATCCAGCAGAATTTCCTTGAGGCTCATCCAAGGTGCTGTGTGTATCAGTGATCCATTCCCTTCAGTTGCTGAGTGATATTCCAGGGCTTTCCACACCTTGGTTAACCACTTACCCAGTGGAGGACGTCTGGTGCTTTTCAGTTTGTGGCCGTTATCAACAGAGCCACTATGAACACTCGTGTACAATTTTCTGCATAAAAAGAAGTTTTCATTTCTGTGGAATATATACGCCCATGAGTACAGTTGCTGGGTCATATAGTAAGTCCATTTTTAGTTTGAAAAGGAAATGCCAAACCATATCATTTCACATTGATGTGAGTAATCCAATTCCTGCACAGCTTTGCCAGCATTTGGTGTGGTCGCTGTTTCTTATTTTGATCACTGTGGTGGGTGTGGAGTGATACCTCGTGGTGGTTTTTATTTGCACCCCTCCAACGGCTGATGATGTTGAACATCTTTTCGTGTGCTTCTTTGCCATCTGGCTATTGTCTTGGGTGAAATGTCTGTGCGTGTCTTTTGCCCAGTTTCTAATTGGATTGTTTTTGAATGCTGAGTTTTGAGTTCTTTATATATTCTACATATGAGTCCTTGGCAGGCGTGTCATTTGTGCATATTTTCTCCCAACTGTCGCTTGTCTTTTCATCCTCTTAATGGGGCTTTTTGAAAAGCAGATATATTCAGTTTTGATGAGGTCCAATTTATCAGATTTTTTTTGTTTATGAGTTGTGCTTTTGGTGTTGAGTCGAACCTGCTGGGTTTCGGATTGAGTGTTGTTTTGCTGTAATGAGCATCAGTGCTCCTCACTTCCTTCCTTCCTCCCCCTGCCCCCGCCCCGTCTCTCTCTCTGTCTCTCTCCCTCCCCAGCAGGGACCTTAGCTGCCCTCTCCTTCTATCGGATGGTCACTCAGGACATCCAAGGTTGGGAACCCTGGCCTGGCTCACCCAGCAGGTCAGTGGCAGCAAGAAGACCAGAACCAGACTCCCTCAGTCACCATGTTTCCTGCTTCCCCAAGACTCTTCTCGGGGAAGCACTTGAACTGCAGTGTCAAAATGAAATGGATCCACTACAGCAGGGAGTATGAAAGGAAGGCGTTGGCAGTGACAGACTTGTTCCTCCAGCTCAGCCGGGGCCCGGGCAGCGGTGCTCTGATGATGCGCCTCTTGCAGGAGTGAGATCTGATGCCAGTGGTCCTCGCCCTGCCGGGCTTAGGAAGGCAGTCGGGCTGGGGCCCGGGCAGCGGTGCTCTGATGATGCGCCTCTTGCAGGAGTGAGATCTGATGCCAGTGGTCCTCGCCCTCCCGGGTTCAGGAAGGCAGTCGGGCTGGGGCCCGGGCAGCGGTGCTCTGATGATGCGCCTCTTGCAGGAGTGAGATCTGATGCCAGTGGTCCTCACCCTCCCCGGCTCAGGAAGGCAGTCGGGCAGCGTGCTGCGCTCAGATGGGCAGCTGGGGCCTGAGTCCCTAGCATTTAGCCAAGCCGGTGTGGTCACTAGGGGACTATGGGGGAGCTTCCCCGGGGTGACGCCTCCCCTCGCACCTTTCAGCCTCCGGGATTGCCCAGCCACCCAGATCCCCACCCCCCCACCCCCACCGATGGCGCTGCTGTGGAAGGGGGCGGAGGGGACACACAGATGTGTTGGGGGTGGGAGTTCGGGTCTCAGAAGATGGACAGCCCTTTTCCAGGTTGTGCTCGATGCCCGTCCCTCCCAGTCAGGACCCCACACACCCAAGGATGCCAGGGGTTAGGGTTAGGGTCCCTCCCCCAGGTTCCTAGGGGCCCACACTCAGGACAAGGGTGTCATCACCCCAGCCTCATGCTTGCTGTCGCCATCTTCTGGGAGGTCACCGTCCTCAAACATGGCGGACAGAGGGTGTCCTGCTCGGGGCTGGAAAGCACCTCCAAGTGGAATCTTCCTTTCAGGAAGCATTCGACCTTTCACCTCCCAGCCCCTGTGTGATTTTCTCCCCAGAGATCCCTCCCAGGAAGCCCCATGGCGCATTCTTCCCCCCTCCCCCCGCAGTTATTAATCCTATGCTCACCCAGCCCACTTCCTCTTCCTAAACACCCAGCAAGAGTCTCTTTCCCGGGTCCCTTGTGTCTAAGTGGGGCCGTGACACGTGAGCAGAAGAGGCAGCTAAAAGCAGACCGCGTTTCCCATGCTCTCACTTCCTTTTCTGAGACCCCACTGGGGGCAACGCATAGCCGTGGTGGAGTTAGAGGTTGGAAGGGTTCTGAGTCCCGGGGCCACCGCCTGGAGGCGAGACTGCCCGTGAGCTGCCCAGTGGATTCTATGGGACGGAAGTAAACTGTTAAACTTATTATTGGGTTAAATCACTGAGACTTGGGGTGTATTTTTTTTTTAATAGCTGCTCGGATTATTTACCCCACCCATCATGAAAATACCCTGAAAACTGTGCCACGAACTGTAAGCTGTTGATGGATGGTAGAGGTTACTGTTTCTCCTGTTTCTATGTTAGCTTGAGTCCAAGTCATCTTTCACTTCGGTTAGAAGAGGGCCACAGGGGTTTCCCTGGCGGTCCAGCAGCCAAGACTGTGCTCCCAGTGCAGGGGGCCTGGATTCGATACGTGCTTGGGGACCTAGATTCCACATGCTGCACTGGAGTTCCTGTGGCACAACCAGAAGACCCGTCATGCTACCACTAAGCCCTGGCACAGCCGAAGTAGATAAATAGACTTTTTTTTTTAAAGAGAAGAAGAGGATCATGTGCAGAGTCAACTCGGGCTGTCCTCTGGTTCCTCCAGGAAGAGCAGCCTTATCAGACGCCTTCCTGACCGCTCTCAAGGAGTGTAGACATTCCATCCCTTCTGCCCCCTTCCTCTGATCGTCTTCAGAGCCGCTCCTCTTGCATTCATCAGTCATTATTTATCTTGTTGTTCTCCACCCACTCCGAGACGGTCAGCTCCACAAGGCCAGGAACCGAGTCTGTCTGGAGCACTGCCCTGTCCCCTTGCACACAGAAGGTGCTCAGTAAGTATTTACCGAACGTGGAGAAGAGGAAGCTCCGCGCTCTGCTGCTCACAGGGGGACCTTGGGCCAGGCACGTGATCCTTCCGAGTGTGGATGCTTCACCCGTGAGTGGGGCAGTGGCCCTGGCTGGCCGTGCAGTGCCGGAGTCCTGTGAGGGAGTCACACCAGGTGTTGGTTGTGCACCTACTGTGTGCAGGTGCTCTGTGCCCGGAATGTAGTCCACGTGGCAAACGAGAAAGGGGCCAGGTGGCCAAGACAGCCTTGTCAGTGACATCCACCGCAGGCAGGGCAAGGATGCTCTGGGGCCATGGTCACCAGGTGGGGCCTCTTCCATCTTCCACCGTGGCCTTGGTGACACCCACTCGCCTATCTTTGCTCACCCTGAGAAAATATTCAGAGAAAGAAATCCAGAGGTTTGGCGGCCTTCCCTCTGAGACGCAGCCTCAGCTGTGCACCCTCTCTTAAGCACAAGAGATTTCAGACGCCACCTGGAAAGCAGAAGTGCCCAGAAGAGACTGTCAGGGGTGCAGACCCGCCCCTGTTCCCATCCCATCCACACTGCTGTGAATGAGCACATCTCCCTGCCTTGAGGATAAGCGGGTCCCTTTCTTGCTGTGGCCTTTTGATATTTGACTTTGCACTCGATGCCCCTAAAGCTAATAGGCCCTGGCCTTTCATTTCCAAAGGGTAGTTGGTCAAATTAATGATCGCCAAAAGGCCAGAGGTAATTTGCTTTCCTCCCGGTTTCTTTCCATTCGTTTGCAAACCAGCAAAGTTCAAGAAAGCTTCTGAGCATGAAAGAGTAGGGGATCTAATTAGGAAGCAGGCAGGTAGTTCGAAAACTTTCTCGAGACCTTAGGGGCCATAGTCACAGGGTGGTCATGAGATTGTCCCAACAAGGACACTGAATTCTGCATGGGCCGGTCCCAGCCGTGGGCCTCATTCCCAGAAGCCCGGACAGCTTGCAAATGAATGAATGTGTATCGTGTTCAGCCTGTCTTCAGCCTCTATGAGGGACCCCAGCCCAGACCATCTGCTGGGGGGCAGGGGGTGGCTAGCCGGCGAAGGGCTGAGGTTGACAAGGGACAGGAACCGTTCTACAGCAGCCTGCGTCCTCAGAATATAAACACCCACCGTGTGAGGCGCGAGGTGTGTCTGTTTTGCTGTTACGCACAGTGGAGGCATTTTATGGCTGGGTCTTGTACCTGGGCCTGAGCATTTCCAGCTGAGCCACACTGCAGAAAGGCTGTGGCTTCTCAGGAGCCCGGCCTGATGACTGGCTGAGTGCCCCAGGCCACCAGGGACGCGGCGGGGCTGTCAGCCTGCCACGAGCCACGTCTGTGAATGGGGAGCACGTGACCCCAGGAATCCAGACACCGTGGTTGTATCACCCCCTTGGGATTAAAAACAGGACCTCGCCTTGCCTCTGGGGAACCAACACCCAACACCACTCATCCGTCCATGTGTTGCAATTAGAGGGTCTCTCATCAGTCCGTCCCCACCCCCCCACTCCAGAGGAAGGGGGTCCTGGCCAGTCTCAGTGCCAGACTCACCCACACACACACCCTCCTGTGATTGGTTCAGGGATGGGCAGACGATCTCACACACCCCGCCAAAGACATGCAGTTATGTCCCGCTCGGTGCTGAGAGACAAGTACTGCTAGTTTCCACTGAGTGTGAACAGAGCGGGTTGAGCAGCTGCTAGACCCAGGACCTGGAATCCCTCCGGGGGCCAAGCTCACTCCTGTCCAGCTTGGGCCAGGGTGGGCAAGGGGAAGAGCCCTTCCCCTGCAGTCTGTGTGCTCAGCGCTTGACACGCACCAGCAGGCCCAGGAAACCGCTCAGAGGGCCCAGGTGCACTGTGCAGATCAGCCAGTGAAGGGGGAGTCTGGGGCAGTAAGCTGGCGACTGGTCCATGAGGCCGTGCGCTAGGCATCTCGGAGGTATCACACGGGATCTTACAGTCCTTTCCTGGTTTGATCTTTGCTCAGAGGACGTGTTTTAAGAGAGTTTTCTTAAAATATTTATTTGGCTGTTGGGTCTTAGTTGTGGCACGCAGACCTCAGAGCACGGAGACTCCGTAGTTGCCTGGCTCTGTTGCCCCGAGGCATGTAGGATCTTAGTTCCCGGACCAGGGATCGAACCTGTGTCCCCTGCATTGGAAGGCGGAGTCTTAACCACTAGACCACCAGGGAAGTCCCAGAGGCCATTTTCTAATTTGAGAATTTTTTTGCCATCTGGAGAGACTAGAAATGAGAAGCAGCTTTATCTTCAAACCTAGCAAGTAATGGCTCCTTTACATTTCCTTTAAATTTACTGAAAAACTGAGAAGTTTTCTTTTAGCATTCAGGAGGCAAGGCGGCTTCTTCCAGAGGGAGTCTCCTTAAGAGGATGGTTGGGTCCATCGGGCAGCTGTCAGACTTCGCACCACCACCTGACCTGGGCCCTCTTCCCTCCCCTCCCCTCTGCGCCCTCACCAGTGGCCTCCGCAGGCCCCCCTAGATAGGAGGTGTGTCAGGAAGGTGTGGACGGGGGGCCTCCCTCTATTTCCCATTCATGCTGTGGGATGAGGGCCGCCCTCCGGGACCAAGGCGGCGGCGCGTGCAGACAAGTTAGACTAGATGCCCGGGCTCTGGGCCGGCCCTCTGCCACCTCCTGGCCCAGGGTGAGAGACGTGAGCTGTTTCAGGCATGGCTACACATGTCTGTGGTCCCTCACAGCGTAATCCACCCCTGACACACACACATACACACAACACACACACAACACACACACACACACCATACACGACACACACAATACACATGACACGCACACACACCACACGCACACACACCACACACAACACACATGACACACACATACCACACACACATTATACACAATACACACATACCACACACAACACACACACACCATACACAACACACATGACACACAACACGCACACACAATGCGCACACACCATACACAACACACATGACACACCCATACCACACGCACACACACCACACGCACGCACAACTCACACACACCATACACCACACACACACGACACACACATACCACGTACACACACCATACACAACACACATGACACACATACACAACACACACATGACACACACACCACACGCACACACCATACACAACACATGACACAACACGCACACAACGCACACACACCATACGCACACACACCACGCACATACACCATACACAACACACGTGAAACACACATACCACACACACAACACACACCATACACAACACACATGACACACACACACCACACACAATGCACACACACCATACACAACACACATGAACACACATCACATGCAAACAATGCATACACAACACACATGACACATACCACACACAACACACACACCATACACAACCCATGACACACACCACATGCAAACACAATGCACACATATACACAACACACATGACACACACATACCACACACAAACACACGCACACACACCACACACAATGCACTCACACCATACCCAACACACACACACACACCACATGCACACACAACGCACACACACCATACACCACACACAGACCACACACATGACACACACACACCACACACACACCATACACAACACACACCACACACAACACACATGACACACACATACCACACACACAACACACACAATGCATACCACACAACACACATGCACACCACATACCACACAACATACATGCACACCACACACACACAACACACACACATATACCACACAGTACACACCACACACACACACAACACACACACACCCCTGCAATGGGTTTCTTGGCCCTGACTGCATCAGAAACATCCTGTTTGTTCATGGAAATATTTGATCAGTATCTGACTGTTACCCCAGTAGATTTTAAGCACATCAGTCAGTTCAGTTCAGTCACTCAGTCATGTCTGACTCTTTGCGACCCCATGAATCACAGCACGCCAGGCCTCCCCGTCCATCACCAACTCCTGGAGTTCACTCAGACTCAAGTCCATCGAGTCAGTGATGCCATCCAGCCATCTCATCCTCTGTCGTCCCCTTCTCCTCCTGCCCCCAATCCCTCCCAGCATCAGAGTCTTTTCCAA
>NW_011494947.1:1720030-1721241 GCF_000754665.1 Bison bison bison
TCCCCTTCTCCTCCTGCCCCCAATCCCTCCCAGCATCAGAGTCTTTTCCAATGAGTCAAGTCTTCGCATGAGGTGGCCAAAGTACTGGAGTTTCAGCTTTAGCATCATCCCTTCCAAAGAAATCCCAGGGCTGATCTCCTTCAAAAAGGACTGGTTGGATCTCCTTGCAGTTCAAGGGACTCTCAAGAGTCTTCTCCAACACCACAGTTCAAAAGCATCAATTCTTTGGCGCTCAGCTTTCTTCACAGTCCAACTCTCACATCCATACATGACCACAGGAAAAACCATAGCCTTGACTAGACAGTCTGTATTAGGAACCTAGGGGTTTTTTTCATAGCTTTTTTTCATGGTTAACAGACTATTCAGATTAACTGCAAATGTCTCTCAAGACATGGAACCCAAGATCCAGACTGAGGATCTCGCCATGCCTTAGCACAGGGGGACTAAAATATTGGGGTGCTGCAGGCCAGCTGGAGAGCTGAGAGTGTGGACGAGGTCGAGGGAGGTTTTGTCTTCCGCCTGGATGAAGTTTACCGCTTTTGCACTGTATGGCAGGAATAGCAGCGTGAGTTAAATGTCACAGTTTACATGACTAATTCCATGCACTTTTAACATCCTGTCACATTACACTCTCCCCCTTCCAGGGGGGCTTATGCTCCACCTCTGTCAGTCTCCCCTTCCCCTCCATTGCTCTCAAGGTCAATGTCTTGTTTTGACAAAAGACATCATTTTGATTCAGGCTGAACATATTCTGGCTTCAAGACATGGCTGGACTCTGTTTGCCTTCCTCAAGAGTCACACTTCCATTCCAGCCTGGGATAAAGACTTCATATCCCAACTCCTTTACAGTTATATGGCCATTGAGACGTGCCTCGGATTGTGTCCAACTGCTGGAAGGGGTTCTTAAGGGAGTGGTGAGAGGAAGGAGGTCTTTGCTTCCCCCTCCCCCTTCCTCCCGGTGGAAGTGTAGATGTGATGGCTGGCCTCAGACAGCCAACCTGGACCATGAGGTAGAAGCCATGCACTGAGGATGGCACAGCAGCAGGACAGAAGGAGCCTGGCTCTTTGGCAACCTGGACAGCCATCCCTGCTCTTCTTTTATGTGGGAGAAAACCAAGATGTTTTATTTAAGCCACAAGTGTACTTTGACTTACAGCTGAGTTTGATCCTGATCAACACAAGGACATCTGATGAAGCTGGCTTTTTATTTT
>NW_011494947.1:1721341-1721863 GCF_000754665.1 Bison bison bison
TCTCTTTTTTTAATTTTTTTTTTATTTTTAAACTTTACATAATTGTATTAGTTTTGCCAAATATCAAAATGAATCCATCACAGGTATACATGTGCTCCCCATCCTGAACCCTCAACAACCTCAGTATGAGCCTGTTTTGCTCTTTCTCCCTCTCACCTTACCGGGGAGCTAATTGAGAGTTCCAGTTAACGGCCATTATTTGTTCCCGAGTGTGGTGCTTGCCGCAGCACACCCCCAGCCCCACCGGTGCTGAGAGCGCTCCTGCTGTGGCATGATGGTTTCCTTCCCCAAGATCATTAACACCCCAATTCCACCAGCCTCTTTGGAGACCTGCATGATTTCAGTTTCTGCCGGGGTTTAACACTTCTAAAGGTTATTGAATCCATCTTTGGTCAGGAAAAGCCATTTAATGAGCATGTTTTGGCCTCATGAAGAGAAGGTAGCTGCACACACGTGTTCAAAGTTGCAACCAGCCCTCTGGCACCCCATCTCCTCCTCGCCGGTTTGATTTCTTGGTCCGCC
>NW_011494947.1:1721963-1732552 GCF_000754665.1 Bison bison bison
GCTCTTTCATTCCCTCCGCCCAGCCCCCCACCCCCGGCCCCTCATGCATCTTTCATCTTGACTCACTACTCCTGCAACTCCCTCTGCCCTGTGAACAGTATCGATCGGCTGATTAAGCCATCAAGTCACAGCAAACAACTTTAATTCTTTAACTCCAGGCCCTCGCTTCTCTTCCTGGCCTGGTACTGAGTTCCTCGCTCACATGTAACAACCGGCAGAGGACTTTTCCGCTGCCCGTCACTAACCTTGATGTCGCCCTTCTGTTGTTTTGCGGTGTTTTGGATAGTCAAGAAGATGAACTTAAAAGAAACCAGATCCTCAATTTAGATGCCACTCCACCTGTCATCTAAATACAGTAACTGGAGGCTTTTGAGAGCCAGCCCCAGTTCCTCACCAGAGGGGCACCTCCACAGGGCTTTTATTGACTGATTTTTGGCTGCACAGGGCGTTCACCGCTGCACGCAGGCTTTCTGTTGTTGCAGCAAGTGGGGGCTGCTCTCTGGTTGCAGCGTGTGGGCTTCTCGCTGTGGGGCTTCTCTGCAGGGCACAGGCTCTGGAGCATGACTCATGTAGTTGTGCTGTGTTGTCCCAGGGCATGTGGCATCTTCCTGGACCAGGGATCAAACCCATGTTCCCTGCATTAGCAGGTAGAGCCTGTACCTGCTACTAAATAAGCCATTTATGATACCTTTTATGATTTAGTGTCCTGTCCCATCTCTTCCATTCTTTTTTCTCTTTGTCAGAAGTGAGGCAGTAAGTCAAGGGAAGGGGAATAAGGCTTCTCCATCAGAGGGCATGCCACAGACTTCGTGGACATATTCGGATTATCACACTCTGCCCTCTGGACAATAACAGACATGCAAAACATCACCTTCCTCCCAAAAGCCTCAAGCCGTCACAGATCGGCTCCGAGTCCTGATCTCGTCCTCCAGGTAGGAGGAAGCTCCGTGCAATAGAGAGGTGCTTACGTGCAGCTCCGGGAGTTCACTTCCTCTCCACCGCAAGCCAAGAGCCACATGATATGTGTCAGGTGTGGGAGAACCACAGAGAAGACCTGCTGCATCCTCAGCTCCCAGCACAGCCCTGGGCACTCCCCAGACAGTGAGTGAGCGAATAAATGAATGAACGCCCAGTCTGGGAGCCCGGTGCAGAGAGGCGTGGCCGTTCCTGCTGGTCATCCAAGCTCCAGCCCCAAGTCATCTCCAGCGCTGTCACTCGGCATGTGTGGCTGTGCCTGTGTCCATCCCCAAAACGGCTATGAGCTTCCTTCCCACTGCCTCTCCCGCACTAGCGGGTGGGCCCCCAGGCGCAGGATCCCCGGGTCCTTTGGTTCACTCTGCGTCTCCTGTACCTAGAACAGGGCCCAGAAAAGAGCAGCGCTCAGTAAGTGTTTGCGGAGTGAAGGAATGGAGGTGTCAACACTCAGGGCCTGGGGAGGCGCTGAGTCCAGATGCTGGAGGAACTAAAACAGATTACACAGCATCGACATCCACTTTCTAGGGGTTGATGATGGAATAGACCCTGTTCTTAGGAGACACAGGCTGATATACTGAGGGGAGAAGTGTTAGAATGTCTTCAGCTTACCTTCAAGTAGTTCAGAAAAAGACACGTGTATGAGCCCCACCCCCCCACCTACCTCCTGTGGAACCTTGAAATGTTGTCCTGTGTCCCCCCTGGAATGAAAGGCAGGGCTCGAGTCCCTGTGCATCCTAGGACCTCATCAGGGCACTTACTGACTCACTCAGGGGACCCAAGCTCACCTCTTGCTGCAGCCTGACTGTCCACCCAGTGAAATCCCCCACATGTCCCTTCACTGCTCTGGTGGGAACAAGGGCCAGGTATGGAGGGATTTGGACAGGGACGAAGAGTTTGTTCCTCAGTGTGGACTGGAGTGATGTGGTCCATGTGGACCCTTGTGGGTGCTCCCCAGCTCCCTGGAGGGGCCCAGGGGGCCAGCATCTCTACCTAGAGTTAAAAAATCCTCCCCCAGAGCCACCCCAGCCCTCCAGCTCCCCAAGGAACCACGAGAGGTTCTCTGACCGTCACCGAGCAGTCTTTCATGACCAATTTCAAGGGATTAATGGGAGAGCTGAGTGGAATTTACTTAAAACATCAGCTCCACTTAAAATAGCTCTTCCAGGCATTTAGCGGCAATGTCTTTGATTCCCCAGCCGCATCCTTTCACTCTGTTATTAAATACCACGATATTCTGGTCCAAGTTCCGACTCCCCCAAGCCCTGATTCACGCGGCTGTGTGTGCCGGGGAGTGTGAGACATCGTCACCTGCCACCCGTGGCCTTTGATGGGCGGTGACACCGGCGAGGGTGCCAGCAAGTGGCTGGCACGTGGGCTCAGGACAACTCAGTCAGCAGACATGGCCAGTGCCCCAAGTTACACCATCAGAAGCCACACATGGGACCAGGGACAGCACCCCCTGTTTCAACCACTTTTTGGAGTTTCTTTTTCTTGCCTCAATTTACATGCGTTTCTAAATTCTGGCTCCTGGGCCACCAGAGTCTCAGCCACTTTGAGAGCCGGTGCTCCAGGCCCGCCCTGCCAGACAGGACTTCTTACCTGCTCTTTGGACGTTTCCCCTGTCTTGGCCTCTGGCTTTTCATTTCCACCCAATTTTGTGCTTGTTTTCTAACCTGATGTTTGGGTTGCGGTAGGCATAGTGATGGTGATGGTGGTGATGGTGATGAAGATGGTGGTGATGATGACATTGACATAACAGGATTAATGGGACTCTCAAGGAAGCCTCGCCGTGTGCCTGGCATGACGCAAAGCCCTACTGCAGCTTCAGTTCTGGAAGGAGGATCTGAGCTGGAATGCAGAATGTCTGTTGTGATTAGCACCTGCAGAGGGGAGAGGCGGAAGCAGGATTGGGCAGAGGGAGTGACTGAATGGTGACACTCCCCCCCCACGCCCCATGAGGCCTCAGCCAGCCCAGCAGGGAGCGCAGCAATCAGTCTTCCAAGGGTCCCACGTTGGTCCCACACACCCACCTGGATGCCTGCCTCTGGATGCCAGCTGTCCCTGAGGACACAGCCTGGGGTGGAAAGGCGGGTCTCTGCAGCCCAGCTCCTCTGAAGGAGCCGGGGCCCTCCCAGTGGCCACGCTGCAGCAGCTGGTGGCAGGTCCTTCTGGAAGATGACATGGGCGACGCCTCTCCCTGTCTGCCATAAGCCATTCATCTGCACGATCCAGCTTTGTCCTCAGAGCAGAACCCTGAGATGCCTTTGCAGATGAGGCAGCGGGCTCAGAGAGGTTAAGGCACTCACCCAAGGTCACACAGCTCGCCTGCTGACGCTCATCTTCCTGGTGCAGGGCCCAAGTTCATACCCACCATCATAGGGCCTGTCAGGCTGAAGAGTAGGATTTTAGAGATGAAACTGAAGTAACTGGCCCTCCCTTATCCTGAGGAGCAGACACGATGCTCTGTCTGATCGCCCGACTCCCTCCTGGGAGAGAGTTGTCAGGTTCTGGGTTCATCTTCCGGCAGAGTGGCCCTCCGGTGACCCGCCTTCCTTCCCGCGTCCCATCTTCCCTCTACAGTGGAGCTGGGATCCTGCTGGACAACGTCTAGGACAGATGTCATGTGGGGCTTTGCTGCATCTGTTGGTTCCAGACCTTGGGAAGGAGAAAGGGGCGGTCGTTCAGGCCCTCCTTGGTGCCAAGACATTGGATCTCCTGTGACCACTGGGAAACATGAGGCCCAAGCCATGAGGAACAGTCCCGAGATGAGACCCTCGGGGGCAGCCAGCCGCCCTTCGAGGCAGGCAGCACATGGATAAGCTCTTTCCTGCCCCTGCAGACAACCCACTGCTATTTCAGGATGTGCGTCCTTACAGTGAAGGGACAAGGCTGTGCCTGGGGAGAAGGGTGTTACATAAAACCTGAACCGACTTGACCCTCCAGCCTGGGCCATGGGCAGCTCAGGGGTTGCCTGGGAGCCTGAGTTCACCTACCCTGCCCGGCGGGCCCAGGATGTGGGTCCTAGAGGGACCCCAGCCCTTCCTGTCACCCCTTCCCCTGTTTCCCCCACCTCCTGCCATCCTGATAGCCAGACCAGACATGGGCCTGGCTCAGCCAATCAGAGGCTTCAGATTCCAGGAAATAGAGCGAAGATTCAGCGAGAGCTAAGTGCACATCCGACGGTCGCAGTGCCAGCCCAGGTGCCGGCAGCAGCAGCCTGCCCAGCTGTTCCTGGGGCGGCCAGCTGTGGTTCCAGCTGCCCCAGCTGAGCCAGGCTCCCAGGCAGCCGCTGAGCTGACCACAGCCCACTGCCATTCTCAGCTTCTCCTGTCAATTCTGGGAGTTTCTGCAGTCATGCCAGCCCCATCTTCTCCTGTATGAGATGCCAAAGTTCATTTAGGTTGTTGCCACCAAGCAAAAAATGTACAGTGTCTGCCAGCACCCCTGGAAGACATTGGGTGCACCTGCCCGGAATCCTCTCAGTCAGTGGCCTGAGGTGGTGAGTTCCCTGTCGAGAGAGGCGGACACATGCCAGCTGGAGGGCTCCTTGACAGGAATGATGCCTAGATTTTGTGCGGATTCAACAAACAGCTTAGATAAAAGCCGCTGCAGAAATTAACACAGCACTGTAAAGCAACTGGAAGAAGTCAGCCTCTGTGTCGTTCCGTTGTCACTGTCGGTCGTGGCTGCGACAGGAGTTTGGTATCAGTTTAAAGCAAAGTGCTCGCGTTCTAGCCGAGCCCATGTCTGGCTTCCAGTCTGAATGGAGCGTCCTTCAGAGGGAAAGAAAAGGGCGGGTTTGTCCTTTGGCCGAATCAGCCTCATTTTACACGGTGAGGTGGGACGAGGCTCCCAGTGAGTTTGAGGCTGGCTCCATCCCTTCCGGAGGACCAGGGCTTCTGAGATGTGTGGATGTGTTGCTTTCTTAAGGAAGAAAAAGTGAGAGAAGTAGGAAGTGAAGTCCAGATCTGTTTTAGCCCCCAGGTCATTTAGTTGTCATAAAAGCTGGAGTTTTTCATGGGTGTATTTTTTGTGTGTACTGTGAATGTGTTTATCCTTCCAAGGCCAACGTTCATAACAGAACCACCTTCTATTCCTCGGCTGATTCCTATGG
This sequence comes from Bison bison bison, assembly GCF_000754665.1. Lineage (NCBI taxonomy): Eukaryota > Metazoa > Chordata > Mammalia > Artiodactyla > Bovidae > Bison > Bison bison. Next base: position 1,727,053 of record NW_011494947.1, read on the forward strand.
GGAGGGGATGGCAAGGGGCAGAGCAGCGACATGACCTCCATGAGGTCACAGGTCGAGGCTGTGCAGGAAGTGAGACACAGAGATGCAGCGGCCTGACAACTTCCAGGGGGCGTCATCAGCGGGAGCATCACCCATGGGAGACTAGCAGTGGGCGGTGCGCATCCCAGAGCAGGACCCGCCCTTCCTCCTGAAGCTTGGCTCCAGCCTGGGTCGGGGCAGGATGCCAGGCTCGACTGTCTGCCAGCTCCCTCTTCCCTCACTAGGGGACCCTTCCCCTGCCTACAATCCCACTGCCCACCTGCAGATAAGGGACTTGCCCAGGCCACAAACTGTCATGTAGAGGAGGCGGGATCTCACCTGGAGCTGTGTGTGTCAAAGCGTTGCCACTTCTGGGGCTCAGGCCCTTTTCTCAGGACACATGCAGTCCAGGGGAGTCCTGAGGGCCTCAGGAAAGAACAGACAAAGACTACAGGGAATTCAGAAGATAATCCTGGGAATCACAGAGGGCTTCCCAGAGGCTGTGGCATTTTCCATGAACCTGGAAGGACAGGTGGTTCTTTTTAATATTTATTTATTTGCGTGTGGCACACGGCATCTGTGATCTTGGTTGCAGCATGCGGGTTTTCTAGTTAAGACATGCAGGATCTTTAGCTGTGGCATGTGGGATCTCATTCCCTGACCAGGAATCAAATCCAGTTCTCTGCATTGACAGCCTGGAGTTTTAGCCACTAGATCACCAGGGAAATCCTGACAGGTAGATTTTGAGCAAAAGGAGCTGGAGTTCTGGGCATCTGGGGAAACCTGCAGGCTGCCCAGAAAACTTGGAAGAGAGCTGCCGTCACTGGGAGAGCCCGCCTCCCAGACACTGAGTCCCACAGCTGGAATTCAAAAAGTCCTGCCTTTCCCAAAGGGCAGGATATATGAGAAGGATGGCGGGGAGGGGAGGGTAGCAGGGGAGCCCATGTCCAGTGCCCCGTAGAGTAGAGAGGTCATGTGAATCGGGGATCCATGGACTCTGGGGTCTCTCCCAGCTCTCAGACCCTGTGACAGATGAGTGGTCCTCGCCAGCAAATGTGCATGAGATGGTGGAAGGTCTGCAGCCTCAGGGGGACCAGAACCCGGCAGGCTCCACACCTCTGGGATGAGAGAAGGGGCCCAGACACCTTGGAGCATCTCCCACAAAAGGGAAGATACAGCTGTTGAAACAGAAAGGTCTGCTCTTCCACTGCGGAAAGCTCAAGGTGGGGAATTGTGAGTCCGTTAGTCACGGGCTTTCACAGCATCTTCAGAAGCTCTGGGAGGGGGCGCACCCCCCAGCCCCAGGGATGGGGCTTCTTTTCACCTGCCTGAGGCTTCCCCCTCTTTCTGGATGGAGGAGCCTCAGTCGTGATGGACGACAGGCCCTCTCAGGCCCCACACGGCCTTTCTTCTTGTAAAGTTTCCAGCTAAAAACACCTCCGTGTTTAAGGCCCGCCTCTCCCAGCAGAGCCTGGAGTCCCCTCCAGGCTTCTTCTGACATGTGTGTCCATGGCCTGGGAAGTTCATATGGATCCTGCTCTTGTGCAGGGAGAGGACGGGGGACACCGTTCATCTGTGCCCAGGCCACGGGCCTGCGAGGGGAGGGTCAGTCCCGCAGGACTGAGATCTTCAGGCGACCAAGGCTACTCAGGCCTGGAGGGGCACAGAACAAGCCCAGGGACCTGCAAGGGGTGCTCCCAGCCCAGGCGCTCGGGGAGAAGGGTGGTCCAGAGTCTCAGGGGACTGGACGAAAGACCCATAGCCCGCCTCCCCCAGTGCGACGAGAACACTCAATGTCAAAATGTAAACAAAGGGGACTTCCCTCGAGGCCCAATGGCTAAGACTTCACACTCCCAGTGCAGGGGCCCAGGTTCCATCCCTGGTCAGGGAACTAGAGCCCATGTGCCACAGCTAAGACCTAGCCCAGCAACCATTAACAAATATAAATATTTTTTTAATGTGGACAGAGGACAAAATACCCAAGGAGGGCCGAGGCTGCTACCCAAGAGCTGAAGGTTTAAGACCAGGCGCTCGTCACCGGCAGTGTGTCTGAAGTCGCCCGCTCATCTTCCTGTCCAGCTCGCCTTCAGCCTCCTGGATGCCTTGAATGGTTGGTCCCAATTCCTCCCCTCCCTACATGCCCTCACTCCTCACTGTGGCCTCCTGGTGGGTGGCGTGGCTGTCCTCTTGACCTTGAGCGTGGCCATGGGACTGGCTTGGGCCCCTGGAGCTAAGCAGACTCGCCCAGAGCACAGGCTTAAATTGTGCTTGGACAGCGGGGCTGGCCTCTGGAACTGACGTGACCGATGCAAGTTGCAAAGAGCTGCCCCTGGGGTCTTCCCTGGTGGGCCAGTGGTTCAGACTTCACCTTCCAGCGCAGGGGGTGCAGGTTCGATCCCCGGTCAGGGAACTGAGATCCCACATGCCTGAAAGCCAGAAAACCAAAACTTAAAAAAAAAAAGAAGCAACATTATAACAAATTCAATAAAGACTTTAAAATGGTCCACATTGGAAAAAATCTTTAAAAAGGAGCTACCCTGGAATGAACATGGGTAGAGCAGACCTGGATGTCCCTAGCAGTCAGCCAGGGGCAGAGTCAGCCACCTGAGCCAGCCCCGACCAGCTGCCTGAGCTGCTTCCTCACTGCACCACTTGCCACCCATCCATCAACCTGGGCAAGACATCCCTGCCTCACCTGTGTGTGTGTGTGTGTGAAAGTCGCTCAGTCGTGTCCAAATCTTTGTGACCCCATAGTCTATACAGTCCGTGAAATTCTCCAGGCCAGAATACTGGAGTGGGTAGCCTTTCCCTTCTCCAGGGGATCTTCCCAACCCAGGGATCAAACCCAGGTCTCCCACACTGCAGGCGGATTCTCTACCAGCTGAGCCACAAGGGAAGCCTCACCTGTAATGCAAACCTAATAATAGCATCTCCCAAGTTAGTTCAGGGAACACCAGCACCCGCACAAACCCCAAAATATCAATGATGTAACATAACAGAAATTCTAGTTATATACTGCTTTATTTAAAAACAAAACAAAAAACTACTCTGAAAACAATGGTTCATGACAGCAACCATTATATTGAACCTCATGGTTTGGGGGTCAGGGGTTTGGCAGAGCTTGGCTGGGCGGTCTTGTGCTCCACGTGGCACTGAGGTCACTCATGGCATTCAGCTGGCCGCTGAGCTTGTCTGGAGGGTTCAAGAAGGCTTCACTCGCCAGCCTGGCGTCTTGGCGTAGATGGCTGGAAGGCGGGCCTCTGCTGGTCCCCTCCCTCTCCCTATGGTCTCTGGGCCTCTCTTTATGGTCTTGGGGCCTCTCTGTGTGGCTCCCCAGCAGGGTGGACCCTCTTCACATGGCAGCTCAGCTCCAAGAAACAGGAAGTGGAGTGGGGCGAGCAATAGATACGGTGTCATTTCCACCGTGTTGTATTGGTTGAAACAGTTAGCAAGCCCGCTTATTTCAGCAGAGAAAATAGAGACTCCTCCTTTCAGTGGGAAAAGTTCACAGAATTTGTAGCCATCTTTAATCTCCTACACTCATAAGTGCTTCCCTTGCGGCTCAGCTAGTAAAGATTCCACCTGCAATGCGGGAGACCCGGGTTCGATCCCCGGGTTGGAAAGATCCCCTGGAGAAGGGAAAGGCTACCCACTCCAGTATCCTGGCCTGGAGAATCCCTTGGACTGTATAGTCCATGGGGTCCTCAAAGAGTCAGACACCACTGACCAACTTTCACGTCACTACTTCACTCATGAGTGCAGTCAACAGCCAGGAAGAGCTCTGCTCCACACAGTGACTCAGGGACCCAGGGTCAAAGGAACTCTGTCATTTACTACATGTAGCATTTTCCAAGGTTACCCTGGTCTCAACATCCAGCAGGCAGATGCTGGGAAGGAGAAAACAGGGAGTCCACACAGGAGGGTTTTATGAGCCAGCCCTAGAAGTGGCCTCTCTCACTTCCACACTGAATTCAGTGGCCTGCACCCAGCACATGGTCCCACCGAACTGCGAGGGATGCGAGGAACTGTCATCCAGCCACATGCCTGGGAGGAAACGGGACAGGCTCGGCCAGCCCCCTGCTCTCCTCTCAAGGCTATATGGTGAGCAGATGGCTCAGTCCATGGGGAGGGTGCATGGTCAGCAGCCCTCAGTGGCCCTCCTCCGCACCTCTGCGTCCAGCACAGCGTGTGCAGGGTTTGCATTGCTGGTCTGCATCACTCCATGGTGTGCTTCTTCTTCTTGTTCGGTCGCTAAGTCATGTCCAGCACTTTGTGACCTCACGAACTGCAGCAAGTCAGGCTCCTCTGTCCTTCGCTGTCTCCTGGAGTTTGCTGAAACTCATGTCCATTGAATTAGTGATGCCACCCAACCGTCCCCATGGTGGTATCTGCCAACCCCCCAGCATCTTCAGAGGAGAACGTCTCCCTGCATGTGGGCAGCTCTAAGTGCCCGTGCCGTGTATCTCGTGGCTCCCCCTCCAGCCACAGCTGAGGGGACCAAGAGTGGCCAGGCCCTTGCTGGTCACTGGCCCACAAGGGGACCTGGTGTACGACGCTTTGCCTGGATAGGCTGGACCAACCCGAGACACGAGCTGAGAGGATACAGAGCGTCAGGAGGTAAAGCAAGGGCTGGGGAAGGGACACCAACAGTCTGGAGCAAGGAGGATTCAGAAGCTGTGAGAAAGCAGAACCAAGAACCACAGAGCCAAGCTCCAGGGAAGAAGGTGAAGGAGCTGGCGGGTAGCAGGAGCTCTGCTGAGATGCAGGAGGAGAAGCAGACACCACTCACTGCAGCTCAACGTGAAGACCAACTCGAGTCTGAGACCCAGCACCCCTCCCGGTCTCGAGCCCCACAAGATCCCTCGGTCCTTACGAACGAGAGCAATGAACAGAGTACGGTTGTGGCTGGAGAGAGTCATCGTTCTCGGTCAGGGGTCAGCGGACTTCCTGTAAGGAGCCTGATCATGAATATTTACTGCTCTGCACATCCCTGTTGAAGTTGCCATCATCATGCAAAAGCAACCACGGACAATATTGAAACACGTGACTTGGTTATGTGTCAATAAAGCCTTATAGACATTGAAATGATCCTTCCTCTACATTTTAACATGTCCAGAAATATTTTTTTCTTTTAGTTGTTTTTTACTACTGTATTTTAAAATGTAAAGCAATTCTCAGCTCATAGGAGAAGACAATGGCACCCCACTCCAGTACTCCTGCCTGGAAAACCCCATGGACGGAGGAGCCTGGAAGGCTGCAGTCCATGGGTCGCTGAACGTCGGACATGACTGAGCGACTTCACTTTCACTTTTCACTTTTATGCATTGGAGAAGGAAATGGCAAGCCACTCCAGTGTTCTTGCCTGGAGAATCCCAGGGACGGGGGAGCCTGGTGGGCTGCCGTCTATGGGGTCGCAGAGAGTCGGACACGACTGAAGCGACTTAGCAGCAGCAGCAGCAGCAGGCAGTATAAAAAGACTTTG
>NW_011494947.1:1732652-1738731 GCF_000754665.1 Bison bison bison
CAGCCCACGAGCCATAGTTTGCTGACCCTGTTCTTGGTTCATGAGGGCCGAGGGTGCCGTTTTGTTTGGTCCGCAACACCAGGAACGCCTTCCTGGGTCAAAGGAAGGAACCTGGCGGATGTGTTCCAGACAGCCCAGCAGCAGCAGCTCTCTGACCTTGGCCGGAGACCAGCGGTGAGGGCCTTGCACAATCAGTCTTGGTGATGGGTGGTGACTGTCCAGCGGGTGTGACGGGGCACCCGCAGCGTCCTCTGCCCAGAGGCAGTGCAGTGTCTGCACTGACCCCGTTGGCTTTGATTCTTCCCTCCCAGCCTCGCAGGCTCTGAGCTGGGTCCTCAGCCTCCTCCCGAGAATCTGTGAGCCCCGCAGCCTTCTAATGAATTCATGTTCTGCTTAAATCAGCTAGAAACGCTTTCTATTGCTTACAAATAAGAACCCTGTCAGTTGTTGGAATTTCTCTCTGTGATTTTCTCTAGTGAATTCCCAGGGCAATAAAATGTGCTATAAAGTTCTTTTTTTAATAAGTTTTTTTAAAGTTATTACATAAATAATACATGTTCATTATTTCATATAAAGGCCAAGAAATAGAAAGTATCACAAAAAAAAGAAATAAAAATTCCTCATAATCACAGCACTCAGAAAGAAGCACAATTACTGTGGGGATGCAAACCTTCCAGATAGAGATACAGACTTTTTTTTCCTTAACAAGTATCAGGTTGTACTATGATATGCGATCTTGTAACTGGCTCTTTTACTCACCAGCACTTTGTGAACTTCTTTAAACATTAATAAGCATACAGTTCTGTCTTTTCAAATAAACACCTAGGATCCCATCACAATGCACGCCCCCCCCCCTGTCCACTCCACCAGTCCCCCATTAGTGGACATGGAGGGGATTTTCAGGTCTTCATTACTAGAGACAGTGCTTGGATACAATAATGTGAGCTCTACTGTGCCCCTCCTCCCCAGATTCGTATGTTAAAGTCCTGCTGCCAGTATCTCAGAATGTGGTTGTTTAGCGATAGGGCCTTTAACAAGGTTGTTTAGGTAAAAGGAAGTCGTGCGGATGGGCTCTAATCCAGAGTGAGTGCTGTCCTTATAAAGGGGAGGCTGGGACACAACACAGCCCGATGGAGGCTCACGTGAGGACGCAGCGAGACCGTGGCCATCTGCAAGCCAAGCTGAGAGGCCTCAGAAGGTACCAGCCCTGCCCACACCGGGATCTTGGACCTCTGGCCTCCAGAACGCTGAGACAATAAATTTGTGTTATTAAAGCCACCCAGTCCGTGGTCCTTTGTTATGGCAGCCCCAGCACACAATTACAGTATCCTTTTAGTATGTTTTAATTTTTCCCTAGGCTGGAATCTTGTTTTTTTTTTTTTTTATTTTTTTATTATGATTATTTTTTTTTTTTTACTTTATAATATTGTATTGGTTTTGCCATACATCAACATGCATCCGCCATGGGTGTACATGTGTTCCCCAACAGGATTCTGAAGTCAAAGAGTGTACTTTTTAAAGCCTTTTGTTTTGAAATCATGATAGACTCATAGGAAGTGGCAGAAATACTGAGTTGGCCAAAAAGTTCATTCTAGTTTTCCCATAAGATGTTACAGAACAAATTTTCTGGCCAACCCAACAGTAGAGAGAGCCCTGTTTTAGCCTTCCCCCGAGGGTCCCACAGTGGTGACATCTTGCATAATTATACTGCAGTTTCCAAACTGAGCAACAGGCATCAGTACAACTCTGCTAAGTGGATGGCCGGCCTTAATCAGCATAGTGGTGGGTCTTGTATGTCTTTATGTAGATTGAACCCTGAGCATTTTATTGTTTATTCTACTGTAAATGTTATTTTCCATTTCTTGTTTGTTTGTGGAATAAGGAAAGAATATTCTGACCTTCTTTCCAGAATCGTGCTACATTGACTTATTAATCCTGTAGTTTGTTGAAGATTCTGTTGGACTTTCACTGTATATGATGATATCATCTATAGCTAATGACAGGCTTGCAGGGTTTTCCCCTTTCAATCCTTATACTTTTTTCCTTGCTTTGCTGCATTGTTTAGGATTACCAGTAGGAAGCAGAATAAAAGTGATCGTAGTGGGGAGCCCTTGTTCCACTTCCAGTCTCAGGATTAGGGTCGGGGAAGTGGAAGTTTCTGTAATCTACCATTACGTATGATGTTGGCAGCAGATTTTTAATATGTATCATTTATGCTACTACTACTGCTAAGTCACTTCAGTCATGTCCGACTCTGCGCGACCCCATAGACGGCAGCCCACCAGGCTCCCCCGTCCCTGGGATTCTCCAGGCAAGAACACTGGAGTGGGTTGCCATTTCCTTCTCCAACGCATGAAAGTGAAAAGTGAAAGTGAAGTCTCTCAGTCGTGTCCGACTCTTAGCGACCCCATGGACTGCAGCCTAGCAGGCTCCTCTGCCCATGGGATTTTCCAGGCAAGAGTACTGGAGTGGGTGCCATTGCCTTCTCCGTGTATCATTGATGGTCCCCTTCTATTTCCGGTTTGCTGAGAGCTTTCTTTTCATGGATGGTATTGAATTTCATCAATGAAGATGAGCATGTATTTTCTCCTTTATTATGACTGATTTCTGAGTGTTAAGCCAACCTTGCATTCCTGTTAATAAATGCCACTTGGTTGTGATATCACTTTGTTTGATTTGATAATATTTCACTAAGTATTTTTCCATCTGTTTTCATGAAAACAGTTGATCTATAATATCCCTTTGTTGTCATGTGCTTGTCAGGATTAAGGTTATGCTAGCCTCGTAAAATGACTTGGCAGTGTCTCTTCTTTCTGTACTCTCTGGGAGAGTCTGTGTAAAATTGGGGTTGTTTCTCCCTTAAACATTTAGTCTAATTCACCAGTGAAGCCATGTGGAAATTTCTTTGTCAGATAGTTATAATTTGAGATTTCATTTCTTTAATAGGTAAGTGTTTTTCTTGTGATAATTTTGATCAGTTGTGTTTTTAAAATAATTTGTCTGTTTCAACCAGCTTTCAAATTTATCTACATGAAGTTGCTCCTGATATCCTCTCCAAAACAGTTCAAACGTTAGCTCTTCGTATGATCACAATAGGTCTCTGTGTGATTATCGATATTACTCAGTGATACCTCTGTCATAGCACTCGACAAGTTATATCTGCATGTTTTCTGTGCGTGCGTCTGTCTTTGTCCCTCCCCTTCCCTCACTGAGCGGTTAGCTGCCCCCTCTTTCTACAGCAGGGGCCAGATGGAATTCACTGACTCGACAGGAAGACAGGACATACCATAGACAACTGCTGAACTGGGGCCAAAGTGAATGATTGCACTTCAGCATCTCAGGGGCAGCCCCCACTGGCTGCTGAAGCAATCGACTGCTATTGAATGCATCTCAGACCTCTTTGAAATGAAGCTTTCAAATGTTGTTTGCATTGAAATATCTAAGGGCTCCCCAGGTCCACCGAGCCAGAGGAAGTCATTGATAGATTAGTTTGAATGAAGATTAATCAATAATTTATGCTGATGTTTTTCCTCCTGCAGCAGGGAGACCTGTTTTGATATGATTTGACAGGGTCGGGCACACCTTGGTTTAATTAAACCTGATACAGAAAATTAAAAGAAAAAAAAGTGCCCAGCAACCCACTGGTCATTGGTTACCCAGGACGGACTCAATCTACAATCGATGAAGCAGGATAGAGGAGCAGATGGAGATGTGGACGAAAGTCCGGATTCAGCAGATGCTCCTACATGGCTGCCCTGATGGAGCAACGGCAAATGTGAACGCGCTTATTGGCATCGTCTCATAACGTGGCCTTTAGGAGGCAAGCCGTTTGCACACGATGATGGATGGTCTTGCTGGCAGGAGTGAACGTCATGTCTAGAAACCAACATTGCTTCGTCCTCCCTCAGAGGAGCCAGAATGCTGAAACCGGCATCCTTGGAGCAGTCATCAGAAGGAACAGGTGGGTCATCAGACAACTGATGATCCTTGTCTTCCCAACTAAAGGGAGACAGTCCTGAAACCTGGTGGAGAAGCATCATCTGGGTGAGCATCTTGGTGGGACTTCTCCGAGTTTTCTATCCTCCAAACTCAGCAGGATCCCCTCACTTTTGTTATGTTCTGTTACAGAGATCCCAGTGGAATCTTTCCATTTTCAAATGTTTCCTCCCTGTCCTCTGAGTGTGGGTATGAATCTTTGAGGGTATGGGTCTGAAATAAACTCAAGCAACTATCCAATTCAGAACAGAATCTCCACCCAGGGCCACTGCAACTGCTTGATCCATTAGGCTAGTCACCTGTTGCCCTCTCCCCAGAGGACAGGTTCTCACCCAGGGATCCTCAGTCCCACCCAGCGTTTGCCAGTCATGGCCAGACATGTCTCAGAGAGGTGGATAAGCCCCAGGTAGCAAGTGAGTGGCTCACAGAGCTCCCTCCTCTCTGCTGTGTCCACAGCAGACATTACTAATCCATCCCTGCACATTCTCCTGATGGAGAGGAAGTGGAAAACCTGAAGCCCAGTCCTTCCTGCCCACGCCCTGCTGGTGTGGCTGATCCAGAGGGGGCGGGTGAGAGAGGGCCCAGGTGAGAGAGGGCCCAGGAGGCTGGGGGCGGACACGACTAAAAGCAGCATCACCAACAATGCCCCACAGGGTGGATGGAGCAGAGAGGCCAGAGCACAGCTGGGCAGTGCAACTCCAGAGAAGGTGGTCCCCAAGTCACCCAGACGCCAGCCTTGACCCAGCCGTCCATTCCCTGGCCTGGTTCTCTGGGCGATTCGCTTCCTCTGCCTGAGTTTCCCAGTCTTCATCTGCTACCCGGGGACCACAGCATCCTGTCCCAGGCAGAGCAGCTGGAACCTGGGTACGCTGGGCTGCCGCGGGGGGTTAGGCCAGCAGGAGCTCCCAGAGGTTTCCTTTACAGGGTCCTGGGACTCCATCCCGGATGAGGCTGTGGGCCCAGCTATGCCCCAAGAGGAGGCGGTCACAGCAGCCATCAGGCCCAAGTGGCTCCGTCCCTGTTGGGCTCGAGCCTGTGTCTCCTGCTGAATTGGGGTGAATGTTGGCCGCCAGAAATGTGTCTGCCCAGAACCTCAGCTCAACCTTGTTCAGAGAAGAGTCTTTGCAGATGAAATTAAGAGAAGACTCTCGAGCTCATCTTGCATTGGGGTGGGCCCTAAGTCCAGCGAGGAGAGACGCAGATACAGAAACACATGGGAGATCAGGCCACGTGAAGATGAAGGCAGAGGCCCAAGTGATGTATCCACGAGCCAAGAAAGGCGGAGCATGCTGGAGCCTCTGGATGCTGGGTGGAGCAGATTCTGCCCCGAGGCCTCCGGAAGGGGCCACCTCTGCTGACAGTGGACACTGGCCTCCTGAACAGAGAGAGGCCTCGTTTCTATCGTCTTGAGCCGCACAGTCTGTGGTCATTTGCTATGAATATATCGCCCTCCCAGGTCCATCTCCAGCTTCTGCCAAGAGTAGGAGTGCCCGGCGGCCACCCACCCGCCTCCACTTTCTCACTTTGACTCCGCCCTGCCCTCCTCTATTCATCCAGCTGTTGGGGCCTGGACAGAACAACCCAGAATCTCCTGTTCAGAAGCCAGACCCCTAGCCCTGGGCTGGATGCGGGGCCCTGGGCTGAGAGGGGCCATCTTGTCAACTCCGTGGGAAGCCTGTGATGTGGCTAAAACCGTCCCCACCCAAGGTGACCTTCTCATGACAAACCTGGCGCTGGCATCAATTATTCACAAGGAGCATCTTGGAACGCGCTCAAAACACACGTTACCCCCTCCCCTGCCTTTAAAGACATTTGTCAAGTTCGCGCTGGCAGAGAAACAGAGCCGGGGCACCGGGGAGGGGCGGAGAGCAGAGCGCCCAGGGCTCCCCCGGCACTGGCGAAGGGCTCTTTTCGCACGGCCCACCACGGGCCTTGAAAGCCACGTCTCCGCTCCTCCTCGCACAGAGAGAGCTGTCAGCTGGCCGCCAGGGCCTTTGATCCCTCCCTGACAGGGTACTGACGGATTGATCTGGGGCCCGTGCATAATTCATGAGCCCCCGAGCAGCCATGAATTTGGAGCGGG
>NW_011494947.1:1738970-1739162 GCF_000754665.1 Bison bison bison
AGGGCCACTCCCTGTGGTCAGCCTGAGCAGGCCCTTCCAGAGGGCTTACGGAGTGAGGGGACTGCAGCTCCCCAGAGACCCTGCAGACTGACCAGGGGGTGACCTTCGGCAGGTCACTTGGCTGCCCAAGCCCCGCCCTCCCCTGTGAAATCACAGCGACAGTGAGGGGCGGTCGGGCAAGCACCTCGGGCC
>NW_011494947.1:1739262-1747693 GCF_000754665.1 Bison bison bison
CATCGCTGCTGGAGGTGATGGATGCTTCTCGCACAGCCTATCTTTCCCACTCTGCTCCCCAGAACGGGGGGCACAGCTCCACTTCCTGGGGTCTGGCCACAGGCAGGCTCAAAGGACCTGGATCACACTTAGATCAGGATCCAAACCAAACAGGAACAAAACCACAGCCGGAGGAGAAGGCCTGTGCAAACACAGTGTCACGGAACCGAGAGAGGTGGGTTCCCTAACCCAGTGAACTGTCAGAACCACCTGGGATCGTAACAGTCCAGCCCCCAGGCCCCCCAGGCTTCTGAGTTGGAGTCTCAGTGGCCGGGAATCCAGGCGACCCTCTCAGTTGTCACCCAGGTGGCCACTGCCCAGCCAGAAGCTGGTTCCAAAACAGGCCCGGGCCCTTCCACAGGGCGTTTTCCAGTTGGAGTATGGCTTGGTGTTTTGCTCAACAAGGGGGTTGTCCTTGTTTTTCCAGTCTTCCTGTTTGGTGGAGGACATTGATTTTTTCCCCTCCTCATAGTATTTATTATTAAAAGATTTTTCAAATGACGAAAGTAATACATACATAAATGTTTGTTTCCTTTCTCTCCATGCTTTCTGTATTTGAAATTTTTCACATTCAAAAAGCAATATATATCCCATGCCAAAAAAAAGGCAGGAAATAGAAAAGCAGAGAGAGGACCGTCCCCCACAGTCCTCCACCCAGAGATGATGGCCACGAAGGAGTGGGTCAGTCTGTGCCCCTCCCAGGACTGTGGCCATGTGAACACAGAGAGATCCTGTTTTTTGTATTTTTTATTGTGGTAAAATATGGGTTGTTGTTTGGTCACTTCAGTCATGTCCGATTCTTTGTGACCACATGGACTGTAGCCCACCAGGCTCCTCTATCCATGGGATTCTCCAGGTAAGAATACTGGAGTGGGTTGCCATGCCCTCCTCCAGAGGATCTTCCCGACCCAGGGATCAAACCCACGTCTCTCATGTCTCCTGCATTGGCAGGTGGGTTCTTTACCACTAGTGCCATCTGGGAAACCCATGGTAAAATATATATAACAAAAAACTTCTAACCATTTTTATTAATAAGTGTACAGTTCAGTGGCATTGAGCAGCATCAGTACCCTTCATTTCCGGAACTTTTCCATCTTCCCAGACTGAAACTCTGTCCCCATTCAACACTAACTCTCCGTTTCCCTCCTCCAGCCCCTGACAACCACCATTCTGCTTCCCGTCTCTGTGGATCTGACTTCTCTGGGGCGTCACACGCGTGGAATCACACAGGGTGTGTCCTTTTGTGTCTGACTTGTGTCACTTAGCATAATACCCTCCAGGTTCATTCAAGCTGTAGCATGAGTCAGAATTTCCTTATTTTTAATGCTGAGAGAGACATCCTATTTATGAAGTGAAATTATATTGTGTGGTACCAACTGCTCCATACCCACTTCTTTTTCATAAGTTAGATCAAAAACATTTTCCCATCAGAAAGTGAAATGCAACTGGCTTCCTTCTACTTCTCCCACCAGTTACACCCTCTTGGAAGCATTCTTGGCCCTGGAGCAGGAAGCTCTGGTCCTCTGTGTCAGAGAAGCCCCAAGACCACCCCCAAGACATCAATCCCTTGGGCTGATTCACTGAAAGCCTGGCAGGACTCAGCATAGAGTTGTAGCTAAGTTATGACTTACTACAGCCAAAGGACAGGGAGCAAAAGCAGCAAAGGGGAGAGCGAAGGGCAAAGTCCAGAGGAAGCTGGGGTGCGCTCCCAAGAGTCCTCAGCAGTGGAGTCCTGCGGGACGCTCCCAAGGTGTCGTTCACCAGGGAAGCTCCTTAAAGACTCAGCGCCCAGGGATTTTATTGGAGGCTGGTCACGTAGCCACCTTCTGCCCAGCATGTGCCAGAAAGCCAGACTCCCGGAAGGAAAGCAGGTGTTCAGTGTAAAGCACACGGTTTGCACCCACAGTTTGGGCTCAGTGAGCCACTTATACATGAAGGAGTGGTGGGCACACCCACCAAATCCAGGCTCCCAGACGCCAGTCCAAGGCCCCCCTTGCAGGCAGGTCAAACAGCAGCTGTCTCAGACCTGCTAGGACACCAGTATCTCTTTTCTGCCCACACATCAAAGTCTAGGATTGTTGAAGTCCAAGTTTCAAAACAGAAATGAAGACCATCAGGCTTCCCTGGTGGCTCAGTAGTAAGGAACCCACCTGCCAATGCAGTAGACATGAGTGCCATCCCTGGTGCAGGAAGATCCCACATGCCTCGGAGCAGCTAAATCCATGCGCCACAACTATTGAGCCTGTGCGCTGGAGCCCAAGAACCGCAACCACTGAAGCCTGTGCACCCAAGAGCCTGTGCTCCCCAGCAAGAGAGGCCACTGCAGTGAGACGCCCACTGCAAATTTATAGTGGCCCCTGCTCACTGCAACTGGGGGAAAGCCAATGCAGCCACAAAGACCCCACTGAGCCAAAAATAAGTAAGTAAATGAAGACCATCTGATCATGATGGGCCCCTCTCCCACAGGCCTGCTAGCTGGGGTGGAACGGCTTATTTTTAGGGCAGATGGGCCAGGCCTGGGATTGGTCATTATTCTGTTCTTGTGAATTAGCTGTCAGTTTGAAAGTTGGAAGTCTAATGGAGACACACAGGACCTCTACACTGAAAACTATTAATACAAAGAGTCAATATGCGGGTCAAGAAGCAACCGTTAGAACTGGACATGGAATAACTGACTGGTTCCAAACTGGGAAAGGAGAACAACAAAGCTGTACATCGTCACCCTCTTATTTAGCTTCTTTGCAGAGCGCATCATGCAAAATGCCTGGGGTGGATGAATCACAAGCTGGAATCAAGACTTCCGGGAGAAATATCAACAACCTCAGATATGCAGATGATAACCACGCTAATGGAAGAAAATAAAGAGAAACGAAAGAGCCTCTTGATAAGGGTGAAAGAGGAGAGTAAAAAAAGCTGGCTTGAAAGTCAATATTAAAAAAAAAAAACTAAGATTATGGCATCCGATCCCATCACTTCATGGCAAATAGATGGGGAAACAATGCAAACAGTGGCTGACTTTATTTTCTTGGGCTCCAAAATCACTGTGGACGGTGACTGTAGCCATGAAATTAAAAGATTCTTATTCCTTGAAGGGAAAGCTATGACAAACCTAGACAGCATATTAAAAAGCAGAGACATTACTTTGCCAACAAAGGACCGTATAGTCAAAGCTATAATTTTTCCAGTGGTCACGTATGGATGTGAGAGTTGGACCATAAAGAAGGCAGAGCGCCGAAGAATTGATGCTTTTGAACTGTGATGCTGTAGAAGACTCTTGAGAATCCCTTGGGCTGCAGGGAGATCAAACCAGTCAGTCCTAAAGGAAATCAGTCCTGTATATTCATTGGAAGGACTGATGCTGAAGCTGAAGCTCCAGTACTTTGGCCACATGGTACGAAGACTGACTCACTGGAAAAGAATCTGATGCTAGCAAAGATTGAAGGCAAAGGAGAAGGGTGACAGAAGATGAGATGGTTAGATAGCATCACCAACTCAATGGACATGAATTTGAGCCAACTCTGGGAGATGGCGGAGGACAGAGGAGTACATGCTACAGTCCATGGGATTCCAAACAGACATGATTTAACAACAACAACAACAAATAGAGAAATACATCACATTAATGGTTTGGAAAACTGCAATACCGTAAATATATTATTTTTTCCAATTAATACCTTAAATCAATGCAAGGCTAACCAAAATCCCAGTGGGTTTCTTTTTGGTAGAAATTGACAAGCTGATGTACAATTTTTTTTTATGGAAAAGCAAGGAGCCAAGGACAGACAGGAAGATCTTGGAAACAAAGACAGTTATCAGAATTACTATGAGGCCATAGTAATTAGGACAGCACAGGATTGGCACAGGGATAAGACATTCTGAACAACAGAACAGAGAGATTCCTAAAACAGCTCCCCCACCCCCGGCCCTGCCCAAAATGGTCAACGGGGGCAACCTTGCACCATGGTTGGGAAAGGAAATCATCTCAAACAATTGCGTTGCAAATTACAAAAAACATACTCCACCTGGATTACAGCTCTACATGTGAAAAGCAAAGCAGGAAAGCATTTAGGGAATACATCTTTGTGACCTCAGAGTAGGCAAAGTTGTCTTGAAAGTGAAAGTCTCTCAGTCGTGTCCAACTCTTTGCAACCCCATGGACTGTATAATCCATGGAATTCTCCAGGCCAGAATACTGGAGTGGGTAGCCTTTCCCTTCTCCAGGGGATCTTCCCAACCCAGGGATCGAAAGTTGTCTTGAACAGGGCACAAAAAGCACTAACCATAAACAAGAAAAGTTAATAGATTGAACTGTTGTAAGAGTGTTCATTAGACGACCTTACTAAGAGAAGGAAAAGGTAATCCACAAAAGTTATTTTCAGTAAAAGGACTTGATTTAAACATTGCTGGAAACCAGTAAGAAAAAGACAAATATCCCAGAAGAAGAATGGGTCAATAACCATGTAACATGAGGCTCATGGGCCATCGGAGAAATGCAAAGGCCAGCCATCGTGTGATCCCAACACGTACCCCTGAGAAGAGCTCAAACAAGAAGGTGGGGAACACCAAGAGCTGGCCATGGAGCAGCCACAGCTCTCGTGCACTGGTGGGAGGTAGGTTGGAACAACACTTGGGAAAACCGTGCAGCCGGTCTAAGAAAATGGAACGTGTGCGTACCCAGTGACCCAGCATTTTCACTCCAACCAGAAATGCCTAAGTGTGTTCAGGAAAAGACATGCATCAGAGCATCCAGAGGGCACTACGTTTCTAATTACCCAGAAGCCCAGCAACCGCAGCATGGATAAAGCATTGTATTCCCACCCAAAGGAATACTACACAGCAAGGAGAAGAAATCGCCTACCCCTACAGGCAACAACAGGGGTGACCCTCCCAGATGTGATCGTGGTATTGTGTGATACAAGCCAGACGCAAAGAGAACACGCTGCACGGCTCCACTTACAAGAAGTGCACACGTAGGGGCTTCCCTGGCGGTCCAGTGGTGGGAAGTTCACCTTCCAATGCAGGGGACGCCAGTTCGATCCCTGGTCAAGGGAACTAAGATCCCATTTGCTGCGGGGCAAGTAAGCCCGTGCGCCACAATGAAAGATTCCGCGTGCCTCAACAAGACCCAATATAGCCAAAAAAGTAAAAAAATTTTGAAGTGCACATAGATGGGAGGGGCCTTCTGAGGTGCTGGCTACGTGGATGTCCAGTATGTAAAAACTCATGCACTCGTGGGCACTCATTCACATATTCATGTACACTCTGGGCGCTTTTCTATGTGTGTTACACTTAAAAGCAAACAAAAACCAGGGAGAGAAAGAAGGGGCATGCTCTGACTTAGACGTACCCTGCAGGGGCCTTCCTCCTTATTTGACATTGTGACCTCTGGCCCCAGTGACCTCTGAGGCGCCTTCTTCACCTTGTCCCATGAGGCGCCCCGTAGAACATATTTGTTCCCAACAGCCATCCAGACTCCTGCCGACAAGCCAGTGGAGCAGAGCGTCGCCACACCTTTGCTCCACTACAGAGGTTCTGGTGGTTCAGAAAGTCTGAGAGCCATCCCTGGCTCAGTGTCCAGTTCCAAGACCAGAAGTCCAAGAGGGGCCATGGGAAGGAACTGGGAAGGCCCCACCCTCGTGGCCTCCCTTCCTGACCCGGGGCTGGCACTGTAGCCTCAGACACCAAAGCTGGGCAGTCCAGTCCCAGCAGAGAGGCTCCTGAAGCAGAGGCTTTAGGAGCCCGCAACGCCGATCCCAGCTCTGTCTCTTACTGTGTGACCTCCAGCAAGTTATGTACCCTCTCTGGACCCCACTGCCCCATCCGTGACTAGTAACACCACTGACAGATGGGGCTGTTGCAGAAATTAACCAGAATCACTTAGCAGAGAGCCTGGCAGGAGGTCACCGTGCCGGTGATGGCCATCATCACTGCCTTTCTTAGTCTCCTGTTCATTTCCATTTCCAGATCCCACCGCTATGGATGAGGACTGTGAGCTCCCTTGCCTGAGACTTGTAAGGTAGGACAAGGGCAGGAAGCCGGCTTCTGAGACGAACACTTTTTAGTCAGTGTGGTCCACACAGCGAAGCAGGTCCAGTGCCGTGTTTGCACACTCATTCATTTCTTTCTGCGACACACGCATGATATACACTCGCTGTCACTAGGACCTGGGCGGCCTCCCAGCACCCACAGTGGGTCAGGGAGAAGGAGGTCCGCAGGCTTCACAGAGAAAGATTTATGATTGCAGCTCTGAGATGCAGGAGCAGCCCGAGGTCGTGGTTGAGGAGCCAGAGGCAGCTGGAGCCTGCATTTCATTTGGCTCTGATGAAAACGGCAGTAGATTCTGAGTGGCTCTCCTTGTCTTCACGTCCCGGGGGAGTCATTCTGTGATAATATAGACCAGCTCCTAATGATGTTCTCCGGCAAGGTTTATTAAAACCCCCAGCCTGCCCCCTGCTGTGGCTCAGGCTAAAACCCAAAGTGCAGAAAGCCTCGGACACCAGAGCATCACCGCTAATGCCTGGTGGATGCACCAGTTTGGGTCCTCAGAGGCTGTCACGATTCCCTGAGTCCTCCATGAAGCCCCCAGCCTGTAGCTCTAGGACTGATGGGCCTATGAGGCCCCCGGGGACATCAAATCGACTTCTTGGCTACTGGGATGGGGGGCGTGCATCGGCTCAGGGCCAGTGGGGTGTGTAAACCAGCCGGCAGGCTACTGCTTTCCTGCCTGCACCCTTGGCAGACATTGCTAATCAATCCCAGAGCCCTTTCCCACTGAGCCCAACCTTTTCTGAAGTCTTCTTAGCCCAGGGCTCCAGGCAGCCAGATGGACTCATGGGAACTGGCCAGTGAAACGTCTGCCATCCCCACTTGGAAGGAAGAACCCCAAGCTCTAGATCTGCCTGATTACCCATGATAACCTCCAGGTGGTCACTGAATTCACTGGCCACTGTTTTCTGGTCTCTAAAATGGGGATTTTTCCTGTGGTCATGCATGGATGTGAGAGTTGGACTGTGAAGAAGGCTGAGCGCCGAAGAATTGATGCTTTTGAACTGTGGTGTTGGAGAAGACTCTTGAGAGTCCCTTGGACTGCAAGGAGATCCAACCAGTCCATTCTGAAGGAGATCAGCCCTGGGATTTCTTTGGAAGGAATGATGCTAAAGCTGAAACTCCAGTACTTTGGCCACCTCATGTGAAGAGTTGACTCATTGGAAAAGACTCTGATGCTGGGAGGGATTGGGGGCAAGAGGAGAAGGGGACGACAGGATGAGATGGCTGGATGGCATCACCGACTCGATGGACATGAGTCTCAGTGAACTCCGGGAGTTGGTGATGGACAGCGAGGCCTGGCGTGCTGCGATTCACAGGGTTGCAAAGAGTCGGACACGACTGAGTGACTGATGTGATCTGATCTGAAAATGGGGGTGGATGCAGGGGAGGGGCTGGTCATTCATTTGACTTCAAATCCCTCCCCCCACCCCCCACTCCCCCCGTGGACTGAGCACCAGCGCCTGCCATGATGGAGACCCTGGACTCGTCCAGGCCTCTGTTTGTACGGTGGGGCAGTGTTGGGTCAGTCTTAGAGGTGCGCACCTAGAGGGCGCTGAGCTTGGTCCCTGCAAGTGAGAAGCACTCAAAAACTGGTGGGCACCTGTGCTGTTTTCTTACTCAGTGTACTGAAGAGCGATCCTGTATCGTTCATGTCACTCAGCCTAAGAGTCAACGCCTCTTCCTCCCCTACCCCTCCTTCCCTGCCCCCAGCATGTCGGATACACGTGGAGGAAAGGTGGTCCATCTCAGGATGCTGGCTTAAGCTACTTGGACCTCGTCAGGCCCTCAGAACTGGCTGGTTCCCTGGGAAGGGTCCCCTATTCCATGGATGTGAAGTGAACCCTCCGTGTGCCTCATGGCAACAGCTTGGAGTGTGGCAGGGCCCAGAGGGGCAAAGGTGCTCAGTGGGGTGGAGGGCAATCTAGGAAGGCTTCCTGGAGGAGGAGGGGTGGGCCCTGCCTGGGACATGGTCATAGGAGCGTGACAGTGGTCACTTGGTCACCTAATTCTTCTACCAGGATGGTGGCAACCCCCACAGGGAAATGGTGTTGGGGGTGGGGGGGGGTGGAGTGTGGAAACCCTGGCCATTTCATGGGGAAAGCGCTGTGACCTGGCCATAACAGTGTGGTGACATCCATGGGGATACAGCCAGGCCACCTCCCTCCCTCCTGCTTAATGGCCAAGGCGGCCCCCATACCCTGTCTCTCTTTCCCCCTCTCGTCTCCATCCCTCTAGGTCTCGCCTCATCCTGCCTTTCTGCTTGTCCCCAGAGGGGGAGATGGGGGCAGAGATGCCCCTCAGTCAGCTCCACCTTCTGGGAGAGGCAAGCAGCTCCCTGCCCCCT
>NW_011494947.1:1747793-1751088 GCF_000754665.1 Bison bison bison
CACCTTTCGGGGGGGGGCAGGCAGCTCCCTGCCCCCTGGATGTCAGGGAGCCTGGGCTGCCTCCCAGAGCCCGCCACCTCGGGGCATTTGGAAGCTGCCGCTGGGTCAGAGCCAGGAGCTCCGCACACACTGGCAGGCTGTCCAGGATCCCTGCTCCTGCAGGCAGTCCTGGAAAATTCCAGCCGTCCTGTGGCCTCAAGAGGCTGGCTGTTCAGAGGCCCCCGCCCCCATGCTCCACCTCATCTGGCCTGCTCCCCAGCACTCTCCCCGGCAAGGCCCTCAGGAACACCGGCAGCCCTGGGGGAAGGCAGCCTGGCTTATGCAGAAGCAGAGGTTCCAGGACACGGTGACCTTGGCTAAGTCCCGTGGCCTAGCCAGAGCCTCCCGTGAAGCCAGTGCAGCCGTGAGCATGGTCAGCCAGTCCCAGGGCAGAAAGTGAGGTGTTTTCTCAAAGCAGCCAGGTTGGTAGGAGTCTGGGAATGTCTGCCCTTCCCCAGGCCTTGAGCTGAGTTCGCACAGCCTTGCTGCCTTTGGGGAGATGAGGGTTTGGGGCTGATTAATTTTTTGAACACTCTCCCAACTCCTGGTTTAGCGCAGCAGCAGTGGCTTGGAAGGGCGGGGCGTGTGGCATGGTCCCCAGGGCAGCCCTGGGCATAGGAGTCAACACCGGTTACCACCCACATGGCACAGAAGGGGAAGCTCAGAGAGGCTTATCCAAGGTCACGCAGCCAGGAAGTGGAGAAGCTGGCTTTTAACACCTTATCTTTGGGGGACATTGGCCCCCTCCTCGCTCTCCCTCCTCCCACCACTTCCTTCTTCACATTCAGCCTGAAAATCTCTTGCGCCAAGCCCAGTCCTGAAATGTCAAAATTACTAGCCAGTTCCCAGGACTTCCCTTGTGGCCTAGCTGGTAAAGAATCCACCTGCAATGCGGGAGACCTGGGTTCGATCCCTGGGTGGGGAAGATCCCCTGGAGAAGGGAAAGGCTCCCCACTCCAGTATTCTGGCGTGGAGAATTCCATGGACTGTATAGTCCATGGGGTCGCAAAGAGTCGGACACGACTGAAAATAAATACTACTCCTATAGCCCTGTGGCTAAGGCAAAGTGTCTCTTGTCAACACTGCCTCCTGCTTGGGAGAAGCTGGTCTGTGCCTGGACTCTGCCATCAGAAGGCACTTGGGGTCCTCTCCTAAGATGGGGAGAAGGCCCTTACTTCTAAGTCGGAAGTGATGGGGACAAATACCCCAGTGGAAGGAGGATGGTGCAGGGAGGCTGTGGGCGGAGCTGGGAACCAGGACTTCTGAGGGCCTATTTGGTGCCCGGCCGTCACGAGCATCCTCTCATCGTGCACAGTAGGGCTTTCTACCCCCAGCATACAGATGAGGATACGGACCCTCTGGAGGTAAAGCCAGCCACTTGAGACGGTGTGACTGGTGTATGTGGCACCTGGGCATCTCCTGGGGTCTGAGCAGCTCCAGTACAGGGCCCGGGCAGGCCTGGGCAGCCTGCTTCCTGCAGGGCGCCCCCCACCCCTCCCCGCCCCGTGGTTCTTCTGAAGGCTCCGCTGGCCCTGAACCCAGAGGGTCATTGCGCTGGACTGGAGCCATTGCCACCAGCGGAGCCTGCAGCCTGGAGCCTTCCAGGTCTCCACGGGGCCCACCAGCTCGGGGCCACTGCTGGTTTGCACGGCTCTGGGGCACCATCAGAGGTCCCCGCCTCCCACCCTGGGGCGAGAGGGAGCGGCGGCCAGGCCTGATGGGGGTGGGGGGGCCTTACGGAATTGCTGTGTTGCAGGAAGGGGGTCACCTTCCAGAGCCCAAGAGCGGGCTCTTGTCTAACACCGGGAGATGAATTGTCCGAGGAGACACACGTGCCAACAGAGCAACAGACTTTATTGGGAAGGGGCGCCGGGGCGGAGGGGTGGGGGTTTGAGAGTGAGGGGCCCCAGGAGGACTGCTCTCCA
Organism: Bison bison bison; assembly: GCF_000754665.1. Lineage (NCBI taxonomy): Eukaryota > Metazoa > Chordata > Mammalia > Artiodactyla > Bovidae > Bison > Bison bison. Next base: position 1,749,758 of record NW_011494947.1, read on the forward strand.
CGTGGGTCACAGTCTCGGGGTTTGTAGTAAAGGGGTGAGTTTGCAGGCTGTCTCTGGCCAATCATTCTGCTCAGCGTCCTTCCTGGTTCTGCACACATCGCTCAGCCCAGATGGAGGCCAGCGAGGAGGATTCTGGGAGGTCAGCAGGACATGTGGACTGGTGTCTCCTGTCTCCCTTTGACCTTTCCCGAATTCTTCCGGTTGGGGGCAGCTTGTTAGTTCCACATTCCTTACCAGGGCCTCCTGTTGTCAGATCACTCACGCAGGAGGCCACCGTCTTGCCTGGCCAGGGTGGGTGGTTTCAGTCCGTGTTTCCCCTGATGGCTGGGCCGCCACTGCCTACCAAGCCCGCCCCGTGCCAGGCTCTGTGCCCAGGGTTCCTTGTCCATATTTTCTGACTGACTCCGCCCACTGCCCTGCTCAGGAAACAGGTGACACCTCCCAGAAACATTACAGGACTTACTCGAGGCCGCCGCTAAGCCAGTCAGTGGCAGGATAGAACTCTGAACCCAGAGCGGAACCTGGAAGCACTCTCTGCCCGTCGACCGCCCTCGTCAGGAGTTCCAGCCCCTCCAAGGAGCACCAGTTCCCCGTCTGGTGGCATCACTCTTTCCTCTGAGGAGGGGTTTGTGAGCATCTCCGTGAGCCAAGCTAAACAAACAGTGACCCGGTGAGACGAAGTCCCCATCCAGGGAATCCTACAGCCAGGAGGGCACGTGGCACGGATTCAGACACGCCCAGAAGTGACTGTGGCATCAACCGGGAGTCAGGCTCCGAGGGAAGCTGGTGAGGTCTGATGAGCACCCAGGACGACGGGCCTTGGGCCGGCCGGGAGTCAGGGGAGACAGGAGAGGAAGGTTCCGATGAGATCGGATCATATCAGCATCAAAAGACAGAGGTCGGCAGCTGGAGGAGGGGAGGAGAGAGCCCAGGCTCTGACGGAACGCGGTGAGGGTCCTAAAAACAGCGGTGTTCATTGGAGATCTGACGAGTTCACGAGACTGTCCTGCGGGCGTCTCCCCTGGCCCTGCCCTGCCTCCAGCCACCCTGACCTGTGGCCCCCTGACCCCTCCATGTCTGGGACCCCTCCCCAGTGGGCCTTTGCACATATGGTTCCTGCTGTTCCACTCTTCTGACTCCCCACCCCCCTCTAAACCCCACACAGGAGATTTTGCTTACTCTTTGCTGGAGCCTGGCCTCTGGGTGGCACCTACCCTCGCGGGCCTCCTACTTCACACACACTCCCCTCCAGCAGTGTATCTGGCTTTGGAGAATCCCAGGGCATTGTCGTCAGCCAGCTGCAGCGTGGAGGCAGGACCCCACCAGGAGAC
>NW_011494947.1:1751188-1758936 GCF_000754665.1 Bison bison bison
AGACTGCAAGCCCACCTGTGACCAGTCCTGGTGGCGCTCTGGCTCCTTCCCCAGACACTTGTTCGTCATCCCACAATTCTTAGTGACGTGTGTCCGGCACTGTTCCCCAGGGGACCGAAGTCCTGGGGGAGAGACATCCTGGAAAAGAAAGGCTCACGGGACAAGGGACCAAGTGGTAAAACTGAGACAGGCCCAGGTCGCCGTGGACCTCCCTGCCAACCTTGAACGCGCCTCCCTTCTCTCTGGCTGACACTCGTCTGCTGATCGCTCTCCACCTCCTGGTGCTAATTCACGCGCCACCCCGGCTGCTTGGCTGCGGGATTCTAGATTCATTCCGGAGGCAGGACCCAGAAGGGCAGTCAAGAGGCCTCCCTTCCACCAGGGAAAACAGAACACTCGCAAAACGAGTTGTCGAGCAGATTCCTCCTAAGCTGGTTTGGTTTTTGAATTGGCCGAGGGCCTAGAATCCGACTGGCAGCGATGGGGTGAACAGATAGGGTCCTATATGAAGCTACTGACTCATTCAACTTAGAAAGAGAAGAAAACCTTATTAGTCAAGGTTTCAAAGCCTGCAGCTTCACAGGAAGCCTTCTCCGGCCCAGCCAGCTGGGGCCGCCCCCCTGGCTGGCACCACCCAGCTCTGCCAGGCCCCCGCTGGAGGCTCCCAGCTCCGAGCACCGCAGCCGGGGGGCCAGTGGCCAACAGCCAAGCCCAATCTCACCCCCACAAGCTGCTGCTTCCTGAGTCCCAGGGGTTTCTGTCTGCTTCCTGGAGGGCTGGACCAGGCTGGAGGCGTTCCACAGCCACCCCTCACTGTCCCCTCACTCTGCGCTCAAAGTGACCTGTTCTAGGTTGAAACATGCCCCCCCAACAGTTGATATAGTGAGGTCCTAACCCCACATACCTGGGAATATGACCTTGTTTGGAGACAAGGTCTTTGTAGCTAGAGGAGTGTCTGGGCTTGACTTCATTGTCATCATTGTCTCCTTTCTTTCCCTTTTTTTTTTTAAATAAATGTGTGCTGTTTTATTTATTTTTGGCTGTGCTGGGTCTTCACTGCTGCGTGGGCTTTTTCTCTAGTTGCAGCAAGCAGGGGCTGTTCTCCAGCTGTGATGCGGGCTTCTCATTGCGGAGGCTTCTCTTGTTGCAGAGCACGGGCTTCAGGGCCCACGGGCTTCAGTAGTTGCGGTGCCTGCGCTCAGTAGTTGCGGCTCCCGGGCTCTAGAGCATAGGCTGAGTAGTTGTGGTGCACGGGCTTAGTTGCTCTGTGGCGTGTGGGGTCTTCTCAGACTGGGGATCGAACCTATGTCTCCAGCATTGGCAGGCAGACTCTTCACCACTGAGCCACCAGGGAAGCCCTCATTTTCTTTTTTTGCTTCCCCCGCAACCACCCCCCTGCATGGTTTGTGGGATCTTAGTTCCCTGAACCTGGGCCCTCTGCAGTGAAAATGCAGAGTCCTAACCCATGGACCACTGGGGAATTCCCCCACTGTTGCCTCTGAGAGCCCTGGCAGAGGTGTCCCAAGCCACAGGGCTGAGCCAGGCCCCAGGGACGGAGCCCCAGAGCCCCTGAGTCCCAGGCGCCTCACCCCGCCCAGCAGCTGCACGCCTGCAGGGCCCTGGGCACTGGCAGCATCATCCAGCCCCAGGACGGATAAGACACGTTGCGCGTGGTTACAGGGCTCATACCATCCTTTGTATTTGCTTCTGAAGTGTGTGCTTGCAGGAGGTCCATAAGCAAAGCATGTCACATGGCATTGTATGCGCGATCGCCAGGGGAAAACACAGGCAGTCCCCTTCTACGGCTCGCCATTGGTGAGCGCTCACTCCACACCGCAGTCAGTGGCCTCTGTTGAGTGCCTCAGAGATCCTTTCAGGGTAGTGACATCATCACCCTGTGTCACGCATGGGGAAGGCCACGGTGGCAGGGTCTCTAAGTGACACATCTGGGGTTCACACTTGAGCCCAGAGTTTGTGCTGAGACTGCACCGCGCGCTTCCTCTCCAGGCCCCGCCCAGGGTGCTGTTCTGAGGACCAGCAGGGGGAGGGACCCACCGAGGCTGGGCAATTCCATCAGGCGGGCTTGGGGCGCTGGGGTCGCCCCCAACCTCTCCCGGAGCCCACAGTGTTTACAATTTTTGCCCCGTGAAAAAGTTTCAAATTCCACAGCCACTGAGCAGGTAGAACAGTGGCTTCATTGTACACTGTATGGAGCTAGTTTTCTGTACCCTTTTTTTTTTTAAATATATACATTTTTATTGGCATATAGCTGCTTTTTTTCCCTGGAAGCTCAGCTGGTAAAGAATCCACCTGCAACGCGGGAAACCTGGGTTCGATCCCTGAGTTGGGAAGATCCCATGGAGAAGGGAACAGCTACCCACTCCAGTGTTCTGGCCTGGAGAATCCCATGGGGTTGCAAAGAGTCAGACGCGACTGAGCAGCTTTCGCTTTATAGCTGCTTTGCAATGTTGTGTTAGTTTCCGCTGTACAATAAAGGGAATCGGCTACGTGTGTACGCATATCCCTGCTTTTTTGGACTTCTTTCCCATTTAGGTCACCACAGCGCACTGAGTAGGGTCCCTGTGCTCCACAGCAGGTTCTCGTTTATCTGTTTTGCATGTGGTGTCAATGGTGTGTGTGTCCATCTTAATCTCCCAATTCGTCCTATTCCCACTTCCCCCCTTGGTGTCCATATGTTTGTTCTCGACGTCTGTGTCTGTCTTTCTGTTTTGCACAGATCGACGGCTTCACACCCTTCTCTTCTGGTGGTTGGTGGGGGTGGGGGGTGGGGGGCACGGTATGCACCCCCACCTCGGTATTTGTGCTGGATCACAGTTGTGGGTAAACCAGGGACCCCGCCCTCGGCACCCTACGTGGAGACACCATTAAACAAAGATCCCAAGCGCTGTGTGGGTGCACATCAAGGTCTGTGGGTGCCCCAGGGCCCTTCCGACTAGAGACACCAGGCTTCTCTGCACCACCCCCGCCCCAGCAGCTGGCTTCTCTCTGCAGGACAACGGGCGCGAAAGGACTTTTTCAAGAGGAAGGAGAGCTCCACTGAAGGGACCTTCAGTCCAGATGAGCAGAGGGGCTGGGGAGGTGGGGGGTGGCGGGAAGTCTGGGAGGAGGGGCTCCGCTCTTTGCTGATTCAGACGAAGCTTTCTTAGGAAGAGCTGCATTCAATTTCCCCACTAAGAAGCCAGGAAAGGGGCTTCCCTGGTGGTCCAGTGGTTAAGATTCCCCGCTTCCAAGGCAAGGGGGCTCAAGTTCAATCTCTGATGGAGATACTAAGATCCCACATGCTGTGCAGCGTGGCCAAAAACAAATTAAAATTTTTTGAAAGATTCATATTACAGAAGCGAGGAAAACTGAGGTCCACTGGTCACAGTGGAAGGTCCTGGGCTGGGCCAGGTGAGGGGCCTCCCCCTCCACTCACCCCTGGGCCCTGGGAAGCCTCAGCTCTGCCCCCCTCGCCCTGCCCCTCCTCTCACCAAGCTCCGTTTCCCATCAGGCTCACTGATCCGTTCAGGTCAGAGCCACCAGCCGGAGGCCAAGCAGAGAGGTCACTGCTAACTATATGCTAATGACAGCAGGGACCAATCAATCTCCCCCTTAATCAGGCAATCAATGTGCACCGCAGGTGTGTCCGATCCCGCCTGCAGCTGGGGCTGGGGGGCGGCGGGGGAGAGGAGGCTTGGGGTGGGGGGCTCGATCCCAGCCCCGCCCTCCTCTCTACCCCAGAGAGCCGGCTGCACATTGAAATCACTGCTAGGAGAGAACTAAGGAGGAAAGAGGGGGAAAAAAGACGGCATCTTTTTAATCAAGGCTCAGAGCTGCAGCCACTAATGAATTCAAGGTTCTCGGGAACCCCAGGGCAAGTCTGGGTGGAGAGAAGCCAAGAGACTTCCTCCTCCTCCCTGCGCTCCTTCAGCGGGTGGGGGCCGGTAGGGGCGGTGAGTGTTTAAACCTTTGACTGGAGGATCAGGAGCTTCCCATATCCTCTGGCCTTTCAGACTTGGAAGGTCATCCAAGGTCAGCACCAGTCCCCTCCTACCCAGGGCTCCCCCGGTGCAGTCTCTCCCAGCCTTGCTTTAGGAGCATAGAGAGGTACCAAGAGACTGTTTCCCAGTTCTTTCTTAGCACCCGCTGGATTGTTTACCTACTACGCACCAGCTTTAAATACGACAGCATCCTGAATTCTCACAAATTCTCACACCATGAAGCCTTGTTGCTAAGGTTATCCCATTTTACAGATGAGAAAACCAAGGTTCGGTCAGGATCATGGAATCTGCCGACATTTCAGCCAAGGTAGGAGGGTGGGGACACAGCCCCCTTGGCCTCCAAATTCTCTTCCCGGGAGCCCCCCAGTTGCTCCAGCTCCAAGGTCCTCGTTAGGGCCGCGGCTCTCTGCCGTGCCCCCCCATTCTCTGCAGCTCCTCAGCCCGCACCACCTGCTGCAGCTTTCCCCCTTTCACAGGTTAGCCTGGGACTGAGATCACATTGTAAGGCTCCAATCTATGGCAGTTGGGACTCAGGCTTTTTTCCTCCGGGCTGTGTGATTAGAAGCAAGTTGTTGGCTGTCTCTGGGCTCAGCAGGCAATGTGTAGTGTGACCCAGCAACCAGCCAGTGGCCCCCTGTGCCTCCCCTCCCCTTCTCGACAGAGTCAGTTGAGACTCAGAGAGGTTAACTGGCTTGCCCAGCAAACCCAGGGCAGCACAGGCGCTGAGCAGGTGTCTGTGCCCAGAAAATCTGAGACCTTGCTCCCGCCTCTTTCCTTCACTGTCCCCAGAGCTGTCAGAGGGAGGAGCAAGACCAAGGGCTGTGCAGAGAGGGCACGGGGTCAGTGATGCTGGTTAGGGATTCATGGCCTGGGAGACATATTCCCAGAGCAGCTCACTTCGGAGGTTCTGCTGTGACGCGCTCTATGCAGGGAAATGCTGTAAAAACGGAGGTTCAAGGCCACACCCAGGGAAGGGAACAGGTGGGCCTCGTTTGGTTCTCCATCAGACCTCCTGGTGTGATCTACAGAAAGCTGCCTTCCAGACTGTCATGTCCCCCCGCCCTGCACACATGCGCACGCGTGCACGCACACACACACACACACACACACACACCCCATAGCCTTGGGGGGCCCTGCCCCCACGCTGAGACACCCCACCCAGTGAAGCTTAATCAGGGGGCAGGGGCTGGAGGATGGCAAGGAGGTGCTAGGATTTCACTGTCTGAGATGACAGCCACTGGCCACACCTGAATTAAAAGGAATTTAGCAGAATCACCGTGAGCCAAGTTTACGTTTATCTCAGTTAACTGAGGTTCACTGTCCATCTCCTCAGCCTCGCCGGCTACACTTCAGGTGGTCAGGAGCCAGGTTGTAATTAAGACTGAGCCTGTTAGCCACCGCCTGCCCAGCCGTCCCGTGCAGATACAGAATATCCGAGGGTTCTACAGGGCAGACTGTCTCCTAGAGACGTGGGCTTTCCCCTTCATGGGTGTGCACGCTTCTCTCTCGTTGGATTCCTCTGTTGGCTCCTCTGGTATGTGGCCCGACACAGCCCCTGGCAGCATTTCATCATGCCCTCTCCGCTGACCCCAGTTCCTCTTAGGTCAGAATCCCAGGAGAGAAAGGGGTAGCTTGGCCCCGTCTGATGAACACGGACTCCCTGGGACAGGCAGCGGTGCCCAGAGTGTCTGGGAAGTCAGGACTGGGGGCAGGGTTTCCTCAGAAGAGGGTATGGTTCCAGGAGTAAGAGTGTTGCAAATAAGAGTGACCGAGAAGTGACCCTGTAATGTAACGCCCCTCCAGGAAGGGGTGCCCCGCTGCTGAAGATCCCAGGTTAGCAGCAACTCTAGCATAGACAGGCTGTTGATCACGTTGTACAGATAAGAAAACTGAAACTCAGGGGCGGAGAGTTAAGTAATGTATCCAGCATCACACAGCCGGTAATTGGCAAACCCTCAAGGTCACGTTCCCTGAGATGATTGTCCTGCCTCTCCAAGACCAATGGGCTGGCACCAGTGTGGGCTGCCCGGGGGCTTCCCTCTGCCCATTCTCAAGTCTTTTTAGTATCATTGTTTTATCTCCCATGAAGAGAGAAGGGTGCCCACCACTCTGTAAAAGTAACCTCCCCCAGATCAAGGTCAGCACATCTGAGGGACTGTGGTCCTGCGGGAGCACCAGCCTGGAGACAAGCCAGCTTCCTCGGGTGTGCGGGGCACAGAGTGAGTGGGCAGACTGGTAGCTGTGTTTCTGCTGCTGCCAGAATCACAGCTCCTGGGCCAGTGTGTGCAGGGCCGACTGGCCACTGTAGCAAACAGCTTCCAGTCTCAGTGCCGCGTCACAGTGACGATTTCTTTCTCATTTGTGGCACAGTCCCCTGAGGCTAACGGCAGAAGGGGAGACTGGGAGACTGTGCTCCGTGCAGTCACCCAGCGACCCAGGCTCCTTCCAACGAGTGGCTCCACCATCCCCGAGAGCAGGAGCCAGCAGGCTTTTTCTGTGAAGGGCCAGATAGTAAATATATTTTAGGCTTAGCAGGCTGTACAGTGGCAGCTACTCAATATTGCCATTGTGGTGTGAAAGTAGACACTGACAACACGGAAAGGAATGTGCGTAACCATGTTCCAATAAAGCTTTATTTAAAAAAAAAACAAGTGGAGGGCCATAGCTTTCCCACCCTTGCCTTAAAGTCTTGAGGTCCTTCACTGGACCCTCTGTGTCTGAGGAAAAGGCAGGGAAAGAGAAATCTATGAGAGACCATGCAGGAGGCTTTGGGGGCCAGGCCTGGAAGGGGCATACATTGCTTCCACCCACAGAAATAAATGCTAATTGTTGCATGCCACTGTGATTTGGGGGTTGTTTGTTATGCAGCATTATTGTGGTAATGGGTACATGATACACTCTTTTACTTATTTATTTATTGGCTGTGCTGGGTCTGCACTGCTATGAACAGGCTTTCTGTAGTTGAGGTGAGCCAAGCCTATTCTTCATTGCGATGCCCAGGCTTCTCGTTGCTGTGGGCTCTCTTGTTGTGAGCCACAGGCTCTAGGCTCATGGGCTCAGTTGTGGTGTGCAAGCTTAGTTGTCCCGTGGCATGTGGAATCTTTCCAGACCAGGGATTGGACTTGTGTCCCCTGCATTAGAGGCAGACTCTTATCCACTGCACCAATCCAGGGAAGCCCATGATACACTCTTGTTCTCTCCATTTTGAAGATGGAAAAGGGAGGTTGTTTGCTCAAGGTCTGACAGCTGGTTGATGGCAAAGCTACTCCATGAGAGCCAAAGCTGCTGTCTAAAGATTTGACATCCGCTTGATCCCATGAGCTATAATGGTGTCTGGCATACAGTAGGCACTAATATTTGTTGAGTTCTCCTTTTGAGTGGTAGCAACTAGCAGCCCTTCTCTCACTCAGGAAGCACATGGGGACATAGACTCTGCTACAGCGGGAAGAGGAGGAAGCCACTGAGCCAGCGATCAGAACTCCCCCCTGGTCGATGGAGTCTGAAATGAAGGCCAACACGAGGGACACGTTCCCACTCACGCATGCACTTTGTTCTCCAGCAGCCCCGGGGGAAACGGGGGCAGAATCAAAGCTTGAGGAGAGAAAGGCTCTTTTTAAAGCTCTGGGCTTTAAGACATGATGACAGCCCCTTTGGGAGAGAGGCAGGGAGGAGGGTGTGGGGGCAGGGAAGGCTTTGAGCAGGACAGAACTGACCAGAGGGGCTTGATGGGTGGGGGGGGGGGGGGGG
>NW_011494947.1:1759036-1769502 GCF_000754665.1 Bison bison bison
GGGTTGGTGGGGGGCGTGGAGTGAGAGAAGTGTGACCGGGCCCCTGCTCCAGCATCACATGGGCCCCTGTTCACCCCAACCCTGCAACTCCAGGAGCTCCCCAGAGAGCCCTAGCTCTGCTCAGCACCAGCTCTGAGAGCAGAAGAAGCAGCGTTTTCTCATTGGCTGGAGTTCTACACACACACACACACACACACACATAAACACGCACAAGGGAGAATTGATTTTCACTTATCTTATTTCCCCTGTCGTGCACCCATGCTCCAATAACCTTATGATTTCATCATGTTCCTGCTCCTGTTTCTTGTCAGCACTGATATGTCTCTAATTGAAAAGAAGTGCAGAAGTGCACAGGTGTATGCGTGCACCCCTCACCACACAAGCACCACACACACAGGCAGAACCCCATCCTGATGGCCTGGCATGGCTTCCCTGGGGGGTTTGATGTTATCCAAGAGCCTGACAAAGCAGAGCAGCCATCAAGACAAGTAGTATCTATGGTTCACCGTCTCCTGAAAACTCCAGAACCCCGGTCCCAAATGTCCCTCTATCTCTCCGGGAGTCTAGGCAATTTTCAGAATGTGCCAAGGTCTTTCTGAAACCAGAGAAGCTGGTGCCACCTATTGGTTGGGCCTTCAGGAGAAAGGTGAGGCCTGGCCACTGACTCCTCTTCTGATTCTCTGAAAGCTGGTGTCACGGGCCAGCAGGGTCAGCATGCACTGTATTTATGACCATGTAACTCAGTGCTCATCCATCCTAATGCCTAAGGCATGGCATGCAGTCGGTGCTCAATAAATGTTTGTAGAAATTAGTGCAACTCTTAGCGGCTGGGCAAGGTTGCAGTGCTCTGCTCCATCCAGGTAGAAAAATCGTACTGTGTCTGTTCTTCCAGCACTGGTTCTCTGGGGATTAGCATTTTGCTGCAAGTAAAGAGCCGAACAGAGCTGGTTTCAGTGTGTGTTTCAGTTATGGGTTATTGCTGTGAGTCTGATGGACTGGCAGTTAAGAGCTGGACTCTGAGGTCAGACAGACCTTCTCTTGAACCCTGGCTCTGGCGCATGTATGGCTTCAGGCAAGTTACTCAATCCCTCTGAGCCTTCCGTTATAATGGTGATAATAACTGGACCTGCTTCAAGGAGTTTTATGAGTTTCCAGTGAGATGAAGTGAGAGAAGAGCCAGCGCAGCTGTAGCAGTGTTAGCGCTCATTCCTTGCGGTTGATGGGCTTCTGCTACTGATGGCAGTGATGACGACATTCACACATAGTCCAGGCTCGGCGATTCTGGACAAGAATCTGAGTCTCTGAGAGGCCTCGGCTAGGTGGTGAGAGAGAGAAAGCTCACGGGGAACAGTTCGAGAAGCATTGCTTGCTAAACCTGGCTCTTTGAGCTCAGCAGGAGGTCAGAAGAGCAGGAGGGCAAAGTGGGCTGAAATGGTCAAGAGAGGCTTCCTGGAGGAGGAGACACTGAGGATGGACCTAGAAAGATGCAAAGCATGTGTAGATTAGACAAGGGGAAGGTGAGCAAACGGCTTGGGCAAAAAGGAACAGAGTGAATGCTTTGGCCCTGAAAGAGCTGGTGGCCAAGAGGAAGGGGTGTGAGCACAGATCCTAGGTCTGGAGACATGGGATGGGTTTGCTTTTCACCATAAAGTTGGCATTGAAATGCAGTCAGTGGGGGAGGGGTGCCCAGGTTTCGCACAGTAGGGAGTTACTGCTTAGGGACTATGGTGATGGGGAAACAAAAGTCGCCCCTCCAGCAGTCCGGCATTGGTGGTATCTGACCAGCAGCCTTTGTCTGGAGTCACCTCTCACTCTCTACCCTCCCTTTCCCACCCTGCCACTTGTCTCCCCTGGCTCAGAATTTCTAAAAGAAGGTGGAGGGGCTTCAGCTGAGCCCAGACAAAGGTGAGGCAGCTGGGCCCGCTGGCTTAGATGGTGGTTCAGCACCATGGACAGCACCCAGGCCAGCCCTGCCGGGACACTGGGGTCAAAGCGCCAGTGATTTCCCTGCCCCACCCCAGATTGCTGGTTACAGCTCTCCTACTGTGCCCACTCTCAGACCTCCATCCTGGTGTGTGTGTGTATGTGTGTGTGTGTGTGTGTGTGTGTGTGTGTCTCATGCTCACAAAGCCTAGTTCTCAGTCTCTCAAGAGGTCAACCAGAACATCTGCCTCATTCATTCCGCAAACATTTGCCCAGCATCCTGTCCACGTCAGGCAGCGTCCTGACATGAGGCCTTGGCTTACCCGCCAGTGGGAGTGGGCCCCAGAGGACTCACCTCTCTGGTATCAGCTACTGTGCATTTTCCCTAAAGTCTCTGGAGCCCCCTGGGTGCCTTTGCCAGAGAAGCAACTCTAAAGAAATGAATGCCGGGAAAGTGAGCTGGAGAACCCCGAACGCTCCCCCTGCCCCACAGCTCACTGATTAGTGCTAAGACAGCTGCAGTCCAGTGTGCTGTTGAGCTTTGTAGCAGCCACCTGGGCAGGCGGTGATGCAGGCACCCTGCATGCCGTCCCCGTGAAGCAGGGCTGTGATCACTCATGCACTCCCTCACAGAGATGAGGCCATGCTCCCCAAACTGCACAGCTGACAGGGAGCAGAGCAGGCCCAGACCTGTTTCTGACTCCTTTCTCCTCTTCCCTCCCTCCCTCTCTATAGGAGCATCTCAGAAGGTCCCATTAGGTTGAATCACCATTTTCCTGGGTGGACAAATGGCTGAACATCAGAAATACTACGTGATTCATCTTAATCTCTTCTCCTTTGAAAACACCCCACCCCGCCAGGTATCTGCTTCCTCCTACAGATTCCAGGTCACTGGGTTTGGCCAGTGGCGACCTTCCCCACTGTGGGCAGGCTGGGGACAGCTTCCCTCCAGAGGGACTGTCTCCTCAGAGGTGGCCCCTTGGAACCAGCTAAACTGCATGACCCTTGCAGAAGCTAATGGACACAACTCTCAGAGGAAGCAGCTGTGTGAAACAATCCTTGATGTGGGAGGCTGCCTGGCGCAAGCGTGCGGCTTCATCAGAACATTTCTAGAGGGGAATTAATCATCAAATTCACTGGAGTCACCAGTGGTGGGGAGGGGCAAGCAAGGTGGCAGGTCTGGAGGTGCTGTCCATCTCAGCGATCAACACTGGCAAGGATTCTGTAAGTATCCGTGGTCCCAGTGCAGTCTGGAGGCTGATTGAGGACAGCAGAAAGCAGGAAAGGCCAGGCAAGTGGGGAATAACCTCTGCGTGCGGAGAACAGAAGGGTTACCAGCATGCCTTCATTCATTCAGCTTCTGTTCAGCCAGTCAGTATTGATGGAGATGCTGGAGGCTGGCTGGTTGCTGGGATGGTTACAGTGGTGCCTGGCCAGACAAGGCCTGGACTTCAAGAGTGAATTGAAAAGCCTTAAAGAATTCAGCCCAGAGATTTTGAACCTGTTTGCAATTCCCTGAGTTCCCCGCCATGTCCTCCTACCGTGACATACATTACGAGCTCCTACTGTGTGCCAGGCACAGTACCGTGCTCTCAGTACATCCTGACGCTGCTTTGTCTTTTTTTTTTTTTAATATTTATTTGTTTGGCTGTGCCAGGTCTTAGTTGCAGCACGTGGGACCTTCGATCTTCATTGCAGCATGTGAGTTTCCTGACCAGGGATTGAATGCATGCCCCCTGCATCGGGAGTGCAGAGTCTTAACCACTGGACTACCAGGGAAGTCCTGTCTATGCATTTTGGAAACAGACATTACAGATGGGAGAACAAGGCTCCAAGAGGACAAGGAGTTCGCCCACATTCCCCCAGTTAGCGAGTACTGATCTGGGTTTCAAACCCAGGCCAGCCTGAGTCCAGAGCCTGCTCTCTTAGCCACACTGACATGCTGCCTCACGCAGGGAGCAAGACGTTTGGTGATGTGTCCAGACTCTCCATGTTCCTTGGCCTCTGCACCCCCGCATCCTCATTTCAGCTCACAGCCCCCTTACAGGTTCCTCTTGGCCCTCTTTAATCCTCTGTGTCCCCTCACTTACTGTTAGCCTGGACAACAGGGAAGCAAAATGAAAAGACTTAAAGGAAAACTGAAGTTCTTTAAAGACACTCAGTGCAGATCTCTGATGACTAAGCGTGTGGGACTGACTCTGGGCCCTGGTACCCTCTCCTTGGCACCCCCCCATCAGAGAGTGTCTCGGGGTCCCCCACCCGTGTCCTCCCATCCTGTCCTGAGCGCTTGCCAACAGTCAGCCGGTCTATAGAAGCCCTTCCTCACTTACTGTCTGGAGGACGCTCTTCTTCATTCTGGGATTAAAAGATACAGCTCCAGGCAGGGGTGGCCCTGGGTGTACCCTTTCTCACCTCCCTTCCAAGAGCCTGCCAGCCTCATCATTCATTCTGCAAACAGTCACAGCGTGCCTGGCTGGGCACTGCGGAGGCACTCGGGTCCTTGTTCTCATAAACCCGAAAGTCCAACTGGAAAGATAAGCATCCAATAGGTAATTATACCAATAATGGATTATTTCCAATTGTGGTGGATTTGTACAGCCGGACTGTGGGTTCAGTGGGATTGCCCCAAAATTCATGTCCACCGGAACCTCAGAATGCATTTCCTTATTTGGAATAAGGGTCTTTGCAGATATAATTAGGGTAAAGATCTTGAACTGAGATCACCCTGGATTGGCGGATCCTAAATCCAATGATTGTGTCCGTAAAGGAGACTAAAAAGAAGACTCAGTCACACAGAGGAAAGGGTGACATGAGGATGGAAGCAGAGATTGCAGTGAAAGAAAAGTGAAAAGTGAAGTCTCTCAGTCGCGACCAACTCTTTGCAACCCATGGATTATAGCTTACCAGGCTCCTCCGTCCATAGGATTTATCAGGCAAGAGTACTGGAGTGGGTTGCCACTTCCTTCTCCAGGGGATCTTCCCGACCCAGGGATTGAACCCGGCTCTCCTGCATTGTAGGCAGACACTTCACCATCTGAGCCACCAGGGAAGTCTCAAAACCCAAGGACCGCCAGTGATTACCAGAAGCTCCTGGAAGCTGACAGAGACGAGTGGAACAGATGAAATCAGAGCCCCCAGGGGGAACCAGCCCTGTCCATACCTTGACTTTGGACCCTGGCCCCAGAACCGTGAGGGAACACGTTTCTGTTGTTAAGCCACTCGGTTTGTTACAGCAACGCCAGCAGACCAAGATATCACCCAAGGCCCTGTCCTCACCTAGGGAGGCAGGGGCAGTCCCTGGAGGAGGGGACGTCCGAGCAGAGACTTGTGAGGGGGTCGACAGCAGGGAGCACACCAGGCATGAGGAGGAACAGGTGCAAAGACCCAGGGCCAGGGAGGAGGAGCTGCAGGGAGGACCGGGGCGGGGGCACCGGGGAGGGAGGAGGAAACGCGCGGTGTGTCCAGAGAGCGGGGAGGATGTTGCTCCCAGCTGGGAGGCTGACAGATCTCAGCTCCCTTGGGATCCCAGCCTTGCTGGTCTCCGCCCTTTGCACGCATGAGGTGCTGGATAAATATCAATTCATGGGTTTCGTCAAGTGTCCGAGTGTGTCTGCAGTGTGCGGGCTGTGCCGCCTCCCAGGAGAGTGTGTGCACCCGCCCCCAAGCCCTGGCCCCGCTCGGCAGACTCTGGCTTCCTTCCACCCTTTCAGACGTGTTTCCTGGGAGCACCCTCCCAGTCCCTGGATCCATCCCGGGTCCTCCGTCCGTGTTAGACCCCTCGCCGTGTTCCTGTCCCCACTCCAAATTCCTGCCCCCCACGCGTATCATTTTAACAGGGGACTTGCCCTCTTTGGTCAAGTCCTTTGGTGAATGAAAATAGCATCACCCCGGAGCTGAGTCAGATGAGCCCAAGGAATTCCGAGTCTCCGGTGACTTCATTAGCTCCAGTGCCTGGAGTCACCACTGAGCCACAGTGCCTTTTTGTCCCGGCCCCTCCTTCCTGCAGAGGGGGCCTCATTAGCTAGGAAATATGAAGCGCTTAGTAGTTCCACTAACTCGGTGCTTCCACACGTTTCATCTCTGCTTCTCTTCCCGCTCTGCCCTGTCACTGGTGGTTCTCTGCCTCTCCGCTCATTAGCCCGGGGTGCCCCTGAGTGGTGACCCCCCTTTGCCCTCCCTGTCTCTCTTCCCCTTCCCTTTCTGACCCCCATCCACTGCAGACCTGAGCCCTGGGACATCTTGAACCAGCACTGTCTCCTGTAGTGAATCTGAAATGCCCACTGGCTGGGGGTGGGGTGGGGGCAGCGTTCAGAGTTTGGGGAGAGGATCCTGGCTCCCCTCCTTTTCCTCGAGGAGCTCAAAGCAGACACACGGGTCACCATGTACCTGCTACAGGGCCCATGCAGCATGTAGAGCTTAGCACAATGGAAGTGGGGGCTCTGGGTCAGAGAGGCTGGCATTATCACTTCACCTCTGCCATTTCCAGGCTGTGTGACCTTGGGCAAATTGCTTCACCTCTCCACACCTCACTTTTGTCATCTGTAAAATGGGGAGGTAGCAACAACCCCCTGTGTTGTTGTAAGAATGAGATGAGGTGGGTGGCTTGTTTGGGACCACGGCTCAGTGCCCAGCACACAGTAAACCGCTTGCTAAGGTTTACCGTCATCACAGAGGTGGGCGTGGACAGGGGGTAGAAGTGTGGACGGGGACGAGAAGGAGGGTAGCGTGCTCACCGGCACTTGAGCTGAGCCTGAGGGGATCTGGACGTTCCCAGAGGTGAGAAGGCTTTGTGTCCAGGTTCACGGATCAGCCAAGAGGGTGGTCGGTGAGTCTGAGTGTGGCCTCCTGAGCAACCCCCCTCCGTGGCGCATTTATTGAGCTACTGGTCGGTGCAGAGACCAGGGCTGCCGAGGTGCACAAGCCCAAGGGGCACCATTCCCACAGAACCTGAGCTGATGGGCTGCCCGGGGTTGTTCAACACGGCAGCCCTGAGCGGGTTGTGCTGACTGGGCACTGGGGACCCAGTGAAAGGCAGACCAGCCCCCACACTCCTGAGAGCCAAGGCCGTGCAGGAAGGAGACTGGAGACCTGTGGCTGGAGCCCCATCCATGACTCAGAGGTTCCCCCACTGTCTCCCAGGTCTCGGGTCCCCAGCATCCTCGCAGAGGTGGTCCCAGTGGGTCAGGGAAGTAACCACCGGCCCTGAGGCTCAGCAGCGCCAGCTCTCAGGGCGCCCCCTTGTGGACACAGTTGGTACTGCACCCTTTTCACCTGTGTGTCCCCCTGAGCCCAGCATCCCGGCCGCGGCCCCTGGGGGCTCAGCAGGTGTTTACTGAACACACAAATGAGGAAATGATTGCTGTGTCTTTATACTTCTGATTTAGCTACAGTCTAGATATATGTTTATATCCATAACCTCCACTCCCACCTCCTGTTTATATTGATCTCTATTAAGTCTGTATAGATCCATAAACTCAGTTTCCAGTACAACTGTGTCACTAGCTCTCTCCATGAACCAAACTAAGTTCCTGGGAAGGTACGGGCACCAGTCAGCCCACGGGGCCTCAGGGTCCCCACGGGCAGGCAAACCAACAGGCTCTGCCACCCCCCACCTGAGCTTGCCCTTTTCCAGAGACCCTCTGCCACTTCCCCATCCTCACGTCTCTTGCCCCCCGCCACTGTGAGGGGCTGCACTCTTCTCTATAATACTGCACAGAGCTCAGGGATTCTGAAAACTGGCTTAAAACTCAACATTGAAAAAACTAGGATCATGGCATCCAGTCCCATCACTTCATGGCAAATAGAAGGGGAAAACTGGAAACAGCGACAGATTTTATTTTCTTGGGCTCCAAAATCACTGTGGAAAGTAACTACAGCCATGAAATTAAAAGATGCTTGCTGCTTGGAAGGGAAGCTATAACAAATCTAGACAGTGTATTAAAAAGCAGAGATATCACTTTGCTGACAAAAGTCCATCTAGTCAAAGCTATGGTTTTTCCGGTAGTCATGTGTGGATGTGAGAGTTGGACCATAAAGAAGGCTGGGCACTGAAGAATTGATGCTTTTGAATTGTGGTGCTGGAGAAGACTCTTGAGGGTCCCTTCTACAGCAAGAAAATCAAACCAGTCAATCCTAAAAGAAATCAGTCCTAAATATTCATTGGAAGGACTGATGCTGAAGCTGAAGCTCCAGTACTTTGGTCACTTGATGAGAAGAGTTGACTCACTGGAAAAGACCCTAATGCTGAGAAAGATTGAAGGCAGGAGGAGAAGGGGACGACAGAGGATGAGATGGTTGGATGGCATCACCGACTGGATGGACATGAGTTTGAGCAAACTCTGGGAGATAACGAAGGACAGGGAAGTCTGGCATGCTGCAGTCCAGGGGTCACAAAGAGTCAGACACATCTGAGTGACTGAACAGCAACAAACAGGGATTCCAGAGTCAGGCTCTGAGCTGAGCAGAGCTGGGTTCTGATTTCTGGCTCTGCAATGTGAGCTTGAGCGTGTCACTTATTCTCCAGGCCTCAGTTTATCGATTTCTGAAATAAGACATTCTCAGCACTGGCCTCATAGGGATGTTGGGGGACCAGGTGAGGTCTCGCTTATAAAGCACTGAGCTGGGTGCATGAGGGCAACTGATCAGCCAGACTGGGTGCTCCCCAGGGGTTGTGAGAGTTGAGGGAGTCTCCAGACACAGAGTAATTCCCCGCCCACCCCTACTCCACACCCTGGGAGCCTCTGGTGGCATTCTCAGCACAGAGAGTGTTTTCCACTCAGGCCAAGTAACCCTAAGCTAATTTGAAAATAAGGCTCTCTTGGTGACTACAGCTAATAATACTGTGTTATATCCTGGAAGGTTGCTAAGAGAACAAACCTTCAATATTCTCACCACAAAAAGAAATGGTAATTATGAGACGTGATGGAGGTGTTAGCTAACGCCATGGTGATGATCAGTCTGCAATATGCAAGTGTATCGAAGCAACACATTGCTCATCTTAAACTTACACAATGTTTTATGTCAGTTACATCTCGATTAAGCTGAGGAAAAACCTGTAAGTACCAGAATATTAGAAGGACAAAGGTTTCGAATGTCTATCATTTAAATTGAAAGAAAATTAACAAAGTGATGCGTGTATTTAAAAAAAAAATCGAGATTTCCTAGTGGTCTGGTGGTTAAGACTCTGCGCTTCCACCGTAGGGGGCGTGGGTTTGATCCCTGGTCGAGGAACTAAGATCCCTCAAGCCACAAGGAGTAGCCCAAAAAAAAAAAAAAAAAAAGAAGCAGATTAGAGACTATGAACTCCCCCAGGCCCATCTGACCACAAGAGATAAGGCAGAAATGAAACTCTGAAAAATAGTGGTGATGTGCTGATGTGAAACTCTGGGCAGAAAGGGGAACCCTTCCTGAATGTGGCAAAGCTCAGCTCTCTTTCCTGGGGAAGCCATTGTTATGTCATCAGCCCCCAGCCTGGCCCCAGGCACACCTGGTCCATTACCTGGGGAAGGACAGAGAGGCGGGCGGAGTAATCAGCTCAGAATTCGGGGACCTGGGTTGCCGCCCAGGCTCTGCCCCCTCCTCAAAGCTGTGACCTTGAGTAAGTCACTGAATCTCTCTGAAGGGTCTGTCTGTTTCGATCCCAGGTCCCTCTGCAGGGCCGGACGTTAGCGGGATGCCTGATACAGACTCGGTAGAGAATGAAGGACATTCCGAGCGTGGAGGAAGCCGATGCATGGAGGAGTTGCTCAGGGTGACTTCATGGGAGTACAGAGGTGCAATGTCAGATGTCACCCTGGACGCTGAAGGCGAAGTCCCTATGGTCGTGTGGTCGTGTCTTCCCTCTTCTGGGTACCCTCACAGCCCTCTATCTACCTGCCTGATGATCGTGCAAGCAATACATGTCCAGGAGCAATTAGGAAATATAGGAAAATACAAAGAAAAGAAAAATTGCCCAAGTCCCACCACCCCGAGCCAGGTGGGGTGAGACCACAGTGCACCTTCTTGCCCTTCCACACACGTGTCTGAGTACGCCCTGGTGGACACGATTTTCCATACACGGGGTCAAGCTCCACCCCGGCCTCAGGCCCAGCGTTGTTCACACACAGATAATTGTGCATATCTCTATAAAAACACCACTGGAGTCATTATTACTGGCTGCATAATACTCTGGTGTGTAGAAAGTGCCTCATTTAATCAGTAAATCCCCAGCTGGGGTAGACATCCCTCAGTGGTGGTCTTTTGTTTTCAGATATAAGCACTGGAAGCAGGCACCCCTGGCAGGTGGATGTCCTTCTCTGAAACACCCTTCCAAAGCAGGCTCGTTCTGTTATCATGGGTCCCAGGGACCTCAAATCTGTCTCCCAAGAACTTCTTCAAGCCAGTGTCAGCTCTGCGTTGGAGTGACTCGGACTGTCCACCACCTAACCTTGCTTTCCTCCTCCCCACCCCAGAGCCGACCAGCCTTTTCCCAACTCACCACATATCTGCCCTTTTCTCTCACTCAGCTCCAGGGTAGGGTGGCTTCCCCACTGCCCTTGGGAAGC
>NW_011494947.1:1769602-1770063 GCF_000754665.1 Bison bison bison
GGTGTGAGGTTTGCAGGTTGAGAGATCCAGAGCCCTGACTTTAGAGCCAGGCAGAGCAGAGTTCAAACCCAGCTCCACCGCTTCCTGGCTTTGTCACCTGCCTGAGCCTCACTTATCTCATCTGTACAATGGGCTTAATAACAGTGCCATCCTCATGGGGCTGTGGCAGGGATTTCACAGCATTGCCCTTGCAAACCACTTGGTCCAGGACCAGCTCCTGTAAGGACTTAATGAATGGAAGATAAGGGTACCCGGGACATCGGGAGTTCCTGTCTTTGAGGATCCTGAGGGCAGGCTCAGAGGGGCTGTGGTGTCCCCAAAACACCCCGCCCTGCCCCCCACACTCCCCTAGCTGTCAAAGGGCAGCGATCATCTCATCACTCATAGTGGAGAGGACCCCAGCATGGCTCGGGGGCGGGAGAGGACTGCAAGCACAGAGAATGATCAATACATTATTTAAC
>NW_011494947.1:1770163-1771757 GCF_000754665.1 Bison bison bison
TGAGAATGCAAATGAGGAGAAATTAATGAAGGTGCTGCCTCCCCTCCCACCCCTTCAGCCCCCACTCCTCCTTGACTGTGCGATTGCTGACAAATTCTCCGGGAAATATCAAAACAGCCTCTGGCTGGAACCTGCCACAGCGATGCACCATTATCTATTATTGATGTAAACCTTGACAAGTTCTCTTTTTAAAGAAGGCACGCTGCAGAGAGAGCTGCTGATCCATGTTTAAAGGGAGAACGTCTCCTCTCCCCCTCCCCAGGGCCGCGGCAGCCCCTATGTCCCTCCCAGCCAGGCAGGGAGGAGGAAAGGGGTGGGCATCTGGAGAGAGCAACAGGTAGGAAGAGGCTCTGTCCTCTCACCAACCTGCCCTCGTCTGTGCCTCAGTTTCCTTTTTGTGCATTTTCCAGGGTCAGCAATTCATATCATGGCCTGGGGACAGTGGTGAGGCGGTGCTGCAGGGGGACAGGAGATGAAGTCAGAGAGCTCCGACTCCTGCCTTGGGCATCGGAGGACAGACATCCCCAAGGCAGAGGACTGTTGGCATTGAATCAGCATCTGCCTCTAAGGACCAAGGACCCTAAGGTCCATCCTGCGAAATGGAGTCAGTCCAAAGCTGGTGATCTTCAATTTAATATTAGAAATATCTTCATCATCCAGAAATCACTGGAAGAACAACTCAAATTGTCTAGAATATTGAAGAGAACGCAGAAAGGAAGCTGAAAAATCCCACACAGGGGCCATCTCAAGGTTGCCACACCCAAGAATTCAAGTTCATGCCCTTGACCCACGAGAGTTTCTCAGGCACCATCACTCATTTCCGAAAACAGGGGATTTTTCTTCTCGTCTCTTCTGGCAGGTCTGAGGTGGTAATACTTGGAAAGGGAGAAGGGGGCCATTGGAGGATCAGACATTGTGAATAGCACAACCTGACCAGAGGCAGCCAGACCGGAAGGAGGGGAAAGGGCGCGTGACGGGGCGAGAGGGGAAGACACAGCCACCCGGGCCGTTTGCGGGGCGAGCGCCCTTGAGGGCTCTGGCTTCACAAAGGTGTTAAATATTAAGCAAGCCTGACTGGCTTGAATTTAAAGCAGTTCTAAGAAGGCCTCCAGAGACGCGGCATCTCAGAAATGAGAGCTCACAGGCGCATAGCTGTTTCAAAACAGAGGATCACAGGGGGCAAAGGCGGAGAACTTGAGAGCGTATCATACTAGACTCACGGACTCGAAGGCCTTTGTGGGAACAGCCAGGTCACACGAGTGAAAGGAACAGGCAGGGTGTGGTCACAGGCAGCGATGGGGACTGTCACAAGCCCCCTGACCACGGGCCTGGTCTCAAAAAGGCAGCTCTCCCTGAGCTATGGTCACCCCTGCAGTGGAGGAACAGGCCCCTTTTTTCAAAAGAAGGTCAAAATCGAATTTTAAGATGCAATTCACAATTTTTAAACCTGGACAGCTTATTTTAATTTTCTAAACAGTGAGCGAAAGTGAAAGTCACTCAGTTGTGTCTGACTCTTTGTGACCACATGGACTGTATAGTCCATGGAATTCTCCAGGCCAGAATACTGGAGTGGGTAGCCTTTCCCTTCTCCAGG
>NW_011494947.1:1771857-1773615 GCF_000754665.1 Bison bison bison
GATTGAACCCAGGTTTGCAGGCAGATTCTTTACCAGCTGAGTCACAAGAGAAGCCCAAGAATAGTGGGTAGCCTGTCCCTTCTCCAGTGGATCTTCCTGACCCAGGGATCGGACCTGGGTCTCCCGCCTTGCAGGAGGATTCTTCACCAGCTGAGCTATCAGGGATCCCTGGTGGCTCAGAGGGTAAAGCGTCTGCCAGCAATGCGGGAGACCCAGAATCGATCCCTGGGTCGGGAAGATCATCTGGAAAAGGAAATGGCAACCCACTCCACTCCAGTACTCTTGCCTGGAAAATCCCATGGATGGAGGAGCCTGGTGAGCTACAGTCCATGGGGTCGCAAAGAGTCGGACATGACTGAGCGACTTCACTTTTTTTCTTTAAACAGTGAGCAGGCTTCACAAAGCTTGTCTGCAGGCTGGACCAGCCTGACAGCCGGGTCTGCAGGTGTTCCATCTTCACAGACAGGTAAAGTGAGGCCTGGAGAGGGTGATGACACAGGTCCGTGACCGGCTGCACGCTTTGTTGACGTTCCAACAGTCAGGCACCTTTTCAAATCAAGCTAGAGGAGTGTGGGCCTGGGCATCTCACACTAACACCAGCACCAGGGTGGGCTGCAGTCGTGTATTCTTGCGTTCAGTTCAGTGCAGTTGCTCAGTTGTGTCCGACTATTTGCAACCCAAGGACTGCAGCAGGCCAGGCCTCCCTGTCCATCACCAACTCCTGGAGCTTACTCAAACTCATGTCCATTGAGTCAGTGATGCCATCCAACTATCTCATCCTCTGTCATCCCCTTCTCCTCCCACCTTCAATCTTTCCCAGCATCAGGGTCTTTTCCAATGAGTCAGTTCTTCACATCAGGTGGCCATCGTATTGGAGCTTCAGCTTCAGCATCAGTCCTTCCAATGAATATTCAAGACTGATTTCTTTTAGGATGGACTGGTTGGATCTCCTTGCAGTCCAAAGGACTCTCAAGAGTCTTCTCCAGCACCACAGTTCAAAAGCATCAATTCTTCAGTGCTCAGCTTGCTTTATGGTCCAACTCTCACATCCATACATGACCACTGGAAAAACCATAGCTTTGACAAGACGGACCTTAGTTGGCAAAGTAATGTCTCTGCTTTTTAGTATGCTGTCTAGGTTCATCATAGCTTTTCTTCCAAGGAGCAAGTGTCTTTTCATTTCATGGCTGCAGTTGCCATCTGTGGTGATTTTGGAGCCCCCCAAAATAAAGTCTCTCACTGTTTCCATTGTTTCTCCATCTATTTTCCATGAAATGATGGGAACAGATGCCATGATCTTAGTTTTCTGAATGTTAAGTGTTAAGCCAGCTTTTTCATTCTCTTCTTTCACTTTCATCAAGAGGCTCTTTAGTTCCTCTTCACTTTCTGCCATAAGGGTGGTGTCATCTGCATATCTGAGGTTATTGATATTTCTCCCGACAATCTTGATTCCAGCTTGTGTTTCATCCAACCCAGCATTTTGCATGATATACTCTGCATAGAAGTTAAATAAGCAGGGTGACAATATCCAGCCTTGACTTCCTCCTTTCCCATCCAGGCCTCACTTTACCAATCAGTTTGGAACCAGTCTGTTGTTCCATGTCTGGTTCTACCTGTTGCTTCTTGACCTGCATACAGATTTCTCAGGAGGCAGATAAGGTGGTCTGGTATTCCCATCTTTTTAAGAATTTTCCACAGTTTGTTGTGATCCACACAGTCAAAGGCTTTGGCATAGTCAATAAAACACAAGTAGTTGTT
>NW_011494947.1:1774080-1780005 GCF_000754665.1 Bison bison bison
GCAGATGGTGGCAATTTGATCTCTGGTTCCTCTGCCTTTTCTAAATCCAGCTTGAACATCTGGAATTTCACGGTTCACATACTGTTGAAGCCTGGCTTGGAGAATTTTGAGCATTACTTTGCTAGAGTGTGAGATGAGTGCAATCATGCAGTAGTTTGAGCATTCTTTGGCATTTGCCTTTTTTTGAGAGTGGAATGAACACTGACCTTTTCCAGTCCTGTGGCCACTGCTGAGTTTTCCAAATTTGCTGGCGTATTGAACGCAGCACTTTCACAGCATCATCTTTTAGGATTTGAAATAGTTCAGCTGGAATTCCATCACCTCTACTAGCTTTGTTCATAGAGATGCTTCCTAAGGCCCACTTGACTTCGAATTCCAGGATGTCTGGCTCTAGGTGAGTGATCACACCATTGTGGTTATCTGGGTCATGAAGATCTAAACCTCCACAAAAGCTGTGAGGAGTAGGGAATATTCCTCTCTTTTTACCCATGAGGAAAGACAGGCCCAGAGGGGTCAAATGGCCTCCTGAGGTCAAACAAGTACAGATAAGCACTTCAGTATCAAATGGAATCAGGGTGCGGTGGGGGTCCAGTGGTTAAGAATCCACCTTTAGATGCAGGGGACATGGGTTCAATCTCTGCTTGGGGAACTAAGATCCCACACGCAGCAGGGCAGCTAAGCCCATGCACTGCAACTGCTGAGCCTGCGAGCCCCAGGAGAGAGTCCACGAGCCCCAGGAGAGAGTCCTCGGGCCCCAGGTGGAGAGTCCTCGTGCCCCAGGAGAGAGTCCTCGAGCCCCAGGAGAGAGTCCTCGTGCCCCAGGTGGAGAGTCCTCGTGCCCCAGGTGGAGAGTCCTCGTGCCCCAGGAGAGAGTCCTCGTGCCCCAGGTGGAGAGTCCTCGTGCCCCAGGTAGAGAGTCCTCGTGCCCCAGGTGGAGAGTCCTCGTGCCCCAGGTGGAGAGTCCTCGGGCCCCAGGTGGAGAGTCCTCGGGCCCCAGGTAGAGAGTCCTCGTGCCACAAGTAGAGAGTCCTCGTGCCCCAGGTGGAGAGTCCTCGTGCCCCAGGTAGAGAGTCCTCGTGCCCCAGGTAGAGAGTCCTCATGCCACAAGTAGAGAGTCCTCGTGCCCCAGGTGGAGAGTCCTCATGCCACAGGTAGAGAGTCCTCATGCCACAGGTAGAGAGTCCACGTGTCACAGGTAGAGACTCCACAAGCCACAGGTAGAGAGTCCTCACGCCACAGGTAGACAGTCCATGGGCCACAGGTAGAGAGTCCACGAGCCATAGGTAGAGAATCCACCTGTCACAAGTAGAGAGTCCATGTGTCACAGTAGAGAGTCCTCGTGCCCCAGGTAGACAGTCCTCGTGCCACAGGTAGAGAGTCCACGAGCCATGACTATGTGCTGCAGCGAAAGATCCCGGATGATGCGACCAGGACCTGACACAGTAATAATAACATTATTATTATTATGAAGTAAATTTTTTTTTTAAAAAAAGAGAGTGCAAGTATACTTTTCATCATCAAGAAATGATTTTTAAAACAGGGTGGGGAGGGACAAATACAGAATGGCAGAGTTGTTCTACTAGTTGCCTGGAGCTGCTCTAACCAATTCCCACAACCTCAGTGGCTTGGAACAAACAACACTTGTTTGTCGTCCTCCAGTTCTGGGGGTCAGAAGTCCCCATACGAAGGTGTGTCAGCAGATCTGGCTCCTCCTGGAGACTCCAGGAGAAACTCTGTCCCTTGTCCCTTTGAGCTTCTAGAGCCTTCCTCAGCTCCCAGCCCCTTCCTCCACGTTCAGAGTCAACCTCTGTCTCTGACCTCTGCCTCTATCATCACAGTTTCCTTCTCTGACCTTCCCACCTCCCTCTTATAAGGACGTGATTACATCGGGCCCACCTACACGATCCAGGGTAATCTGTAACTTAATCCCACATGCAACGTCCCCTTGCTGAGCCAGGCTCCATACTCACAGGTTCGGAGACTAGCATGTGGCCGTCTTGGGGGAGCATTGTTCTGTCCCCCACCGCTGTCTCCCTTGCACAGTGGAGGGTGGGGGAGGAGACCCATGGCGGAGGGTTCCTTTAGAAAGCTCAGGCTTCAGGTCAAGAGCAGGCAGATCCCCCTGAAAGGCCGCAGGGAACATGTTCAGGGAGGCCAATCCCCAGTGACACCCCCAGGAGCAGCTCAGGGAAAACTAGGGGAGAGGGCCTGGCGCCTCGAGTCCTCCGACCACACTTGCCAGTCAGAATAGAGCGTGACCCAGCGTCTGGGTGAAACCTGATCCCGTTCCCCCCCCACCTACTGTCAGCTTTGATGGGTCACTCCCTGCGGAGAAGGGCTGGCACCTGAGTCCCACATTCTCTGTTCCAATGCCCTCCCTGGGCTCAACTCATCCGAATTCGGCTTCCCTGTCCTGAAGAGCTCCGGGACCCCCAGAGTGGGCATAGGCCACCGAGTCATTTCACCCAGGGAGGCAGCTGGAGTGAAGCAGGTGGGGCCCAGGCCTGTGAAGAGCTGTCGGTTTGGCCAGAGACATGGGGATTAAGCCTGAAGTCATTTAACTGTAGATATAAAAACGTGCTTCGGGAACATGGAATACTTGAGAAATGGGAGGCCTCGTGCATTTTAGGGAGAACTGGAGGCCCCTGCTTGAAGGAACGATTCTAGGAGAAGGAGGAGGAGAAGGCAAAGAGGTGAAATCTCTCCGTAATGCCCCCTTCTCTCCCCCTCCCCACAGCTCCCACCCTGCCCAGTGCGGTTGTCAGCATCGTGGTCTGGCTTTTAACCTCTGATTCACTCTTTTTATATGTTTGTAATTTTATTTACTTGCTTACTTTTGGCTGTGCCGGGTCTTGGTTGCTGTGTGAGGGGGCTTTTCTCCAGTTGTGGAGCGCGGGGGCTACTCCAGCTTCGATGCAGAGCTTCTCCTCGTGGGGGCTTCTCGTTGCGGAGCTTGGGCTCGAGGGTGCTCAGGCTTCAGTAGTTGCGGCGCCTGGACTCAGTGGTTGTGGCCCACGGGCTTAGTTGCTCTGCAGTATTTGGGATCTTCCCGGATCAGTGATCAAACCTATGCCTCCCACATTGGCAGGCAGATTCTTTACCACTGAGCCAAGAGGGAAACCCTGATAGACTCTTTTTATTAAAAATAAAACTTATTTGGCTGTGCCGGGTCTGAGATGCAGTGCTCAGGATCTTGGATCTTCGTCGCAGTATACAGGACCTTGGTTGTAACATGTGGGATCCTTGACCAGGGATAGAACCAGGGCCCCCTGCATGGACTGTAGAGTCTTAGCCAACTGGACCGCCTGGGCAGTCCCTCTGATTCACTCTTATTCTGGGCTGCAAGGTGCTAACTCCTGTCTCTTGTGGGTCTCTGCAGTTTGGGGTTCTACATCCTACCCTGACTGTTGGCCTCCCTTCTCCCAGGGGAAGGGGCCTGGCTCTTGAAGCATCGCCTTCTCTGCTCTGCTGCTGGTGTTGGGGGACCGGGAGGGGGACCTGTGTGCAAGGGTCCCTGGCTGGGGTACAACAGGCCCAAGCTTCTCCAGGCACCCAGGGCCCCAGGAACTCACGAAGGCCCCGTATCACTTGCAGCCTGAGCCCCAGGTCTCAAGTCTGCCTGGTGGTGGACCGCAGCCCTGGGCCGTCCCATCCCGTCTCTGAGCCCCAGGGTCCCCATCTGGAAAATGGGCAGAATGCCTAGGCCCCCTGCTGGGCCACCTTGTAGTGCCCTTTCGTATATCGTAAAGGGAGCTTCTGGGGCTCGGGCTGTCTCCCTGGACTGGACTGCAGGCTCTCCAGCCACAGAGCAGAAACCCCACGGGGGCACTGGAGTGAACAGCCTGTCAGCTGCTGCAGGGAGCACAGCCTCCCAACGTCCTCAGATGACGCCGTGGGGCTGGCACCAACCCCGTGGCTGCAGCCCAAGGCTGCGGGCGCCCCGCAGGGATGTGCCAGCCTGCCACTCCATGGGGAGCTGCGGACACCGTGTCCTTTTCCGGGGCAGGGAGGGAGCTGGGGCCAACCTAGGACTCCGGGGCTGGCGCTTTCCCTGAATTTCTAAACTCCTCCCCACCCGGACGCGTGTTCTCATCCCTCCCACCCGGAGGAGAGCGGGCTGCGTGGGGCAGCCTTCAAAGTTCACCCCTGGGAACCTGACGGCCCTGGGTTCAAGTCCTGCTCTCTCTCCTGCTGACGAGCAACCCAGGAAATGGCATAGCCTCTTACAGCCTCCGTCTTCTCATCTGCAAAAAGGGGCGGCCACCTCGCAGGGTTGTAACGGGGCCATGTGAGATACCATGTGGTAGAGTGTTTCGCTTCAGTCCAGTCACACAGTCGTGTCTGACTCTTTGTGACCCCACGGACCGTAGCACGCCAGGCCTCCCGTCCATCACCAACTGCTGGAGTTTACCCAAACTCATGTCCGTCGAGTCGGTGATGCCATCCAGTCATCTCATCCTCTGTTGTCCCCTTCTCCTCCTGCCCCCAATCCCTCCCAGCATCAGGGTCTTCTCCAATGAGTCAACTCTTCGCACGAGGTGGCCAAAGTATTGGAGCTTCAACTTCAGCATCAGTCCTTCCAATGGACTCTCAGGACTGATATCCTTTAGGATGGACTGGTTGGATCTCCTTGCAGTCCAAGGGACTCTCAAGAGTCTTATCCAATACCACAGTTCAAAAGCATCAATTCTTCAGTGCTCAGCTTTCTTTATAGTCCAACTCTCACATCCATACATGACCACTGGAAAAACTGTAGCTTTGACTAGACGAACCTTTGTTGGCAAAGTAATGTCTCTGCTTTTCAATATGCTGTCTAGGTTGGTCATAACTTTTCTTCCAGGGAGTAAGCGTCCTTTAATTTCATGGCTGCGGTCACCATCTGCAGTGACTTTGGAGACCAAGAAAATAAAATCTCTCACTCACTGTTTCCCCATCTATTTGCCATGAAGTGATGGGGCCAGATGCCATGATCTTGGTTTTCTGAATGTTGAGTGTTAAGCCAGCTTTTTCACTCTCTTCTTTCACTTTCATCAAGAGGTTCTTTAGTTCCTCTTCACTTTCTGCTATAAGGGTGGTGTCATCTGCAATCTGAGGTTATTGATATTTCTCCCAGCACTCTTGATTCCAGCTTGTGCTTCATCCAGCCCAGCATTTCGCATGATGCACTCTGCATAGAAGTTAAATAAGCAGGGTGACAACATCCAGCCTGGACATCGGCCTTTCCCAATTGTGAACCAGTCCGTTGTTCCATGTCTGGTTCTAACTGTTGCTTCTTGATCTGCATACAGATTTCTCAGAAGGTAGGTCAGGTGGTCTGGTACTCCCATCTCTTCAAGAATTTTCCACAGTTTGTTGTGATCCACAGGGTCAAAGGCTTTGGTGTAGTCAATAAAGCAGAAGTGCCTGTTTTTGTGGAACTCTCTTGCTTTCTCGATGATCCTATAAGCATGCAGTAAGTGCCCAGTGGGTTTCCTCGGTGGCTCGTCGGTAAAGAATCCACCTGCAATGCAGGAGACACAGGTTCGATTCCTGGGTCAGAAAGATCCCCTGGAGGAGGGTATGGCAACCCACTCCAGTATCTTGCCTGGAGACGCCTATGGACAGAGGCGCCTGGCGGGCTAGTGCGTGGGGTTGCAAGGAGTTGGACACGACAGAAACGACTGACCACACACACGTGCAAGTAAGCAAACGGTGCCTATTAAACTATTGACCTGAACCATCTACTGGGTTCCAGACCAGGCTGCTACCGACTCCCTGGCTGATGCGGGGAAGCGCCTCCCCTTGAGGCATGGGCGAGGGCAGCACTCCTAAGGGTCTCTCAGCCCCCTTTTTTTTGAATATTGATTTATTTAGGGGGCGCTGGGTCTTAGTTTGGACCCTTGGGATCTTCAGCATCATTACGGCAAGCAAGATCCAGCCATGGCA